>NC_056737.1:1795410843-1795493343 GCF_019279795.1 Protopterus annectens
TTGCACTCTCTAACAGTCTTTTAATATTTAGTCCCACCTTATATACACAGCATGGTCCATTACCAACTACATTTTTTACTTCCTCATCGACAGTTAGAGTGTTCCAATGTCTAAACAAAATATTTTTGATTTCATTAACATGTGGGGAGTACATTAGAACGCATACTTTTTTAGACTCAAATCCCTCTACTTTGCCGGGCTGTATAGCATTATTGGAACTGTATACAGTGCCCAGTATTGGGGGGTACTTATTGCCCCATTCCCCTATAACATATGAAGCAATATCATTCAGTAATTGTATCGGAAAATTTCTATTAATAAACATATTTTTGATAAAATGTATCTCCTTAATCATTACATCATAATTAGAATACATTCTAGCTGCCCGAATACATTGCCCTTTAAAAATATTTCTTAAAATGTGTTTGGGGTAATTACTAGAAAATTCCAAATATCCATTTGAAAAAGTTTCTTTTCTAAAGATCTCTGACTGAAAACCAGTGTCTGTATGTCTAATAAATGTATCCAAGTAAGCAATCCCATCAGACCTTACCTTGTTCGTAAATTTCAAAAGTTACTGGACTGATTTAAATGGATCATAAAATCATTAAAAGATTCAACTGGTCCATCCCATAGCAGAAACATATCGTCAAGAAATCTTGTATAATAAACAACATGCTGAAAATAGGTGTGGTTAAACAATTGTTGATACTCCCAGTCCAGCATAACCAAATTAGCAAAAATAGGGGCACAAGAAGCCCCATGGCAACACCCCTTGTCTGTCTAAAATATTCCCCTTCAAAGTAAATATAATTATGATCTAATACTAATTCCATCATGTCAGTTATCAGATTAATACAATCCCAGCTGAGGTTAGAATACCTTCTTAAACTCTCACAAAAACCTTCTAAACCTTGCACTTTGGGAATGCAAGAAAACAAATCTATAACATCAATAGTTATATATAGCAGACTCTTTTTCCATTTTTCTATAGTAAGGTTGGACAAAAACATCCATGAATCCTTTATAAGGTGCGGTGTGTTTCCATAAATATGCTTAACCCATCTATCTATGGCTACACCTATGTTAAAGGTCTTAGATTTACTGCCCGATATAATTGGGCGGAATGGAGGATCAAGTATGTCCTTATGAATTGTAGGAATACCCACTATTGTGGCAAGCACAGGATGTTCCAGCTTTAAAAAATTATAAGTCTCCACAGTGATCCTATTGTCAATCAAATACTCTTCTAAAGCTAAATCAATCTTGCCATTTCCAATGTTAATTTAATTTAAAGACACATTTCGTAATTATCAGTCTCAATTAATATCCTCTGTATCTTATTAACATAATCCATCATGTTGTACAGGATAATCCCCGCCCCTTTGTCGGGTTTCATAACCCGTATATCTTTATTACAGACTAGTTCCTTCAAACACATTCTCTCCTGCGCAGTAAGGTTATCATTAATAATAGATCTCGTTCTTCTCTTATTATATCTGCATATATCTAAACAAATAAGATCTTCAAAATTTAATACATTCCTATGTGTCGTAGGTATAAAGGTACTTTTTCTCCTTAATTCATTTTCAGGCAGCAACTCCATATTTTTTTGCATAGTAAGAGCCAGGTTAAGTCTACGACAATATAGCTTAACCTCAGCTATAGTGTCAGCTAAATTAAACCTTGCTGTTGATATGTATTTCATACCCTTCTTAAATAATGAAAAATGCTCTTCCAGGATGTTTAAACTAGTATAATTAAATATTTTCAAATCATTATGTGCTATTACTACCTCATCAACCTGTTTTTATATAACATACTGTTGTCCAAAATAGGTACATTAGTAGTGATGACCTCAGGCTGTAAAAACTGACTATTAATATTGTCAATATCACTGTTTACCATCTCTTTTGATGGTTCCCTTGTCGATAATTCCTTTTCTGTGGAGGTGTGAAGTATCGACCCCCTTGAAAATTTAAGCCTGTTTCCTTGTGGGTTTCCCTTCTATCCAAAACAACATTGTTATGTTCCCTGTCCATCTCAACTTTCCATAGGTAAGCCCTATGGTAATGATATTGTTCCATATCACGTGACAGCTTCTTATTCTTTCTGTCAAATATCTTGGCTGCTCTACTTTCAGCTAATTTAAACTGCTTTTCATATAAATCCTTCCATTGGGGGAACACCAAATCTGTAACAATGTCATTATTTAGCTTTTCTAGCTCATTAACTAACCCACTTAATTTCTCATCATTCTTTTTTATAATCAAATTCATAAAACTAATACCAAAACTATCAAACAACTTATTAAATTCAATCTTTGTGTCATTGTCTAAATTTACCCCATTGGCATTTTAAAAAACCTTAAACCCATCGGTACAATGCCTAAATTGATACATTTCAATAAATATGCATTGTCAATTTTTACACTTTTCACAGCTAATAACATTTTTCCTAAACTGTAAATCATGTCTTTTACAGTGCCTTTATAACTGACAGAATTATCTCTATACTTTTTATTTTGATGATCTTTAGTTTTAAAATCATAGTCATTAGTTAAAAATGTATCCAAATTACCAAACTCATATGTAGTGGGAGAAACATTAACAACATTGCCCCTAGGGCTAGAAGAGTTCACAACAGTACCTTTTTCAATGTCCAGTTTAGGTTTTGCTGACATAGCATACGTTTTTCCTGGTTGTGTGCTTTTAGGACGAGCTCCCAGACGCTGAAAATCCTCATCGACCTGAAACAAGGAAAAATCAAACGTAAAGTCCTTGTCAGATGCATGGCTTGTATCTCGAACACTATTACACAACAGTCTCGATCTAGTCATCTTGTTAGAATCCTTGCTAAATCCACCCTGACCATTCGGAATGTCAGCTTGAGTGGAAACATGAGTAACAAGTGACGGGTGGCTTGTTTTCTCATTAGAAGCAGCATTTTTTATATCCCACATGGTTTGTTGTAACTGCCCAACTACTTCAGTAAGGCAAGTAACGTTGTCACACAAAACATTCATTTCCGCCTTAAAGCTGCTCATCATATCCTTGTCCAAAGGAGTCTCGGTCACCACACTTGAACTGTCCATAGCTCACAAAACTGGTACTAAAACCCCAACGAATAAACACAACAACAGAATCAAAGAGTGAGACAGCAACCCATCTCTGCTAGGTTATCCAGTCAAAAACTTTTTCAAATGGATATTTGGAATTTTTTAGTAATCACCCCAAACACATATTAAGAAATATTTTTAAAGGGCAATGCATTCGGGCAGATAGCATGTCTTCTAATTATGATGTAATGATTAAGGAGATGCATTTTATCAAAAATATGTTTATTAATAGAAATTTTCTGATACGATTACTGAATGATATTGCTTTGTATGTTATAGGGGAATGGGGCAATAAGTACCCCCCAATACTGGGCACTGTATACAGTTCCAATAATGCTATACAGCCCGGCAAAGTAGATGGATTTGAGTCTAAAAAAGTATGTGTTCTAATGTACTCCCCACATGTTAATGAAATCAAAAATATTTTGTTTAGACATTGGAACATTCTAACTGTCGATGAGGAAGTAAAAAATGTAGTTGGTAATGGACCATGCTGTGTATATAAGGTGGGACTAAATATTAAAAGACTGTTAGAGAGTGCAAAAAACAATCGTAATTTATTGGCGCAGGATGTTTCCACAAATAAGTGTGTTTCTTGTAGACAATGTTTTGCTATAAATGAAAACAAGGGCTGCAAATTGGATGACATAAATAGAACGTATATTAAGTTTATAAAAGGGAATTGTCATAGCACTAATATAAAATATCTTGCAAAATGTGAGTCATGCACAGCTTTCTATACTGGAAAAACTGAAAGGCAATTTAGGAGACGGATTTATGAACATCTGTATAAGATTAAGGTCCAAGATACTAATAATGCCTTATATGGACATATTAAACAGTATGGTGTTGCTCATGTCTTTAGATTTGCTATAATTGATCAGGTACAAAAATCCCCACGAGGAGGTAATTTCAAAGCTCTTTTTGGAAAAAAGGAAAGTATGTGGCAGATGAAGACTAATGCCACAAAGTTCCCAGGCATTAATGATTTTATTTCCATTAAACCTTTATTACAATTATTATAAGTTGAATGTGAATTACCCATCTGTGCTTTTTATGTATATGTAGAATTTATGTATATGTAGATTTTGTGATATTAATGACTTAGTGTTAGTTGGGTACAATTGCTGTTTTTAGCTACTTTTAGTGAAACATGTGCTGTTTTATAGGCTATCTGACCTGAATTCAGCAGATTAGTTCATTATTTATATTTATTTATCTGTATACTTAATATATTATATTTTAACATTTTTCATAGTAGTGGGCATTATGATCATCATTGTATTCCATTTATTATTTTTATTTACGTGTTTTTAACTACAATCATGAATGTTATGTGTTGAAATTTGATCCTAATTCATGCTTTTATAAATTATAAGCACTGGCACTTTAAAAGTTGACGTCAGCTATTTGAAATAATCTTTTGAATTGAGTTGGCGCCAAAAAGTTGTTAAATATGGTTTTACTTCTGATGTATAGTTGTCTGATGAAGTCTGCAACGCAGATGAAAGCGCTTACCAGTCTTTAATCAATTTTTTTGTGTATTAATAAATACGTTGCTTTCATCCTTGTTCGAGTCTTGTTCACTATTTGACTGGATAACCTAGCAGAGACGGGTTGCTGTCTCACTCTTTGATTAGGTTATAATCTACATGAGTTCCCAGATCTGTGACCAGTGAATCAAATTTTAAGGGGGTTTTATTGATGATATAGTTACCAGATATAGCAGAAAAGGTGGTATAATGCATTTCTTGGCACTGAATTTTAAGCCGTGGCTTTGGCAGCAAGCATTTGTCTGTGTTAGACCTTTCTGAAGGGTAGTTTCTTCTTGTGGGTATTTAGTGACTGCTTCCAGCTTGCAATCATCTGAGAGCTTTGTCAGTCAGAAGCTTTTGATATTGGCTTTGACCTACAAGAAGAAGATGCCAAAGAAGAGCAGGTCCAGCACTCATGGTTGGCCTCTTTGTAGAGGTGATCTCAGTAATCCTAACTTCTTGAGTTATATCCATGAGCCAACTAGCTATCCAGCATGTTATAAAGTGGTTTATGCCTATTTCTGTCATTTTGCTTTGTTGACAACACCCAGGTGAAGTATTGTATCAAATGCTTAAGCCAGACCTAGGTAGGCAGTATGCACCACTTTTCCCTCATCCATTGCCTTGGTGACCTTTTCAAAGAAGTCCACAAGTTTCACTAAGCATGACCTTCCTTTGACAAAGCGAAACAGGGATGGATACTTTGTATGGAGGTTCTGATGCTGTTTGTTTTGTGAATGTTCTTGTGTCCAGGATCTATTGAAGGTCGCCACTTATGAAGTAGGATGACCATTGCAGTCCTCCATTTTCATGGCCCAAAGCCTGTTTTAAGGCTATAATTAGACAGTGACTCTGGTAGTCCTTATGAGTCATATTTTGTACTTTTCAGGCAGCATCCAAGGATGTTATTGGGGCCCATTAAGGCTGTGTTCTTGGCTTTAGCAAGCATAGCAGTACATGCATCCTAGTTATAGCTGGAGGGGTTATGTTTAGGGGGCATGTTTGGGGAGATAGGTGGGGGTGAGAGGGAGGTTAAAGTTGCAAGTGAATTTGTCTACTAACAGCTTCACTGTATCACCAGGCTCAGTGAATGTGACACTATTAGCCACCTGTTCAGCACATTTCTGTGTGCTGCCCTTGAGTTTTCTGACATAGCTGAAGAAGGCCTTATGGTTATCTTTAACCCTGGAAGCTAGCTTAACCTCAAAGTTAGCTTTGTTTGACCTAATTTGCCCTCTTAGTTTCCTGTTTAGTTTTATGAGAGTTTTTATCTTTATGGGAATTACCCTTCCATATTTTTTCATTTTTTTTTCTTTTGTTGTATATCTTGTTTAATTTGGGATGCCACCAGGTCAGTTTGTTTCTGCGGATAGTTCTGGGCTTACTTCTGGTACGAGCAGCGCCTCTGTGCACTCACTGACATAGTTGTACAGAGTTTCTGAGAGCAATTCAGCATAGTTTGCTGTGTTCTTATGGTTTACAGGGGCATTGACCTTGGAATAGTTTATAACTGTTAGTAGTTTTACTGGGTTATGGAGTAGATTTTGATTTGGAAGGAGATAGCTTAATAGTTGGAACTTACCACAGAAGATAAGATATGGGGGTGGCAGCATTCTCCCATATTTGTCAGTATGAGGTTGATTATTTTGGAGATTCTGTTTGGTCAAGGGTGTTTGTATTTATGAAGTTCAGGAATATCTCTGCCTGTAGATTTGAGGTTGTGTAGGATTTCCAGTCTATACAGGGGTAATTAAAGTCTCCTATGATTAAGGTGTTAGGTCAGATGGTAACCTCACTCACTCACTCACTCACTCACTCACTCACTCACTCACTCACTCACTCACTCACTCACTCACTCACTCACTCACTCACTCACGCACTCACGCACTCACTCACTCACTCACGCACTCACTCACTCACTCACGCACTCACTCACGCATTCACGCACTCACTCACTCACTCACTCACTCACTCACTCACTCACTCACTCACTCACAGGTGCCTTACAAAAAAAATAAAGTGGTGCAGACAACATGTCCTGTGTAGCTCAACTAAAATCCCTATTTGTTTACTCTGTCTACTAATGACTACTAGGGGGAGATCTATGACTAACCTACAAGGCACTCTCAAATCCAGCTCTAATGGAACTGTTACACATTCACAAGGCAAACTGCACAAGGATTACCTAATCAAAGGATCTAAACTTGGTCTGTGACATGAACAAAACATGATGAAAAGACATATATGTGTTTCAAAGATTATCCCTTCTCTGGAACAGGCTTCCTATCCATGTAAAGCAAAGCCCTTCTCTGACTCTCTTCAAATACAGTTTGGATCAAAGGATGAGGGATCATAAATCCACTCCTGGGATGGCACCCTTGTCTCTTATGGATACAGGCAGTCTGTAAAATACTCCAAGGTGTAGGCACATACCTAAGCCATCATCTAGTCCTCAGAGGTTGAAAATTGGATGAAATCTAACTAATAATGGCTAGGCTTGTAAGGGCTGTTAAGCTGTTAGCCTAGTAATCTCTTATGAACTTATGAACTTATGAAGCTAAGTGTCTCCAATAGGTCCAAGTATGCATCATGATCTTCTTGGGACATGGAGGGTGACCTATAAATGGCTAGCGAATGGTACAGGATTTTGTCTATAGTGATCTGCACATGGAGGAAATCCATTGCATCATCCTATTTGACCTACGTAGAGGTATGCTTGCTACTGATGTATATCACAACACATCATTCTATTTGTCCTACCTAGAGGTATGCTTGCTACTGAAGTATATCAAAACACCTCCATCTTTGGCCCTTGTCTGCACAGCTGCGAGTATAAAAGTGCAGAAAGTAATAAAACCTTGCATTGCCAGCATATGCCCTGATGCTTTTAACCATGTCTGGGTAACTGCACAGATGTCTATATTCTTGAGTGCAAGGATGGACTGGAGGGAGTATAATTTTTCTTTTCTTTTTTTTTTTTTTTTTTGAGTTAAGCTCCTGGCACTGAGCAATACCACCTTGAGGTTCAGTTGAGTTGAATTTGCTGTTGGTAGGTCTATAACTTTAGCATTGCCTAAAAAAAGCACTATGGGGGATAAAGGTTTTACCCAGAATTCAAAATCCTGGAGGGGACAGGTGCAGACCATCCTTGGCAAAGAAATGTGGTCTCTTAACCATGTTCTTCCAATCTAACAAATATTGGATTACCTTAGAATGACACCAGAAAGAAAGACAATTGTTAAAATCAGTCATCTTTTTCTTATATTATGGCATCATCATCGGTGATGGCAATATGCTGCTCAGTGCTAGGCTTACACTAGCCTGAGACACATAGTTTGACAGCTGTACAATGTCTCTCTTCATATACTCCAGGGTGGTATGTCTCAGATCATTTATACCTGCATGGGCTGTTTTAGAATCATACTAGTACCTGTGGAGTAATGACTTGAGTGCATGTGTGATTTGGTGGATCTTGGCTCCAGATAAGCAATTAACTCTTATCTTCTGCTTGTTCAACCTGGTTAGAGGGGCATCGGTATACTTTACAAGGGAGTTCTCTATGATGATACTCCTGGGAAGTGTGTTTGCTTTCCTGAGGGGCTTAGTGTTTGAGGTTCCTTGAATATGACTGCATGTGTGGTGTTGCATGTTTTTTTTGAGTGCCTTTGGGCTTGCAGAGATGAGCTTTGTAGTTTAGGAAGATTGCTTTAACATGCCTCAGTATGCATTAGACTATGTGTGTGTTGTCTGCTATGTGATGTTGGTGTTGTGTGAGTGGTTTTGGCAACCTGATATGCTCTTGCATATAAGAATTTAGCTTCCATTGTTATTTTGTAAGTACACTCCTTGGATACTGTGTCTGTTTCTTTAAGGATTATGTGTTTGCAGGTAAAGATGAGAGAACGGCTAAATTGTCTCAAGATAACCATTGCATATCCATGCTGCCTAGTCCTTTGATTGGTGAGCTATAAGGGGTGGGGGTACTGGGATTAGAATGCTATTAAGGGTGCTTTGTTGGTGCAAGGTAATAATAGTGCCATACTGGGGCAGATCGTGTTAAAAAACAGAAGTGAAATCTTTTTAACTATATAGGTACACAATACTGTATTCTACTAAATCTATAGGTATTGCCACTCAACACCCAACTAGCTGTTCTAGGCTTGTCAACACACTAGGTATTTGCTCCAATTTTTCCTGCTTTATACAGTACAGTTTTGTGGGCTACTCTATAGGGAAAAATTGCTTTGTAGGATGGATCTGTAGAAAACAGTGGGTGGGAAGAGCACTTAAATAGCTTATACAACAGAGGAGCAATGAAAAGAAGAGGAGGGAGGGACTTTGAAAATCAGACCACCATAAGGGGCAGAGACTAGAAAAGCAGTGTAGCTAGACAGGATCTAATCAAATAAAGTCAATATTTGAGCAATTAGAGAAACTTTAGCTTAATATCTTGGTGAGGGGGAGACACAATGAACAGGGCAACAAAAAGGTATCGGAATGCAACTTCTCTGAGCTACAAGTCAATGACCCCAGGCAGTGGTTGAGTAACTGTAACATTTGTTTAAGAAAAAAAATGTTGGTTCAAGGGAGATAAGAAATTAATAATATATTCTTAGCAATTCATTCTGTTCTTGGAATCTGTGCAGTCATATATATATATATATATATATATATATATATATATATATATATATATACACAGACATATATATATATATATATATATATATATATATAAATAGATGTCTTAAAGTGGGAATTGATTATGTCATACTCTGTTTTTTTTTCTTTTTTTTTTTTGTTTGTTTGTATGAAATATATAGTTTAACAATACTGATGGCTTTTCCTAACCGTCTTGCCATTTAGTTTGTGCAAAGTGATAAAACCTCTGTTTTAAGAAGAAGAAGAAGGAAGGGAATAAAGAGTATTATAGTTTATCTGAAGATCTGGACATTGTGTGACATGAATTGGAGCAGCTATATTCTTGTCATATTGAAATGAGACCATTTATATTGACTGGACTACATGGTGGAAAGTTTTTTAAGTTGAAAGAAACTAAATTCTTCAAGGAAATATGGATGGAATGCCAAGGGTGGTAGAGATTTCTCTACTTCTCTGTTAGATAAGTAGCAAAGTATTTGGAACATAATGCTGATATTCTCTTGTGTGGCATGTGACTTACATGATATATGTAAGCTGAAAATTTGGGATTTGGTTTTGCAAGAAAAGTATTTTATGGCTGATGATAAGAAGAAACACACCTAGGAAGCAGTAGGTCTGCTACATTAGCTAATTATTATATGGAAGTCCTTTTGTCTAGTCAAGCTACAGAAGTGAGACTACAAGACATCTAAACTTGAAAAGAAAAGTTTGTTGAAAGTGCTGCATCAAAATATATCAAAGATGGATTTACAGGGTTGAGGGCTAAGAAAGCTAAAACTCCCCCATTAACAATTTCAGCGGTGGGGTACTCATCTCTCCATTATACCACTTTTGTCAGTACAGTGAATGATGTTTTTTTTTGACAGCAGGTAAATATTAAAGTTGTAGCCAAATCAAGACAGCAGGACTAACGTGTGTATTTCAATGATGTAAGCTAGTATACAGGCTGTCTCTATATACGTGTGATAAAAATACATTAATATAACCACTATTTTTTATGATGGCAGGATTAATGTGCTTGGCAATGGCTATAGAGTTTGCCTGTGGGTTTACAGAACTATTCTCTATTTGGGTGAAGCAAGCTGGAATAAAATTCTGTGAGTACTGTTTGTCTGAGACAAAAATCATTAACTTATCATTTTTTTATCTTGGTAGGGTCAAACCAGATATTATGGGTAGACATCACAATGGGGGTGTTTGTCAATGAAACAATTGACCCTGCTCTTTGCTGTTGTAATTCTAGCTTTGAGGCTGTTTATTTGTTTACAAATAACTTGGTTTGCACTCTTCCAGAAAGAACTGTGCCATACATATGAGTGGTAGAAATGGAAACAAAGGTAATTTTAAAAAGAAAAGGTGAATAAAAACCTTCATTTGTTTTTAAGAGACAGCAGTTATCTCATGAACTATTTCTGACAGAATTTATTAAAGCACATTTGAGTCGAAATATAGTATAGTATGGAATTCGCATTCCGGCGTGTAGATCGCGGGACGATTGCCCGCGAGCTACATCGCAGAATCAAACAGGCCGCGACACCGCCAGATCGTAGAGCGGTGCGGTTGAAATACACACCCGCCGTCGGGATCAATGTTGGAAGTAAATCAAACACATAGCGACAACCCCTAAAGCAGCTACGCTGCAAACCAAATGATAGAACCGCGTAATACACACAAACGGCAATGCTGTCATGAAAACCTGAGCAAAGAAGCAGTGAAAACACACGCATACACACCACATAAAAGAAACATAAATAACCCACGCATACACATAACAAATGTAAACACAAGCACAAATACCCCACACAGACACAACGTACAATAAACCACAAACACCCCATGCATACACATCACAAAAGTAAACACAAGCACAAATACCCCACACAGACACGGTGCACAATAAATCAGTAATACCCCACGCATAGAAAATACACATGTACATACACAAAACTATCCACGGCAACAACAACGTACCTGTAGATCAGCTACACTCCAGGCAAACCCGAACAGTAAACAGGCACATTAGACTAAAGTTAGACTCCAGAGTGGAAGCAGCTGCAGCATTGCCCCTGTCCATGCGCTATGTCCCTGTATATAAGAAGCACGTGACAGCCCAGAACAAGTAACCCCTGTACATTACCCGTCATAGCAAAGATACTCCCAGTAGTGCAAGCCGTGGAGATGTGTGAGACTGTAAAGCCCCTAAGAGGCACGTGCAACTAACAGTGTACAGAGTTCCAACTACATAAGTATGCACAGCACATTACACAGACTCTGTCAGGAGTTAATAGTATTCGGAATATGTCCATTCCAATTCCCAGACATATCCACGGACAGCCATAAGTGCAACACACAGCATCTATCCAGCTATGGCCCCCCCTAGTACAGAGACAGGTGGGGACTGTGGACCAGGGAAGACTTCCAGACAGTGGTGGTCAGCCCCCACACCCAGTGTAAAGCAGCATGTCTGTTTGGTAGGTTCTGTAAACCCATCCAGTGTCCCCTGTGGCCGGTGTACAAAGGTATGTAGGCCCAATTAGGTAGAGGAGGGTGCAACACTGAGTAACTTCCCTATGTAACCTCTGCCACTGAAACCGAGGCAGGGCCCCACACCCTGATTGGGTAACAGGTACAACTGGGAGTTTAAAGGGACATGTACACCACATGTAGAAACTCTGTATGAAGCAGGAGATGGTTTTGCCCCATGGCTGTCTAAACTGCAGATAGTGCCTCCATAGCATAACAAGCAGGTAGACGAACCTATAGTATTGACATCTGCACAGTGCACCATTGCAGGCAGTACGACAAGACAGGCTCCACCACAGGACAGTGTAAAGGAACTATTGGCACAACCTATAGGGGAGTGTAGTAGCGCCATCCGTACATAGATTTACCAACTATACATGCTGTGATGGACGCCGAGAGGCCATCTGCAAGTGGTGTTACAATGCTGGAAGCTATGTACTGATATAGCCCTGGGCAGCTTGGCAACAAGTATAGCACAGTGCCCAGCCAACAGGGCAAACTGATGCTGGTAGTTGAGGGATACCTATACCATTTGGAGCGTGAACTGCCACCTAAACGGTACTGGGCATGTATTGAGCGGAGACTGCAGGCCTGTAGAGGTCATGCCATCACTGTACGACAGGAAGGGGGCGAGAAACTGCTGAAATCACTGCCTCACCAGCACGGGCCGGATGCAACAATAGCCCAGGTTGCTACACTGCATGCAGAACTGCGGCAGAGGGCGGTAACTGGAAATGAGTTGCCAAGTTTGGTGATGCAGAGTGTCCTAGGCACAGTGGATGAGAATGTACTGCAGGATATGCCTTGTCATGCAACATTACGTCGTAGCATAACCAGGGTCCGTCAGAGAGCACGTGCAGCAATGAGCACACCTCCAGTAACACTTGCGGATATTGATGTCAGCCACTATTCACTCCGCAGTGGCACCTTTATGCTCCGTAGGAGAACTGATATGGATGGGACGGATTCCCTGGTTCTCCTTACAACAGCGCAGAACCTAAGTGATCTGTGCAGAGCTGACATCATTCTTGCCAATGGCACCTTCCCTACCAGGGCCAATATATGTCATCAGCTATATACACTACATGGCTGTATTGGGACTCACACCTCATCAAGGATTGTCCCCCTGGTGTACTGTCTCATGACTAGGAAGTCAGAGTCTGTGTACTACAGTATGTGGGAGATACTGAAGAGTATGACTGCAGAACAGGACTGTACCCTGGCTCCACAGTATATAATGACTGATTTCGAGAAGGCAGCGATCCGTGCCAGCTGTAAGGCATTTCCAAAGGGTATTCTGAAAGGGTGCCTTTTCCACTTTGCACAGATCATTTGGCGCCAGATCCAGCATAACCACCTTGTAGCCCTGTATGGTACGGACGCTGCGTTTTCCATTGCCATACGCAAGCAAATTGCGTTGGCATTTCTACCAGTTGAGGATGTTATCCCTGCATTTGTGGACATTGTTGCTATGTTACCGGAATGTGCACGGCCTGTTGGCATATTCCTGGACCATCATTATGTGCGAGGCCGACCACGCAAGTATGCATCCCGCTGCTCCTCACAGCAACGACTACCGTCATCCTATCCTTTACATTTCTGGAATGTTAGTGATGTGACCGGCATGGATTTCCCACGGACCAATAACCAGGTAGAGGCATGGCATCGTCGGCGGAAGGTGTTACTGGGACGACCTACAGTGCAGTTATCAGATCTTCTGACTGTTCTGCAACAGGAGCAGAACCTAACAGATACCCGTCGAGAATCTCTGTTGCGGGGGATGCCTGTTACACCACAAAGGAAGGCAATTGTTGTAAGGGAGCGTCGTCTAAAACACATCCTGCAACATAAGTGTGACTATAATGATGTGCAGGATTTTCTCCGTGCTGTGGCACATTTCTATAAGTTATGATTATATCATGGTTTAGTATGCACCAAGCACTTCCCACATTACTTTACATTGTGCATTAATAAAGGCCTTGCCCACAGGACACAGGTTTCAGTGTACCACTCTGGTGCCCACTTGGCATCCTAGTTTAGGCGCATGTTACAGTGTTAGTTGCATGTGGTGGTTTCTAGGGGGTGTGGTGTTTAGATCACATATGGGGTTTTTGTCTGACACCTGTGGTTAGGGTGCAGGGGGTTATTTTCTTTCCGCAGGGAATTGTCTGCAGGCATTTGTCACTACAGCTAAATTTCCATACTGCCATCTGTCCACATCCAGTTGTCCCACAGTGAGTTGTCGCACTGCCTAGGTGCCTGAACCCATGGAATTCAGATTAGTCAGTCAAAAAATCAAGATGGGATATAATTTAAACAAAATATTGAGACATAAGTAACAAAGCTTTTCATCAAAAATAAAACGTTTTGTCTGTTTGTTTGATTAAGCCCTTTTGTGTTGTAGATACATAATGAGGGGAGAGGCTCCTAAGGTGTTTTAAATGGCCAGCCAGGAAAATCCTGGTGAGCTGAAAAAGGATAAGATGCTGTTTTCCGAAGTAATAATATTTTAACGTTTTACATGCCATAAAAGAAAAAAAAGCAGCATATTTTAAGATTCTTTTTTCTAAACTAAGGAGTGAACATTAAGCTCATATCCTTCTTCACAACTCTTCATCCAGGTCCTAACCTCTTTAGCTACAATCCTTAATACTGGAAGTCCTGATAAACTTTATGCACACTACAGACTATCAAGTCATTCATTACAGATCAGAGATGAGTTTTTCTGGCTTGGCCACTTATTAACATGAAATTTAAATGCTGTAATTCTGGAGATGTCCTTTCTTGACAGGCTAACATAAAAAATAATCTGAAGTGATCTGACATCACTACTAGGTAGGCAACAAAGCCCTTTATCAAGCTTGTTAGTGACTGCTGTCAAGCAATATATTAGTCCTAGAGCAAATTTACCTTGCATGGAACTTGCAAATGTAAACATTATAATGCTTCATACTGCATATGTAGTCTACTATCCACCAATACAATTTTGGAGAATAGCCCTGACAACATCTTTGATAAAGCAGGAAGATGAGGTTTCCTTTCTGTAGTTTATCAAAGTGTTAGACAGTTAATATGTTCCTATATGAGAATTCCCCCTCTGTAGTCTAAAAACCCTTAAGAATTGCATTCTGACACCCTTTACAGAATAACCAAGGGAGATACACAAGGCCACAACTGTAACTATTAATCCTACCCATAAGTCTTTAAATCTTATTAAAATTCCCACACAGATGTTGCAGTGGTATAACAGTCAATTTTGTCATCTCACAGCAAGAGGTTCTCCAGTTTGCTTCTTGCTGGGGTGGGTTCTATGTGGAGTCTGCATGTCCTCCCTGTTTTTGTGTGCATTTCTTCCAATATTCCAAAGTCATGCAGTAAGTGGATTGGATGCTCTAAATTGACCATAGATGTGAGTGTACATATGCATATGTGTGTGGCACACCCACCAAGGATGGTTAGGTCTTGGGTGAGCAACCTGAGCACATAAAACCCATAACTGCTACAGAAACAATGAGCACTGAAAGATGCTCATTGCCTGATGTACCATGTTAAATAAAATCAAGAATTCAATACACAGGAGGTTCAGGTTCAAAAGTTTACTAGTGTACACCAGGAGGCAAAAAACGTACAAGTACAGAATTTTGTCTAACATGAAACAGGAAGTGTACAGATTTTATAGTCTTTACATTCAAGTTGTGCTCACCTTACTGACGTGGTATGTCACAGGGCATCTACATCACTTTAGCTTACAGTCCTCTATTCATAAAAACTGCTGACGCTGTATATTTTAAAAAAGTTTTCTTCTGGTAACAATACGGCCTTGCTATCCACCTGGTCAGACATAATGTCTTTCTGTAAAGTCGCTTCTTCAAGGTTTCACATCAGTTCAAATACAATAGCAGATTCAATCTTCTAATACACATCTTTGTTCACTGTAACACTTTCCCACCAGCTGCATGCTATCTTACTAACACATATACAAGGCCAAATCATCCCAGCAGGAAAGAGCAGAAGATTTCATTATTTCACATATTTAATTTCCTGACCCAGCAGATAATCACTTGTGAAAAGCATGAACATTAAAACTTGCTAAGCTAGCAACTGCCAGGGTTGGAGGTCAGTTTGCTACAAGCCATACTGCAGTTTCAAAACTACTTGCATTTACACATGAATTTATCCTTTCTGTTATATGATTAATAGAATAAAATGCATTACATACTACTTTGCTTTTAAACTAGTGTTTTACATATATTTAAATGCATATTTTTCTAACATTTCCCCTCCTTTTAATTCTTTTTATTCTATTTTGAAGTATGCATAATGTCATTTCATCTCCTAACCTCTTCCACTAAGGATTTTCAGCTAGGTGAGTCATTCGATTTATACTTCAGAAAAAATGTCATCTGAGATCATTTTTTTAATCTCAATATCTTGGTACAAAGTTTCAGTAACAGATACATCGATAAAATCTTTGATTAATCTTTTCTTGCAGGGAATTCCACAACAAACACATGCTCCTATTAGGAGTATACCCACACAAATAGCAATTAGAATATTAATTAGGATGGAACCCCACCCCCCGAATAGATTCTGGAAAAAGTCCGTCAGTGGGTTTGGGCCTGGTTCAGTCATGGCTGATACTTGCTGAATTACCTCTAGGTGGTTGTTAATTTCATGCCTATTGTCTGGTATGTACGCACAGCATTCTTCTTTGATAAGCGCGCACGTACCACCTCTCGCCGCTAGGGTGAAGTCAAGAGCCATTCAATTTTGTAGCACAACAGTTCTCATTGCATTCAGTTCATCAGTCACCAGTTCTAGGGCAGAGAAAGTCACATTACTCATTACTTGAAGAAGTTTCGACAACTTCCTCAGCTCCCAGATTGATTTGACTGCTCCATATACTGGGAATATTCCTGCCCAAGATATATCACTGTCACTCAAGTCCATATGAGTCAATTTGCTTTTATCTTTTACGTTATTATGGTCTTTCCAGCCAGCCTCGATCCATCCAACTGGATTTACAGGTTTCTCGACTGGACCTCCAGGTTTCCGGACTGCTTCTCTCACGTTTTGTATCTTACCCAAAGGCAATTCTGCAGTATGTCTTATTGCCGGAACCAGATAACCCAAAAAACAACTGCCAGACCACTTCTCAGGTAACCATTTATATGCTTTTTCCCCACAAATAAAATAACAGTTTTCTACTTTAGTACTAATACGCATTAACCCTGCATGAAACATTTTCTGATCTATAACTGACAATTGTTTAAACAAAACAGGATTCTTGCGAATGTCATTCATGGTTGTTTTCAGTGAGTTCAAATATGAGTCATAATTAGTATTGCAAAAAATATTGCCATTACTATTCTTAATTAACACTGGTAAGATATGGTTATATTGCAATTGCTCCAGCCCACTTGGAGAGTATCATTTTTGTAAAAACATACAATTCCTTTTTGTGTGACAGGTAAAAATAAAGCTATTTTGTCCTGTGATCTCACAGTTCCTGTATCAAAGAGTAAATTTTCCCAAGTCTCATTTATCCCCAAAGGGACAGCGGACATTATCAGTCCTCCATATGCTGTTGGTATAGCTGTACAAACCCAGCAATTTGAAATGTTCATAGTCTCTGCATATACATGCTTCATGGCTAGGTATGTGTTAAAATTTGGATGCCAGTATATAGATGTTTCGTCACGCCTTCCCACTTTCACTTGTGTGGTTGAGTGTAGGAAAAACCACAACAAGAGGAAAATTATCACAATTATAGTCAATAAATGTATACTCAACAAAATGATTATGCAACATCTCTGGGGTTGATCTAAATTTCTATTCGCTTTGTTTTTGGCCATCTTGCCCCTGTTGTATATCAGTCACAAAGTTTTTATCAAGTTGAAAGTTCTTTACCGGTTTGCAGTGTGTCAAATGAACCCAGGACATCCTCTCAGCCACTCTGACTGCAGTAGGTGTTGCCAACAGTACTCGGTATGGCCCTTCCCACTTTGGACTCGCCCATTTCTTCCTTTTCGTCACTTTCAGCCAAACCCACGTCCCGGCGGCCAAAACTGCTTCCACCAGTCTGGTCTGTTCCTTATCTGAAAAAGAGTTAAACTGCAAAACAGATTTATTTGTTAACAGTTTCCTCATATAACTAGCTAATGAACTGTCAGCCTCTTGTTCTGTGGGCATGAGAGCTTTCCACTGAGGCACATAATATGCTCTCCCAAAAATCATTTCAAAGGGAGTCAAACCCTTCACATTTGGAACCATTCTCATACTCAGCAGTGCTAAAGGTAGACAGTGTATCCAATTCTTTTGGGTTTCTTCAACTAACTTCCTAAGTTTATTCTTGAGGGTACCATTGTACCTTTCCACCAGTCCTGCTGACTGTGGGTGGTAGGCGCAATGTTTTTTTAAGGAGATACCAAAAAATCTCCCAAGTTGCTGGATTGTCTGGTTCACAAAATGTGTGCCATTGTCACTATAAATCCTTTCCAGAATGCCAAATCTAGGGATTACTTCTTTTATCAGGGCTTTCGCCACTGTTGTTGCATCCGGATTTTTGGTTGGAAAAGCTTCTACCCATTTAGAATACATATCTACGACGACTAAACAATATTTCTTCCCTTCACACTTATTCAATTCTATGAAATCCATACAGATAGTATGGAACGGATACGGTGGTATAGGAAAACTTCCTTGCTTAGGTTTAAATGCCCCTTGTGCATGATGCTTGTTACAAGTATGACAAGCTGCACAAAATTTTTTTGTATAGTTTGTGAATCCATATGTTTGGAATATTCGGTTTACCAACTGTACCATCCCCCCTGTTGACACATGGCACTGCCCATGGCTCAACAAAGCTGCATATCTAAATAAATTAGATGGCAATATCATTTTTTTCTCTTTGGAAATGTACAATCCATTTTCAAGAATTGCACCTTGTTTTTCCCATTTCTGTTTTTCTGCTTTTGTAATAAGCGTCTGCATTGTCTTTAACATGTCTAAATCTAAAATCTCAGAGGGTTGTAATTCCTCATTCAAAAGTAAAGTTTCTGAGTCTGAGGCTGCTTGCTTTGCAGCTGCATCAGCTCGTGCATTGCCTTTCGAAATCTTATCCTGTTGTTTTGTATGAGCTACACATTTACAAATAGCTACTTTGGTAGGTAACTGAATAGATTCTAATAATTCCAAAATAAATTGCGCATGATTAATTGGTTTTCCACTAGATGTTATCATTCCTCTATTTTTCCATTGTTGCGCAAATACATGTACTGTAGAAAAAGCATACTGACTATCAGTATATATGTTTACACATTTGTCTTTTGCTAAAGTGCATGCCCGTGTCAAAGCTATCAATTCTGCTGCTTGTGCAGATAAGTTATGTGATAAGGATTGGGCTTCTAGAATTTCAGTGTCTGAAACTACTGCATACCCCACTAGATTCTTTCCTGTAGGGCCCCTTTTGCATGAGCCGTCCATGTAATATGTCACCTCGGCATTATCCAAGGGCATATCTGTAAGGTCTTGTCTAGGCAAGGCTAATTGTTCAATTTCCTGCAGGCAGCTGTGCGGTGTGCCATCCACAGGAATTGGGAGTAATGTTGATGGATTTAATGTCGTGCATCGTTCAATTGTCATATGAGGTTAGCTCAGCAGTATAGTCATACATGAAAGATGTCTAGCAGGAGAGAGATATGCTACTTTTTCTTGCAGTAAAATGATTGCAACTGCATGAGGCACTCTCAATGTGAGAGGGTGGAATAACACCTCTGAGGCCGAAGCCTGTACTGCCACTGCAGCTGCAACTGCTGCCTGTACACAGTGAGGAAAGATCGCGCCACTGGGTCTAAATGCGATGAATAATAGGCTATGGGGCATTGCTTATCCCCATGTTGTTGCGTCAGCACTGACGTCATATATCCTTGCTTGCAATCTATGGTTTGAAAGAACCGTTTGTGATAATGTGGGAGTCCTAAAACTAATGAAGAAGCTATCAACTGCTTTAACCTGCAGAAAGCCATTTCTGCTTCAGGTGTCCATTGTAAAATATCTTGTGCTGCCATTGGTGTCTTATATATCAAGTCAGTCAGACGAGCAGATTCCAAAGCATAATTCGGTATCCAGCTCCGACAGAAATTAGTTGTACCCAAGAAGGACATCATTTCCTTCTTGGTTGCTGGTTTGGGTGTTTGCAAATTCGCTGTTTTTCTTTCCTCGTCTAATATTCTACCTTCATTGGATATAACATATCCTAGGTATCTAACTTGTTTTTTTCCAAAGTTGTAACTTACTTTTGTTTACTTTGTGCCCTTGTGCCACTAAAAACTTCAATAATGCTACAGTATCCTCCCTGCATTGTTGCTGGGTGGGGGCTGCTAGCAAGATGCCATCTACGTAAAGAAGAATCTGATTACCTCCCATTGGGGTAAACCCTGCCAAGTTGCTAGCCATTTCTTGTGCTAATATTGTTGGGCTCTCACAATATCCCTGTGGTAGTCGAGTATAGGTATACCTTTTACCCTGAAATGTAAATGCAAACCAATATTGACTATCAGGATGTATAGGTATCAAAAAGAAAGCATTACTGATATCTACCACAGAGAAATATTTTTGTTGCGGTTTTAAATGGTTTAACAAAGTATGTGGGTCTGGCACCGTAGGTGCTCTGGGTATTACTGCATTATTCACAGCTTGTAAATCTTGAACCATCCGCCATTCCCCATTTGCCTTTTTAACAGGAAATAGGGGTGTATTACATGGTGAATCATGAGATTCTACCAGTACTCCTTCTTTGAGTAATGCTGCTATTATAGGCTTGATTCCTATTTCTGCATCTTTTCTCAAAGAGTATTGTCTTTTCTGTGGTCTAAATGCTGATTTTGGTGTAATTATAACTGGTCCTGCTGTTCGAATAAGTCCTACATCTGACTTTCCTGTTGACCAAAGAGTCGTTGGAATTTCACATAAGGCTTTTTCTTCTTCTTCTAATAAAAATGCTAATCAGCTGTCCTCACTAGATTGCAAGTGAACAGCTGGATGTGTCTGTGTCAACCAATTCAGTTTTTGTTTCTGTATCCCTTGTTCTGACAGTTCTAAGTCGGTCTGTTTCTCCCATCTTGTCACCTTTCCTCCTAAGTCTGCCCATTTTACATTTTTATTCTTTGTCAAGCTGACATGTGGTAATCGATTTGATCTATATAATGCAAGGAATTCTTGAGGTAATGAACAGCTAACTACACTGTTCCCCTCATTATCCCAGTACAAAGTACGTAAAACCAATCTAGTTTCACAATTTCTAAACAATTCTTGCTCATACTCTCTATTAGGTCCTGGTGTAGTACAGTAGTATAGAGTACAGTGTAACAAATGCTGTCGATCCTTGTCAAGGGAGGGGGTTTTACTGATGGCTATGTTCATCAGTTCCTCGGTTACTGCCCCTGGACCAGTCGTGACTAGGTCCTGGCTGTACCAGTAAAACGTTTCACCCTCCGATCGCACTACAAAGGTATCCATTTGTCTCTGCGCCTCCATACCTTGTACAGTTGGAACTACTGCTATGCCAAATATCTGCATAAGGTCCCTGCCCAATAGGTTCACTGGACACTTTGCAGAAACAACAATTTTACTTCTTTGGGTCATATCTGAAACAGGGTCAGTTATTGCTATATCATGGGAAAGTGGTTCCCTGTATAGTTGTCCGTTTGCGGCTTTTACCAGTATATAATCAGGTGATTCGGAATGTTCTGGTAACTTGGAGGGGTGTATCAGGGTCTGTGACTCTCCTGAGTCACACAGGAATTTGACTTCCCTTCCCTCCACCAGAAGTGTAACTTCCGGTTTTGTATCTGCTAAGTAGAGCTCTAGGCTCAATAATGCTAAATCCAAAATTTCACTTTCTTCATCCTCCATATCTACTCGCACTTCCTCTATTCCTTCTATCACATTTATATTTGTTTTCTGTTTATTAACTTCTCCTGATGATTTCTGACTTTTGCATGATGTATCTTCACTATCATATAGTCAGTCCTCATCTCCCTTATCTTCTGTAATTACCTTTTTGTTCTGCTTACAATCCCTTGCTAGATGTCCCTTTTTCCCGCACTTGGAGCATTCACCACTCATTTTCCTCTCTTCAAAATCTTCTGATTGTTTGTCAGACTGTTTATTTCCCTGGGCATTCTTCTTGCCCTTTTTACCTGACTGTAACACAAATACTTCAGCTCCGTCTTCAGCAGTGAAGACTTGCACCTTCTTTTTCTTTTTACTATTAAAATGTCTTTCAGCATGTCTAGCGTATTTAAGTAAGGCTTGTAGCCTACCTGTTCGATGGTCTATCATATGCTTCATAATGAAGCTACTAATAGGTGCAATGCAACCTTTTAGAAATGCATTTTTTAATTGTTGTTCATACGGGGAATCATTCGTTTGGTTTTCAGGAACCGTCATACCGCTATGATTATTAAAACATTTCAATAATCTAGCATAGTACCCATCTATTGTCTCATTTTCCTGTTGTATGCATTGATTAATGCAAGTCCAGTCTGCTCTAGGTTTCCATTTCTCAGAGATTCGG
Organism: Protopterus annectens; assembly: GCF_019279795.1. Classification (NCBI taxonomy): domain Eukaryota; kingdom Metazoa; phylum Chordata; order Ceratodontiformes; family Protopteridae; genus Protopterus; species Protopterus annectens. Next base: position 1,795,433,261 of record NC_056737.1, read on the forward strand.
TCTGTAAGACCTTTCACTCTGTTGTCTAATTCTGCGTCACTAGGTGGGAGTGGTTTGAGCTCTGCATTACGAGGATTCCAGGTGCCACAAATCATGTGCCAATCTGGACCTATAATTTGTCTTACTACTTTTTCTACTTCTTCCCCATTCAAGTGGTAACTCAACCTCATGCCTTGTAAATCTTCTAAAAATTTTGTAAAATTAACTTTCGGATGGGGGATTCCCTCAGTAGCTTTCCAGATATCCTCCAGTGTCCATGGTCGGTATACCAAGAGTGTTGGGTCCTGACCTTCCTGTCCTGCCTGAGGATTTGGGACCAGGGGTGGCTCGTGGCATCGGACTGCCAGACTGCAGCCCCCCTCAGCTAAAAACAAGAAAATGTAAAAAAAAAAAGTACCCTTTCTTGTTTGACAGCAGCAGATGTATTTTTTTTTTATTTAAGCAAATTTGTCTCTCCGAGTCTGCGACTCGGAAGTATGCGCATGCGCACTTTAACCGCCTCGGGTTGCGGCAGTTGTAAATAGATTTTTTTTTTGTTTTTATTGCAGCCCAGTGGAGTCATTAAGGCATCATTGTGATGCCCAGAAGTCTATGTGGTTCCAAACTGCATAGAATTGGAAGGGGCTCGGACTGCGACGTCCACAGGCACATCATGACGTGCTTGCTGCTGCTGGGCTAAATGCTGCTGATTGGTTGTCGCTCTCTACCCGGGCTTTATGTGCTGGGAAAAGAGCGAGAAGCAAACAGTTGCAGCCAGTTTCGGTTGTGGACTTGTGGTGGATTGGATTTTATTTGCTTGCCTTGGCGGCCTAATTTTGTTCGCTGGACGTGACACAGCAGCTGAAAAAAAAGTAGTAGTAAGTACATAATTTCTTTTCTTCTTGGTGTGGTGGTATGTATGTGACACCAGTAAAGCTTTTCTTCATCCCTCCATTCTGCTGGGAAATTAGAGTTTCTGTTTCTGTAGTTGAGGTACATTCTTGTGAGCTTACAACAGATAAACCAGAGCAAATCCTCTACTACCTACAATCCACAGCATTAGTGCTGCTGATAGTATTACTGTATGTTTTATTTAAGTGTTACTTAGTACAGAAGTATGCCTATAGCAATCATGCTTTCCTAATGGGTGCTACAGGCTTGAAGACAAAATGAAAGTGAGGAATAACATGCAATAAGATAGTCTTATATTATGTATATCAGCACCCTGCCTAGATTGGTTTGAGACTTCCATCATTACTTGCAAGGAAGGTAACCAGTATTTGCAAATATCAGTCTGGCCGAACCCAAATATTGTTTTTTGCTGTTCCGTATGTACCTTTCAGAACTTCACTTTCCTTTGTAAACCAGTGTATGAATGATCTAGTAACTAGATGGTTTAAAACTTGTCACACTTTTGCATCTGAATGATGACAAGCAAATATTACTGAGTTAACATGGACGACCACAGTTGTAGTGCTTTGAAGGGTCCGTCTGCATAACAACAGGAGTTCGTCAAGCTTCTGTTGTACATTATTATGTTTACAGGATCATGAATGGCATTTATTCATTTTTCCAAGTAATAGAGGGAGTATAATTAATTAACAAAATAACAAAGCAATTCATTTATTATTGAATGGATTTTAAATTGCTTTTTTAACTGTGATAGTCCAGCTGAGTAAATCTGCCCTTTCTGGCAGAAGTTCATGGACAAAAAAAATTCTGAGGTTACAATCATGTAGCACTCTGATGTAATGCATTTGAGAAAGTACATAAAGATTCATGCAAATGTTATAAACAAATTAACATACTAAATAAGGAATACAAATAAATGATGGCTGGCTTCATGGGAGGGGAATAAACATTACACCAAGCTGCTATTTTTAATTTTTATATAACCTCCAGTTCTGTGTCCTTGTGAAGCATACCTTTCTTAGAGGACCACATTTGAAGAACCTTACTTTTAACACTTTATTATAATCAGTTGTGCTATGTAAAATTATTCGCATCACATTTATTTTTAGGATGTTTTGCCCAGATGGCTGGTAGCTATCAGACCCTCTTTTGGTCAGTAAGTCTATTCGTTCTCATCACTGAGTAATGGCAGAACAAGAGGGGGTCATCTTCCAAGGAGCTGTCAGTGTGGGTTCCAAGATTTTAGAGTATTCTTTCCATTCCTATCAGTGCATGCACCCAGCAAGGTGCTAGGGAAGAGAGTGCATTGGGCTGTCCATGAAAGGCATCCTTCTTACTTCCACAAGGGATGTATCTTTCAATCAACCCTGCCCCTCCTGCAGCAAAAGTGGTGGGTTCTCTGTCTCCATCATGGAGATTGTACCACCCTCTGGTTCTCTGAATGCGCGCATATCCCTCCTTTGTTCCTGGAGAGGGGAGTAGGCTATGTCTTCATCTTGCCCCAGCATGAAATGTCTTGTGTGTTTTACGTTGTTATTTGTTGACTTGGTTACAGCCATGAGTAAATATGTTACCAAGATTTGTGTACATGGATTGTGGGTTTCAGGTACTTTTTGATGGAAAGCTGTATTCTGACGCATATAGTCTTGAGGAATTGTACTGGGTCACTTCACAACTACTGTATGTAGTTCATTCAGCTACTGTATGTACTTGTACTCATGCAGTAAGATGTTAAGTCTGTCTAGTATGGCATGGGCGGTACTTGCAGATCTCTTGTCTCTTCAAAGAGAGAAGAAGTTCATTTAGCAGCAGCCAAATCCTTCCATTAGGTGACATTTGCTAACAGTCCCTCAACCTGTTCCTTTGCCATCTTTGTATATGTTCAAAGCTTATAGTTAAACTCCGATTGTAATCAGATCACAGGAAACAGGTCAGGCTGTGACAATTGCAGCATTTTCATGTTTATAAAGGTGACCACTACACACAGGCTCTTTGGCTCTATACGCAGTTTATCATTCTTCTCTCTCAAAAGAAGAATGTATAAAGTGTCTGTGTACAGATTTCTGCAGAATATCCAGATTTTCATTAAAGATTGAAGTTAGAAAATGACAGATGTTTTGAGTTTCAGATTTCATACCCTACAGAAAATTCATACTGATGCAAGACCTACTAAACTTTTTAAGTTTGTAAGTGCAACATTTAAAAATTGTCTATATTTTTGGGCCTTTGTCCTACTTTTATTTATAGCTTTATCCAGATTTCTTGCTCTGAGGTTGAGAGTATATGAAATGTGTCAGGGCCATCACCATCAGCCAGAGCCATTTCAAATTGTGACATACTTGTTGTACCCCACTCTCTCATGTAGTGACTTTAGAAGGGTCCAGGCAAGGAGCAGTTAAGAGTATCCAAGGTAGACACAAGCAGAGTCATGGCTTTTAATCTGTCCTTTATTTTTCAGAATGTTCTGGTTTTCTGTCATATTTTTATACTGTTTATTTATGCGTATTCAGAAAATACATTTTGTTGGTTGGCTGCTTGTTTTTTTATACTTTATTTTGACTGGCATTCTAGTAATGTATTTAAAAAGTAATTTATTTTTTCATGCCTCACAACCTTTGTTTCCATCTAGATATTAAGTAAGCTGTCATGTAGCCAAGGCATTGAATTTTTTTTTCTTCTCTGCTTCATTTTGTCTTGATTGGACTCTCATACTGATATTTTGGCACACAAGGTAGCAGTGTATTTAAAGTACCAGTTTTTGTGGTTTTGAGCATAGTGAAAGAATGCTAGCAAATGTACTTTTTCTGTAAGAATAAATGTTTACACACTTCGCAGTCTTGGTTTCTGCACCTAAAGTAGCAAAATGTAAGGTAACTTGTTGAGGGACATAATATTAGCCTCATGACTGTGTGTCTGTGTGTGTATGTATATGTATGTATATATATATATATATATATATATATATATATATATATATAAAATATGTATGTATGTATATATATATATATATATATATATATATATATATATATATATATATTTATTTATTTATTTTATTTTACATTTGTTGACCGGGATAATCCGACTGGATACATGTCCATTTTCAGCGGAGGCCTGGGGAGAAAAGCTCCACGTATACAAATTATTAATAAACATAAGGTATCTTTTATTACATAGGAAACATACAAATTGTTATCTATTACAATGAGTGAAGAAGACATATGTAATTTTAAGCAAAAAACTTATATCCATTTCAGTTCGCTGAGCCTCAATAAAGAGGTAAATAGGGTTTCAGTAGTTAGAAAGGGAGGAGAATTATTAGGTGGATAGATCAAGTAATAAGAAGGGACATGGTGAGTACCATGGGAAACAAATGAAAGAAGAGAAGTAAGATTTATAAAGCGGGTAAGAGGTAATTAATCCGGGAAAGAACATTGGCAGAGCCAGTGTGATTTGAAATATTGGAGTAGACTTTTTTTAAAGAGGGGTAAGGAGGTAATGGTAGTAATGCTAGAGGGAAGAGAATTCCAATTTTTTGCAGTGACGTTAGCGAATAGAGCATCACCTCCTGCATTATGGGATTTGACATTTTGAAAAAGAAGCCTATCTGCAGAGCGTAGGCTATTTAGGTTGTTATAAGGTGTAATTAGGCCCTTTAGTGCAGGAGCTTTATCCGGGTGTATAAGTATCTTAAATGCCTCAATAAGTTGATTTTGCTGGAGAAGGTTTGGGAGTTCTATCCATCCAAGGGCTTTTAGGTTATTACAGTGGTGCGTTCTATGTGGAGTGCCAGTGGCAAATGTGATTATATGAACTTGAGAGTTTATTTAGCTCACTTTTATTAAGCTTGGTGAAAACTGGGGATGCATATAAGAGAGTAGATAGTAAGTGAGTGCGGGCAATGGTTGTTTTTGATATTGGGGTTAGAAAGGCTTTAATTCTATATAGTGACCCTAGTTTCTTGTTCACGGTTTTAATAGTATTATTAATATGTGTATCAAATCTAAGTTTCTTGTCTATGGTAACACCTAGTAACTTAGTATGGGGGTCAGGTGAGATAGTTGTCCCATTGTTTGATTGAATGGTGAAGTCAGTAAAGGGAAGTTTTAGGGTTGGATGAAAAAGAAGCAATTTGGGTTTTTTTTTGGATTTAGAAGTAGTTGTCGCCCTGATAACCAGTTTTCCACAGCTGTGAAGCAGGATTGAGTTTTTTCCAATAGATTCCCTAGAGATATATCGGAACAGACTAAGGTCGAATCATCGGCATAATTGTACACAGGTTGCCTCAGGGATGGCTGTATGTAGGTCATTAATAAAAATTGAAAAAAGAAGTGGACCCAGTATGGACCCTTGTGGAACCCCTATGGTATTAGGTAAGAGTTCAGAGAGTTGATTGTCCCAGAGTATAGCTTGTTTCCTATTTGAGAGGTACGCACGGAACCAGCCTAAGGTTAGGTTGTCCAGTTGTAAGGTTTTTAGGGTATTATGAAGTAGTTGGTGGTTGACCATGTCGAAGGCTTTAGAGAGATCCAGAAAGAGCGCAGATGATATTTTTTTGTTATTACGGTTGGTATTAATTGTATCCGTAAAGGAGAGTAGAGCAGTAGTTGTACTGTGGTTAGGTCGAAACCCATGGTGTGAGTTGGTAAGTAGATTATTCTGAGTAAGATAGTGAAGGAGTTGTTTATGTATACATTTTTCCATAATTTTGGCCAGAGGGGACATTATGGCTATTGGCCTATAGTTAGATAAGTCCGTGGAATTACCTCCCTTATGAAGTGGTATGACGTGGGATGTTTTACAAATAGAGGGGATATTAGATTCAGTGATGGTGCGATTAATTAGTATGGATATTGGGTAGGCAATGACATCTGAAGCTTTTTGTAAGTATTCGGCTGGGAGGAGGTCAGCGGAGAGGGTGGTAGGTTTAAGCTTTTGAAGTAAGGATCTTATAGTAGAAGTGGAGACGGGTTGTAGATAGAAATTCGGTTTAGTTTCTGGATTGACTTCATTCACCGAACAATGGGTAGCTGATAGTTGGTTAGCTAAGATTTGAATAGTGTTCGTGAAGAAAGAGTTGAAGGTGTTGGCTACTTCAATTGGGGTTTTATCAGATACCTGTTCTGGGGTAGGAGTAGAGGATTTGCCTGGGTGGAGAAGATTATTAAGACCAGCCCAGAATTTTTTTGGGTTGTTTTGGTGTTTGTTTTGTAGTTGGCTGTAATAATTTTTTTGTCAGCTATTACTGATTTTTTTGTGACATTTCTTAATTGTTGAAATCGGATGTGGTCTTGGGGTAGTTTGGTTGCTCGCCATATATCCCATGATTTGTTTCTGTTTTTCATTTTAGCTATAGTTTCATTTGTGAGCCAGGGTGCAATGTTTGATTTTGTTTTGATTAATCTTTTAGGGGCATGATTATCGAGTATGGCTAGGAAGGTAGTATTAAATATAGATGCTGCGTCTTCTAGGGGGAGATACTTAAGTTCTGTCCATCTATGGGCTCTTAGTTCTTCTTGAAATTTTGAAAGGTCAAATTGTTTCCTGCTTCTAATTGACCTGTACATGGGAGTTGTTTTGAGGCCAATTTTATTTTTCTTTATATACGTAATTAGGTGATCGCTTAGGTCATTTGGGGCAGTCCCGGCCTTATATGTTTGAGGTTGGCAATTTATTAGAATCCAATCTAAAATACTTTCTTTTTGGTTGGCATTACCAATTCTGGTGGAGGTATTTATGATCTGGGTAAATCCATGAAGGTTGATGTGGATAGGGTGTGTTTCTGAGGAGCATAGGTTCCAATCAATGTTGACGTCACACATGATGATGGTTTCTTGGGGGTAGTTGTTAGAAATCCAATTTAGTATATTTTCTAGTGTATCCACATTGTTCCCAGGAGGGATATACACTGTAATTAGATTTATACATTTTTCTTTATTTAATTGTAGTTTTAGGGCAAGTATTTCCGCATTAGAGATTTGGGGTGGTTGCTTGGTGTTAAAGGTAACATTTAGATTATTGTTATAGAGTACAATAATACCACCACCCTTTCTTTTCATACGGTCGACCCTATGTATATTATATCCGGATTTTAGGATTTCATTGTCTTTGGTTCCTGGTTTTAGCCAGGTTTCAGTAATACATATTATATCTGGAAGGTGAGTGGCTAGGAGGGCATGCAGGCTAGGTACTTTGTTATTGATACTTCTAATATTTAGGTGACAGATCTGGAGGGAAGTGGCTGAGTTAGACATGGGTGAAGGGCAGTTTGGAATGGTATCAGTTGTAGGGCAAGGATTAGGGTGAATATCTCCATATTTATTGATGTTTCTGCTGAGGTACTCTAGTAGTTTAGTTAGTTTTATTAACAGCTTTTGATTTTGTCTGGATTTGGGTTGATTAGGATTGATTTTAAAGTGGTAGTGGTGTATAGAATTGGGACTAATGCCACCTAACTGTTGGAAGTTTGGTCTACTATTAAATTTTACTGGAGGAGTATTGGTACTACCTCTAGGGTAAGGGTACCCTGAGTATGGCTGGTCTTCATATTTGGTAGCTAGGTAAGTGATAGTAATAAGTGGGGTGATAAGAAATATAGTTGTTATTATTATTGTCATCGAGTTAGCAGGTCGAGTCGGTTGCATATTTTAAGTAGTGAGCCGTGGAAAATTGGGATATAGATGTGAGCAATGAGTAATAAGGTATATCTCTGGGGATGGAGACAGAGGGGGAATTATGGGACAGGGTGTAGCTAGGAGATAATTAGGGGGCGTGGTTACTTATCTATAAATGTAGAGGTACTGGGGCGGGTGGGATATGGGGGCAGGGTGGGGCGCGGAGCGAGCCCAAGCGCAGCGAGGGCGAGCGGAGCGGGGATAATCCAGTTCCAATATTTTCCAATGGCATGAATTTAAGGCAAGTACATCTGGTAGATGGCGTTGTACTACAGTTAAATATTAGAGTGAAGTTACAGAGTGACAATTTAGTATGTACTCTGTTTGATTTTCTTGGGATTTTATTCTTCTATTCTTTAAATGTAACCCAATTACGTGGTTGTAGGAGGTATGGGATGCTATCTTTTAAATTGAATCCAGTACGCTAGCTAGTATATTTTAAACTTGGAGCGTTACAAACCTTTCAACAGTAGCTTCCTTTCATTAGGTAGTTTACTTTTAGTTTAGAGTAATACCTTAGTTTAGCTTAGTTTGTACTCTATATTTATTAGACTGCAGCGTAGGGTTAGCGCTTGCTTGTTTAACAATGTTCAGGTCAAGCGTTTCACTTTGGTGGAGCTGTAGAGTAGGTTGGCGTTGGGGGGTAAGAGAGGACGGAGCCTAAAAGCAAAAAGATACAGATTTCATAGACAGTGTTGGCGTTAGCTCATAGAATTAGTAGTGAGATTATAGAGCATAGGTTTAAGTAAAACATTATTTAAACTCTACAGTTCAAACATATAATTCTTGTACCCTTCTATCAGCGCCAATGTTATTTTCTGATATCTAGCTGAGGAACACCAATCAGTAGCATAATAAGTCAAGACAGTTTTCAAATATGTATGCTACGGCAAAAGTAGTGACTTCGCATATCAAACAGTCTTTGGTAGCGAGGCTATTTCAGGACAATCTGTTTGTTAAGGCGCTAAGGCCAGTAGCACAAACACAAGTAAACAGTGCTAAGTCCGAATTATATGGGATAGCCACAGAATCTACTTCCTTTTATTAACAAATATCTTGGCGCTATATGTTACAAGACCCCTGAAATACAATGTAATATTACTAACTGCTACACTACGCACTGTTTTTAGCATCAATAAACAGTTAATGAACTCCTGAAATACCAAGTAATATTACTGACTTCTACACTACGCACTGTTTTAAGCATCAAACGCACTAGAAACACGTTATGAAACACATTGCACAACAGATACAGGGTTTATCACAATATAACTACAAATCTACTGAGTTAATGCTTAGTATCTAAAAATAAGCATTGGATGAGCACCAGGAGGTAGTCGCTAGTAATTACAAACTTTGGATGGACATTAATCAAGTTTTTACGTACCCAGTGATACCAAGCTTCCCGTCTTGATTCAAGAAAACATAGCAAACGTTTAAAAAATGGTGCTCCTTGAGGGATTATTAGTAACCTCGTGTGCGTCAGAGGTAGGGTCACATATATGTATGTAACAATGTGTGCTGTGTAGATTATTCAGCATGCACCATACTGACTGAGCATTTATTTCATGTAACTAAGTAAGCATGTCCAGCATTGATCCCATTGCACCATAGCCCCACCCCGTTTAGTTGACCACACCCATTCCTTTTGGCCCCGCCCATTCATCTGTCTCCTGCAGCCCCCCTTTGATTTGAAGTCACCAGCCGCCACTGTTTGGGACCTCTATAAGTGGGCATATTTCTTCCTCACTCTCATCCTGTAGGTTTCTTTCCATTTGATATGATTTTGTGTCCCTATGTATTTTACTTGTCCAGGACCTAGTTTCAATAGGATCTCAAACAAACGGTTGTGGTCTCGCTGAGACTTCAGGATAACGCGGAGGCGGACCAGCCTGTCCACTCGCTTCATATCCTGAAAAGGGTAAAGGTGGGGGCAAGGGAGGAGGAAGAGCTATTGCTATTACTAAGTTATTATCTTCTTTGTCTAAAAATAATGTTTTTGAATTTTTAATCTTCTGTTCTCTACAATGTGCTTCCTCAATCCACCTGTGTGCCTGAGGAATATCTAATTGGCGTTGCTTTTTTGCCTGACCTCCCACATCGGATTTAAGTTGCTTAAGGAGTTTAATTAGTGAAGTTTTATCTAGTTTACCATCAAATTCATATTTGTTAAACCATTTCGTATAATACCTAACGTTATCAGAACGTTGTGATTGCATGTATTTTGCATCTTTGGTTAGGGGCGGATCTCGCGATGTTTTAGTGCACTGATTTCCCATGGTAAAAGAAAATGTTATGTAACCCTTCTTATCACATGATATCAAATGTTCAGTTCCTTTTCACAGTTTATCTAAAATAACTGCCTACCTTATTCTGTTACCCTGATCTATGACCAAATATACAGTACTTCCTTTTGTCCCTGATCTGCATAACAAATCTTGGCAACAATATTTACTGTAACCTAGTCCCTGATCTAAAACAGAAAAAAGGCAAAATCTTCCTACCTGAGCCTCCGGTATTGAGTCATCCAGGATCCGCTCTTCGGCCACAGATCAGAAAGTGGCCAGCCTCTTTAAATGAAAATTCAGTCGGAGGTCTTTTCACCCAAGAAGAACTGTTTCGGTAACTTCTCCTGCGCAGTATTCAACCACCGGTAGACTCTGATCTGCAGCTGTTGGAGGGATTTCCAGCTAAGAAGGACCAAACTGTTAAATAAAATCAAGAATTCAATACACAGGAGGTTCAGGTTCAAAAGTTTACTAGTGTACACCAGGAGGCAAAAAACTTACAAGTACAGAATTTTGTCTAACATGAAACAGGAAGTGTACAGATTTTATAGTCTTTACATTCAAGTTGTGCCCACCTTACTGATGTGGTATGTCACAGGGCATCTACATCACTTTAGCTTACAGTCCTCTATTCATAAAAACTGCTGATGCTGCATATTTTAAAAAAGTTTTCCTCTGGTAACAATACGGCCTTGCTATCCACCTGGTCAGACATAATGTCTTTCTGTAAAGTTTCTTCTTCAAGGTTTCACGTCAGTTCGAATACAATAACAGATTCAATCTTCTAATACACATCTTTGTTCACTGTAACACTTTTCCACCAGCTGCAATGCTATCTTAGTAACACATATACAAGGCCAAATCATCACAGCAGGAAAGAGCAGAAGATTTCATTATTTCACATATTTAATTTCCTGACCCAGCAGATAATCACTTGTGAAAAGCATAAACATTAAAACTTGCTAAGCTAGCAACTGCCAGGGTCGGAGGTCAATTTGCTACAAGCCATACTGCAGTTTCAAAACTACTTGCATTTACACATGAATTTATCCTTTCTGTTATATGATTAATATAATAAAATGCATTACATACTACTTTGCTTTTAAACTAGTGTTTTACATATATTTAAATGCATATTTTTCTAACATACCACATGGTGCATAAATGGGAAGGAGGGAGAAAAAATTTCCTGCACCTCACTGGCTTAAAACCTGAGCTTTGGCCGACTAGGATCTAGCTGTATTCAACTGGACATATAAGAGAATTTAAGTACCTTTTATCTGTACTTTTTTCAAATAATAGAGCATTTTAATTGATTTATTTGTGTTGCATTGAATATTAACTGAACTGGAAGTTTTGACTCTGTTTTTTCAGTTAGTGTTTGCTAGGTTATATTGCATGTTAGAATTCCTGCATAGACAGTAATTGCAGTTGGGTGTAGTCTCATTCATTGATATCCTGTTACTGCCTATTTAACTGGTACATTTTGGAATATTTTCTGCTTAAAACCTGAGCTTTTGCTGGCTAATATCTAGCTGTATTGAACTGGATGTATAAGAGAATTTAAGTACCTTTTATCTGCACTTTTTTCAAATAATACAGCATTTAATTGATTTATTTATGTTGCATTCAATGTTATCTGAACTGGAAGTTTTGATTCTGTTTTTTCAGTTAGTGTTTGCTAGATTTTATTGCCTGTTAGAATTCCTGCATACACATAAATTGTGGTTGGGGGTAGTCTCATTAATTGATATCCTGTTACTGCCTATTTAACTGGTACATTTTGAAATATTTTCTGCTTAAAACCTGAGCTTTGGTGGGCTAAGATCTAGATGTATTCAATTGGACGTACAAGAGAATTTAAGTATCTTTTATCTGCACTTTTTTTCAAATAATACAGCATTTTAACTGATTTATTTATGTTGCCTTGAATATTAACTGACCTGGAAGTTTAGACTCTGTTTTTTCAGTTAGTGTTTGCTAGATTTTATTGCTTGTTTGAATTCCTGCATAGACATTATTTGCAGTCAAGGGTAGTCTCATTCATTGGTATCCTGTTACTGCCTATTTAAGTGGTACATTTTGGAATATTTTCTGCTGAAAACCTGAGCTTTGGCCTGCTAAGATCTAGCTGTATTCAACTGGACGTATAAGAGAATTTAAGTACCTTTTATCTGCAGTTTTTTCAAATAATACAGCATTTTAATTGATTTATTTGTGTTGCATTGACTATTAACTGAACTGGAAGTTTTGACTCTGTTTTTTCAGTTAGTGTTTGCTGGGTTATATTGTATGTTAGAATCCCTGCATAGACAGTAATTGCAATTGGGTGTAGTCTCATTCATTGATATCCTGTTACTGCCTATTTAAGTGGTACATTTTGGAATATTTTCTGCTTAAAACCTGAGCTTTGGTCAGCCAAGATCTAGTTGTATTCAACTGGATGTATAAGAGAATTTAAGTACCTTTTATCTGCACTTTTTTAAATAATACAGCATTTTAACTGATTTGTTTGTGTTGCATTGAATATTAACTGACCTGGAAGTTTAGACTCTGTTTTTTCAGTTAGTGTTTGTGAGATTTTATTGCCTGTTAGAATTCCTGCATAGACAGTAGCTGCAGTTGGGGTAGTCTCATTCATTGATATCCTGTTACTGCCTATTTAAGTGGTACATTTTGGTATATTTTCTGCTTAAAACCTGAGCTTTGGCCAGCTAAGATCTAGCTGTATTGAATTGGATGTAAAAGAGTATTTAAGTACCTTTTATCTGCACTTTTTTCAAATAACACAGCATTTAATTGATTTATTTGTGTTGCATTGAATATTAACTGAACTGGAAGTTTTGACTCTGTTTTTTCAGTTAGTGTTTGCTAGATTTTATTACCTGTTAGAATTCTTGCCTAGACATTAATTGCAGTCGGGGGTAGTATCATTGATTGATATTCTGTTACTGCCTATTTAAGTGGTACATTTTGGAATATTTTCTTCTTAAAGCCTGTCCTTTGGCCGGCTAAGATCTAGCTGCACTCAACTGGATATATAAAACAATTTAAGTACCTTTTATCTGCACTTTTTTCAAATAATACAGCATTTCAATTGATTTATTTGTGTTGCACTGAATATTAACTGAACTGGAAGTTTTGACTCTGTTTTTTCAGTTATTTCCCCACCCAACCTCCCTGGTTTTGCTTTGATGTTAATCTTGGTGGCTTTTAAATTGCCCGCCCCTCTTGTAAATTTGTGTTTGGATACTCCTTCTTGGCCCATCTCATTTGCTCATTCAAATTAGTGCAGTGAGATCATATTCTGATTTCATGGCACTCCTACTGTGTACAAAGAGAGCATCTGGGAAAGAAAAAAATGTTAAGCTTGTTTCCTGCCTTTCCTGTAAGTGGTCTAGACTGTTTGTAGGCTTCTGAGCCCCCAGTCCTTTCTGTATTGAAGGGAAGTTTTCTAGCTTACTTTTCTTTCTTAGATCTAGCCAGTTTTCTAGTATCAGCACTCAAATCTGTTTCTTTGAACTCTGCACTTGTTCAGAACTTGTTGTAAGCACTAAATAACCTGCAAATTACTACAGCACTCAACTTTACTCATTTGTCTAGAGGAAAGCAGTTTTTTGTACTTAATAAATACGCGCCTATCCAGGCATGTCTAAGGGTCAGCTTCTGTCTTCCTGATGAATCTGGGCATCTTGGGGCAATGCAGTAATTGCCTCATGTACAAAGACAACCCTCTCCTCCTACCACCCAACACTACAACCTTTGAGAGATGCACTTATATAGCCAAACTGGAAGCAAAGCTCTCTTCACCCAAGACTGGACTAGGCAGTCAATATGAGAAGGTAAACACTTGCACCACACCACACTCATCACATAGTCCCTCAAACCCTACACCACCAAAATACACACACACAGAAACACAAAACACACACATACATTCACGAAGGCTCTCAAAAACCTGCCCAAGAATCAGGGACCTTCAAAGCAGAAATGCAAGCAAACTCCACCCCCCAACACAACCCAAATAACACATAGCCCACAAACTCAGTGTGCCACTCAACCACAGCCCATAAGGTATAACGTACCCAACACTCTAGTCATAGGTGACTCTATAGTCAGACACTCTGATGTTCTACTCACCAGGCTAAACAAGGAGAAAGTTACTGTCAGCTGCCTGTCAGGTGCCAGGATCTGCCACATAATGCACGCACTCAGGTCACTCCACAACAAGTACAACTATGACACTGTCATTGTCCATGTTGGTGTGAATGACCTGAGATGTACCTCCCTGGACTACATGAAAAGAGACATGGAGGAGCTCTCCGATCTTGTAACCCAGGCAGGTATGACCCTAGCCCTGAGTAGCATCCTGCCATCACCCAGAATGATACCACAGTACAAGGACAAAATGATTGACTTCAACAATCAGCAAAGCTTCTAGTGTCATTCTAAGGGGATCCAGTATTTGTCTGCCTGGGACGACATGATCCACAGACTACAATGCTTTGCCAGAGATGGCCTGCACCTATCGCACTTGGGATTCTGGATACTGGCTAAGGCTCTTGCCACCCCTATAGTGCCTTTTTTATGCAAGGTTAAAATGACAAATTCACCACCATAACAGGTACAAGAGAGCAAAATCTGAGGGTAATGCTGCTCAATGCTAGAAGTCTAATCCACAAAATGTACTCACTCGAGACACTCCTTAAAATGGAGAACATCTACATCTGTACAGTGACAGAGACCTGGTTCAAAGCTCGAGAGAACACTCCTGCGTTATTAGGCTATAATTCATACCACACCTTTCGGACACCTAACCCAGAATGAAGCACTAAAGTTGGAGGCGTGTCCTTATTCATTAAGGATATCCACACCTCCAAGCTAGTTGTACAGCATAATGCATCCAAGATTATCCAAGTGCAATTAACTCTGGGCAAGACCACAATCCAAACTGTAGCTTGCTACAGACACCCCACCATGCCCCAGGATTCCCACTCCTCATTTCTTGATACACTGGAAAGTATTAGGGTACAACCCAACACCCTAATAATGGGTGATTTCAATGACCCCACCATTAACTGGGAAAACTACTCATGTACCAACTCTTTTGCTCAACATTTTCTGGAATTCATAAATTCCAATGCCTTGGATCAACTTATTCACACCCCCACAAAGGGCAGCGATATCCTAGACCTTGTCATTACCAACATGGACAATCGGTGTTCCACGCTAGAGGTCAATTCCTCGTTGGTCAGATTCGACCACAAGCTAATCACCCTAGACATCCACATCCCACCCCCACACTCAATTAGGGAAAAAAACATAAAAAAATTTTCCAAAGCCAACTTCTTAAGACAGAAGTGGCAAACTTCATGACACCCATGCAGACGGACAATAGAGGTACGACTGCTGAATCCTACACAAATACACTTTAAAAGCTCTTACACGAGTGCATGGATCATGCTATCCCTAATAGAACCAAGATGCTATCCTCCAAAAAAAGGAAGCCAATCTGGTGGTCCTCTGCCATAAACAAACTCTACAATGGAAGAAAGAAACTGTTGCAAAAAAGAGTAAAATCCCATGACTGGAGGAACTCCCTGGTCAACCTCAGTAAGAAGCTGAGATCCCTCATAAAATCCTCCAAAGCTAGTTATGAAAACAAAATTTCCACTGACTCTAAAGACAACCACAAAGACTTCTATAGCTATGTCAAGAATCTCAATGGCAACACACGGATCTGCTCTGAGTTACAGCACAATCGCACTGAATATACAGAACTAACTGATATTGCCAACATCCTGGCAGATAGGTTCAGTGCTAACTTTACCCCCCCCCCCTCACCCCCTAGAGGGCCCATCTCTATACCGGAAGAATGAAAAGTTCCTGTAATCACGGCTGCACAGGTAAAAAACATACTCTCCAAAGCCAAGAACATAGCATCCATGGGACCTGACAATATGCCAGGCTGTGTTCTACATGAACCACAGAATGAACTGGCACCCTACCTAAGTACCATGTTCAATCATAGCCTCACCTCAGGCTTTGTGCACACTGAAAGGTGCACTGTGACAGTTATCCCACTCCACAAAGGGGGAGCCACGACGGACCCCAGGAACTACCGCCCCATTAGCCTGATAAGCCTGGTCTGCAAGGCCATGGAACGTATCATCATTGAACTCATAAACAAAGACATTGGTAATCTCCAAACTCTGGACCCTACCCAGTTTGGGTTTGTAAAAGACAGATCATGTCTCATAAACCTGATTGACTTCTTAGAAGCAGTCACCAAAGCCATAGATGAGGGTAAGGTGGTTCACACAGCTTATCTAGATCTCGCCAAGGCTTTTGACACCATCCCCCACTTTGGAAATATAGATAAGCTCACTAAACTAGGTATGAATCCCTATGTCACAAGATGGGTTGCCATCTGGCTCATGGACAGAACCCACGCTGTGAAAGTAGCAGATTCCAAATCCGACTTCAGACCAGTGATAAGGGAAGTACCACAGGGTTCAGTCCTGGGTCCTCTCCTGTTTGGTATCTACTTCTCTGAAGTACAGGCTAACACAGAAGGTCTTTGGCTAACAATAGGAGCCATAATCGAAACTCCTAACGATGTGGACATACTACAAAAGGGCCTCACTGAGACAGGTGCCTGGTGTCAAAGCCATGGCCTGAAGCTCAATGCCAAAAAGTGTATTGTCATCCCCTTTGGTAAAAACTCTGTACCCATAAACTACCACATAAGTGGTAGTCTACTTAACACCAAAAGTGTGATAAGAGACCTTGGGACACAGGTGGACAGTAGTCTCTCCTTTGACAATCACATTGCCACAGTGGTCAGGAAATCCTTCTATGTGGCCCACCTCATCACAAATGTTTCTCATCCAGAAAAAAACAGGTCATTGTTCCCCTCTACTCATCACTCATTAGACCCATTATATAGTACAACGCCCCTTTTGGTATGTACCTCACAAGACATCTACAACAACTAGAAAGGCCACAGAAATACCTCACAAAGAGGATTAATTGCCTCAAACAGATGCCCTACGCAGACCGTCTAAAAAAACTCCAGCTTTACTCCGTTGCATATCGCCTACTCAGAGGCAATCTCTGCCTAACATACAAAGTTATGTCAAACCCAGAGCTGTTGGACATGTTCCACTTAAAGAAATCCCAATCCCTCTGAGATACACACTCTAGGGACCTAAACCTTGTCACCACAATAAACAGAACATGCTGGAGGGATAGATTCCTGTCCCAGAGACTTCCCATACTCTGGAACAGACTACCTATCTATGTCAAACAGAGCTCCTTATTAGCACTCTTCAAGAAAAATCTTGATGATTGGATGGGAAACAGGAAATTCACCCCAGGGATCACTTCTGTGGCTCTGCTCGACAGGAGCACAGGAAAATAGTTTGCTTGGGTGGCGAAAGCCAGGGTACCTTTTTGGCTAGGCTTGTATAGGCCCTAGGTCTAATAGCCTAGTATCTACCTATGAACGTATATGTACCTCTGTTCTATACATTTCTGCTGCACTAACAACTGCTGCTTATTTTCTTTTTCTGAACAGTGGGAATAATTTTTATTACTTCAAAACCCACTCTCTATATCCACTAATGGTACAGAAGTAAAACATTCATTTTATTTTTCTTATATTATGGTATATTGTTCTTTTTGACTGGGCTCATCAGCCTAGTCATTTTAATAGAAAAAATAAAAATGTTCTAGTAAATCTAAACTGTTCAGAACAAGGAGCAAATATGACTCCTCTAGTAACTAATTTTATCTGGGAAAATGGACTTAATAACAGTAGGAGGTAAACCCAAAACTAAAATCATAGACCAAACAAGTAACTCTTACAGTGCTATAGCTGGGGCAATCGATGTCTTAGGAAATCTCTCAGTTAGCATCACCCCCAACAGAGTTGCAGAACAAAAGAAACAAAGGAACACCAGAATTTGAGGCTAAGAAAATAAA
Source organism: Protopterus annectens (assembly GCF_019279795.1). Taxonomy (NCBI): domain Eukaryota; kingdom Metazoa; phylum Chordata; order Ceratodontiformes; family Protopteridae; genus Protopterus; species Protopterus annectens. The sequence goes on from NC_056737.1 coordinate 1,795,451,100, forward strand.
GAAACAAGCAAATAAAATGCAACTTAAAAGCTCCTTGATTTCTGTACTGCAGCAATAACAAAAAAAGTTGCATGTAACTATTAAGGAGCTGTGTGTGTCTGCTGAAATGGTACTAATACTGCCTGTATTCTAATCAACATTCATGATTAATAACAGTGAACAAACCTTGGATTTATAATGACCGGTTATGTAATTTTGCTTAGTTGAACTCCACCCATAAAACAAATGAAAAAAAACACTCCTAAGACAGGGACAGAAAGCTCAGCCATTTGTGCCCATCACAGTGTAAGTGTACCCTGGGTTTGTAGCAACTTACCTTGCCACATAGCAAGTATAACATCACCTTAAGAAAACTGTAACAGAAACACGACCCAACCTCCAAGGTCTAATCACCAAAATTGATGTAATCTAAATATATTTCTCACAGTAACAGTGTAAATCTGGACTTACCATCTAAAAGGCCAGTGTTTATGACTTAACAACTAAGGTGATGAGAACACAACAGCAGATTAATCGCTACACACACAAGCTCATAATAAAAGTGAAACTGAAATACTCATCTATTAGCCACAAGGAGCAGACAACGTTCACCTTCAAAACACTTAAACAAGTGATATGACATTATATACTACCAAACTAATAAAACTCTGCTTAATTTCCTATTTATCTATACCTAAAAATGGTTTGGGATTTTGTAATTATTCTGTCAACACCATAATGCAAGTAATATGAATAAAGTCTTCCTTGCCCGCAGCTTGCAATTGCAATATTAAAATGACAATCACTGAATTGCATCAATCACTCCAACAACAGGCTTTCTCATTTTGTAAATCAAGATCAATGCAAAAAGAACATTTCCTTTAAGCCTTGAAGAATTGTGCTAAGAGAAACCAGTTCCCTATACCATGATCAATTGTACTCTGGCAACCTCAAGACTGGTTTTTGCTATCATAACCAGCCTTTCTGGAAACCTGCAGAATGAAAAAAAGGGGATGAGGAAAGGAATAGAAGGACACAAGATAAAGAAGAAAATGAAGTGTGATGAAAAAGAACAGGGCATAATCTCCAGGAAAGTTCAGTGAACACAAGGCAGTCTCTATGTTCATTGTATTTGTGAAGGCTGCACCTAGCTAGATAGAATTTTGTAGATAATTCTGTCATTTGTAAATATTAATTTAAGCCACAGGCTTGTTTTCTTAAATGGAAGAAAATTCTGTTAAATGTTAAATGTCAAAAATGTAACAACAGTGCACTCTGCTGGAAGAAAGCTGATAAAGTCAAGCCTTGTATGACTGTTTGATCTCAAACTTGGAGCCATGATGTCTGTACCAGCAGATTCTTTCTATTGTTTGAGACCAGAGTTAATTGCTAGATTTTACATATATAATGTCTTTAATAGCTGTGGTTTCCTGATCAGGTACAAGATCAAAGGTATGTTAAACTCTGAGTTTCTGTTAGCATGGGAAACCAGAGAAATGACAAAGAATGATGTAATGTGAAGCAGTACTGTGTTATCAATTTAAAGACAGAAAGAAAGGAGGGGATTTTGGATTTTGTCTAAAGTTGATAACAACTCACCAGTACTCTGCTTTTGCTCCATATGTAAGTTCATTTAGAACTGTGATTGGTCTTAGAAAAAGATTGAAAATAAGTTTAGTCTAGATGTTTTGTATATTTATGTCAGAACCATTCTACAGTATTATTTAAGCATTTTCCTGTGATGTCTGAACTCTTGACTAGCACTGTGTAGTAAGAAGTATTGTCTTATGTTTTTATTTATTATTAAATGTTTTTTAACTTTCAATTGTGGCTGTTTTGTGTAGAGATACTTTAAGCTCTAGATTACATTGCATGTATGTAATGATACTGTACAAAGCCACTCCAGTAGTCTTGCTGCTCAGTCACACTTACTATTTGGATTATAATATTGCACAGTAATAATTGGACACCCTTTGGTAAGGGCCTTTTTAGTAGCTGATATTAGTGGTTGGTGACAGCTGGTACTACCTTATAGACTGGCAGGAAGGGGCATAGCTTGAGAACCTGTGCCAGCCTTCCCCAGGTGTGTTTGTGTGTTTGTATATAACTCATATCTTAAAGTGTGTGTGTGTGTGTGCGTGTGTGTGCATGTGCGTGTGCCTGTGCGTGTGTGCGTGTGTGTGTGTGTGTGTGTGTGTGTGTGTGTGTGTGTGTGTGTGTGTGTGTGTCAGCTACCTGGGTTGGGACATGAAGCACTGGTTAGACAGAGAGGGTGCTGGAGGTTTTAGCTTGACTACTAGGCTGAGATCTAGACCGTATAGCTGTGCCAATGGGGAGTCTTATTGGGGATCTGGAGAGATAGGGAGAAACCAGCCCCAGACTGACTGTGATCTCTGTGTGCTCTTAAGGGAAATTGTACTTTACTGTGTGTGTGTAATTGTTATCCTTCCTTATGTGGATGCCTCTCACTGGTATTAGTTGTGAGCATTGAGGCTCCTTGATTACTGGGCCAATGCACGGGTGTCACATATTAATTGGTTGGCAGTGGTGGGATATCCACACCACATATTAATTGGTTGGCAATTGGCTTGTAATGGTGTGGATAGTGCATTCCTGTAGCTTGTGTACAGTGATCACTGAAGGTGTATTTGTACTCTAAATCAGCAATCCACTGACTTTTCAGAGTTCAGATCACAATTGTTTTATTTCTTTTGTTAGCTTAGTTAGTCAGGGAGAGTAGGCAGGCATGTCAACAGGGAAGTATGGCAAGCTTTCAAGGAGCCATTTGGCTGAGATGTGCCAGGCTAAGGGACTGGTGCATGGAAGCCTGACTAAGGCAGACATGATTGCAGTTTTGGTCACAGCTGCATAAGAAAACTGCAATCAGGAGGGTAATCAGACTGACCGTGGAGATGTACAACACTCAGAGAATGGATAGCTCAACCTTTGTGAAGCTAAAGAGACTTGAGTTGGAGGCCAGGCATTTGGAAATGGAAGCAGCACTGAGACTGAGATGTCTATAGGCTGAGGACAATGAGAAACTGCTATGCCTAGAAGCTGAGGAGAAGGAAAGGCAGAGACAGCATGAAAAAAGGATGCTGACTCTTTGCCAAATTCATAGAGGTAATGGGGAAGGGAGTAACTGGACCCCAGAAGCACAAAAGTTCAGTAAATTTATTCCGCAGTTTAAAGAGGGGGATAGTTTTGATGGTTTCATTCATATGTTTGAGAGGGTATGTAAACAGTATGATGCTGACCAAAGGCTCTAGGTATGGTTGCTGACCCCCTTACTCCATGGTAAAGCTGTAACCATGTTGCCCAAAATGTCTGACCATAATTTCTTAAATTATACTGCTCAGAATTGTCTGTTAGAATTTTTTAAGCTAATACCTGAAACTTATAGGAAAACATTTCATGAGCATAGATGCAAGGCAGATGAAAGTGTGTGTAAATATGTTGCTGAACTGAGCACTTATTTTCATAGGTGGATGAGCGGATATCAGGTCACCACTTTTGAAGTGCTGGCAGACCTTTTGGTGAGGGAACACGCCCTTAGCACTTTGCCTGAGGACATGAGGATCTGGTTAGCTGGTAGACAATGTGCAACTTTAGATGAGTTGGGGAAGAAAGGAGACCTATACCTAGCAAGCAGGGCATCTCTGCACAGGAAAGGGACCCACAGTACTGCTCATGGGTCTAAAGGAAGCTATGGTGGGCAGTCCAGACTGCCCCAACAGAATCTGCCAGTAGTAGGGGAAGCCAATAGTCCAGGTGCACGTCCAGGACCTAAGGTTAAATGTTTTGAATGCAACCAGTGGGGCCATGTGACATATAGATGTCTACAGAGGCAAGGTGGAGAACAAAAGGTGAGGGAGCCAGTAAGTGGAAAAGACAAAATACCAGTAGTAGGTTGTCTTGAGACAACAGGGGTACCAAACTAACCATTATAGAGATATTCTGATAGGAAGGATTTTTATGAGGCAGTACTATGAGTTAATGAAGCTACATGCTGTCAGGCTTTGAGACAAGCATGTGGGTCTGGTAGCCTGGGGGAGACCCAGACAGACTGCATGCTTGCAGCCAGGACTGGTGAGGTGGTTACTTCAGGAAGGGAGCTATTCTATAGCAGTGAGACTAAAGGTGAGCCACAGCTGCTTTGTGTACTGATTTTCCCTTGGACAGAGTGACTGCAAAGGTAGAGGTGAGTAGCAGTACCCAGGCAGACAGTGAGACACCGCTGTCAGAGGATGCCAGATTTCCTGTGGAAGGGGAGCTGGGAAGGGTTACAAAGAGAGAGTTGAGACAGGCTCAGCTCTCAGAACCTACATTGCAAGGCCTGAGGCAGGTAGCTAGTGAGGCACCTGATTCTCAAGGGAAGGTGGAATCTGTATTCTGGGACAAAGGGTTACTGTATAGAGAGTGGACCCCTGAGGGAGGGCTAGAAGGTGAGAGAGTACAGTAGTTGGTAGTGCCTAGAGTCTACTGTCTGGTACTTCTAGCCAAAGCCCATGATATTCCCTTTGCAGGTCATATGGGCATAAAACATACAAAGAGACATATTATGCAGAACTTCTATTGGCCTGGAATTTCCAGAGGTGTAACAGGGTATTGCGGGACCTATGAACAGTTTCAAAAGGTAGGCAAGGCAGGAGACTAGGTGAGAGCTCCTTTGATGCCTTTGCCTGTGATTGAGGAGCCATTTCAGAGGGTAGCTATGGATATTGTGGGGCCTCTGAGTACCCCAAGTTCTACAGGGAAAAAGTAAATCCTAGTGGTAGTACATTATGCTATAAGATACCCTGAGGCAGTGGCGTTGTCCTCCACTGAGGCAGAAAAGGAGATTTTCAGCAGGGAAGGTTTCCCAAAATAAATAACTGACTGTCTAAGGTGCCAATTTCATGTCAGAGCTACTGGCTTGTCTGTGGAAGTACTGTGGGGTAAAGCACCGGAAGACCACCCCCTACCTTCCCCAGACTAACAGTCTTGTTGAGAGGTTAAATTCTACAATCAAGTCCATGCTGGGGGCATGTGCAGACCAGTTTAAGAGGGAATGGGATAAATATTTCCCCATCTGTTGTTTGCTTAGAGAGAGGTTCCCCAGGAATCCACATGTTTTTCACCCTTTGAGTTGCTGTATTGGCATAGGGTGAGGGGACCTCTAGATTTAATTTGTGATAAGTGGGAAGGTGAGTGTGAATCTCACAAGGAGTCTGTTGTGGCATATGTCCTAAACCTCAGGACAAGGTTCAGGGAACTCATGGTCTTGGCTCAGGAAAACCTGGCAGAAGCCCAACAACAGAAAAAGGCATGGTACCACAGGAATGCTTAAGCTGGAGAGTATGCGGTACGGCAGCAGGTAATGGTTCCCATTCCTGTCAGACATAACAAGCTTCAAGCAGCTTGGGAGGGACCCTACAAGGTGGTAGGAAAGGTAAGTGGTGTTAACTACATTGTGATACTGCTATGCAGGAGGCAGGGGCACAAACTGTTCCATGTTAACATGATGAAACCTTAGCATGATAGGGAGGCCCTTGTAATGAGTACTTGCAGTGGATTACAGGAGTCTGAGTGAGATCTGGTGACTGATCTCCTCAGTAAGGCTCGGGCTGACACCTCAGTGGAAGGGGTAGCAATGTCCAGGAGCTATCTCCTACTCAGGTTCGAGAAATCTGAGCAGTGTTACAGGAGTTTGGGGACATGTTCACTGAGAAACCGGGGTGCACCCACCTGGTGCAGCACCAGGTGGATACAGGACCCCAAAGGCCTATTAGGCAGGCCCCTTACAGGGTGCCTGAGAGAGGAAAACAGACTCTGAGGGAGGAGATAAAGGAGATGTTTGAACTAGGGGTAATTCAAGAGTCCAACAGTCCCTGGGCCTCTACAGTAGTGCTGGTGCCAAAGAAGGATGGCAGCACCAGTCTCTGTGTGGACTTCAGGAAATTAAATAGTAACACAAAGTCAGATGCTTACCCCATGCCTAGGACAGATGAGGCCCCAGAACAACTGGGTGGGGCTAAGTATCTTACCACCATTGATCTTACCAAGGGTTACTGGCAGGTGCCCTTGACTCCCAGTGCTTGAGAGAGATCAGCCTTTGTGACTCCCTTTGGCTTGTATAAGTTCACAAAGATGCTCTTTGGGATAAAAAAAACTGCCCCAGTGACTTTCCAGAGGTTGGTAGATCATATCCTAGCAGGAGGGTTTGCCCTTGCTTACCTAGATGATATTGCCATCTATAGCCATTCCTGGTAAGAGCATCCTCAACATGTCAGGGAGGTGCTGGGCAGACTACAGAGGGCAAGGATGACCATTAAGCCCAGCAAATGTCAGGTGGGTATGGCAGAGGTCTCCTACCTGGGACATAGAGTGGGGAGTGGTAAGATCAGGCCAGAACCTGACAAATTGGAAGCCATTCAGGCATGGCCTGCACCTATTACCAAAAAGCAGGTGAGGGTATTCTTAGGGACAGCAGGGTACTACAGAAGGCTTGTCCCCAGTTATAGTACCGTAGTTGCTCCCCTCACAGACCTGAGAACGAAAAACAGGCCAGATAAGGTAGTGTGGTCCCCAGCATGTGAACAGGCATTCCAGAAGCTTAAATAAGCTTTGGGAGGACCCCCCCTGTGTTAGCCAATCCAGATTACAGCAAATAATTTGTTGTGCAGGTGGATGCTTTGAACAATGGGGTGGGGGCTGTACTTTAGCCAGATTTCTTTAGAAGGAGAAGAGCACTCAGTGGTTTATCTCAGTCATAGGCTTCAACCTATGGAGGAGTTCTATGCAGCTGTAGAAAATGAATGTCTAGCCATAGTGTGGACAATGCAGAAACTTCAGCCTTATCTGTATGGAAGAAAATTCACTGTAGTGACAGATCACATTCCTCTAACATGGTTACACCAAGCCAGCCAGCAAAATGCCAAGTTGCTAAGATGGAGCCTAGGGATGCAAGCATATAATATCTCAGTGCAGCACCACAGTGGGATTAGCAACACCAACGCAGATGGGCTGTTACAACAGGGAATGGGGTAAGATATACTCAGACGGACCTAACCCTCTCAAGCAATGTTTATCAAGGGTCACTTAAAAAACTAGCTTGAGTTCTTTTGGGGAGGGGGGGGATATGTGAAGGCTGTCAGCCTAGATAGATAGAATTTTGTAGATAATTCCGTCATTTGTAAATATTTAATATAAGCCACAAGCTTGTTCACTTAAATGGAAGAAAATTGTGTTAAATGTTGAATGTCAAAAAATGTAACAACAGTGCACTCTGCTGGAAGAAAGCTGATAAGTCAAGTCTTGTATGACTGATCTCAAACTCTGACGCATGATGTCTGGACCAGCAGATTCTTTCTATTGTTTTGAGACCAGAGTTAATTGCTAGATTTTACATATATAATGTCTTTAATTGCTGTGGTTTTCCTGACCAGGTGCAAGATCAAAGATATGTTAAACTCTGAGTTTCTGTTAGCCAGGGAAGCCAGAGAAGTGTTAAGAATGATGTAATATGAAGCAGTACTGTGTTATCAATTTAAGGACAGAAAGAAAGAAGGGCATTTTGGATTTTGTCTAAAGCTAACAGCAACTCACCAGTAACCTGCTTTTGCTCTATATGTAAGTTTATTTAGAACTGTGATTGCTCTTAGGAAAAGATAGAACATAGTAAGTTTAGTCTAGCTGTTTTCTATATTTATGTCAGAACTGTTCTACAGAATTATTTTAAGTCTTTTCATGTGATGTCTGAACTCTTGACTACCACTGTGTAAGAAGTATTGCCTTGTGTTTTTATTATTTATTACTAAATATTTTTAAACCTTTCAACTGTAGCTATTTTGTGTATAGATAATTTAAGCTCTAGAGTACATTGCATGTATATAGTGATACTGTACAGAGCCACTCCAATAGTCTTTCTGCTTAGTCACACTTACTATATGGATAATAATATTGCACAATTGGACACCCTTTTGTAAGGGCCTTTTTAGTAGCTGATATTAGTGGTTGGTGGCAGCTGGTACTACTTTATAGACTAGCAGGAAGGGGTATAGCTGGAAAACCTGTGCCAGCCTTCCCCAGGAGTTATCTGTGTGTTTGTATATAACTCATTTCTTAAAGTGTGTGTGTGTGTGTGTGTGTGTGTGTGTGTGTGTGTGTGTGTGTGTGTGTGTGTGTCAGCTACCTGAGCAGGGACACAAAGCACTGTTTGAAGATCGAGGGTGCTAGAGATTTTAGCTTGACCCACTAGGCTGAGATCTGGACCCTATACTGTGCCAGTAGGGAGTCTTATTGGGGATCTGGAGAGAAAGGAAGAACCCAGCCCCAGACTGACTGTGGTCCCTTTGTGCTCTTAAGGGAAATTGTACTTTACTGTGTGTACTTTTTATCCTTCTTAATGTGGATGCCCTTCACTGGTGTTAATGGTGAGGATTGAGACTCCTTGATTACTGGCCCAGTGCACAGGTGTCACAGTGTTATCTGTGAAAGATACTGAGAGAAGGGAATCAGTAACCATACCAATCTACCTGATGTGTCTGCAAGCCAACAGTCACCAAGTAGAAGGATTATTCCTTTCAACATGCTTTGCTAGACATAGGGTCCTTCACTGATAGCTTCTAAGTAGTAGTTGTTGTAGTGTAGTAGTGCAGCAGTAGTAGTAGTAGTGTAGTAGTAGTAGTAGTAGCAGTAGTAGTAGTGAAATAGTAGTAATAATAGTATAGTAGTAGTAATAGAAATAGTGTAGTAGTAGTTTAGTAGCAGTAGTAATAGTAGTAGTGTAGTAGTAGTAGTAGTATAGTAGTCTGATGCAGTCAGGCAGTGGCTTAGCAGCTAAGGCACTGGCTCCTAAATCAGGAATTGTGGGTTTGAGTTCCATCTGGGGTGATATAAACTTTTGGAGGGGGTTTTCATAAAGGTTAAATCATTTACCTCACAGACACAAGGTACAGGGTTTCAAAAGAAAATTGGGTAGGCTTAAAATGACCCACAAGGGCAGCTAGCCTAGTCCATACAATGACACAGTGTCTGGCTTAGACCAACATACGTCCTCTGCATTACAGTTGGAAGGTAGTAATTGCATGACAGTGATACAAATTGCAAAGATGAATGTTAAATCCTATTTTTATTTTTTAAAGGATTAGCAGAAGCTTCAGCATATTTCTCTCTTCCATTACTAGACATGAATAATAATAATAATAATAATCATAATAATAATAAAAACTGACTCTAATCCCATTCTGGTAAAATGGAATGGCCATCCACACAATACATTTCTTCTGCCAAAAAGACAGAAACTTTAAAATGATAGGTCCTGATTTTTTGTTTGTTTTATTTTTGCCGAAATGTGCTGAAGTAAGTGCCAAAATAGTACACTCTTTTTAGTGTGCAAATCCCCATAGTCTTTACGCAAAAGAACAGTCAGCCAGTTACACAGAAAATCTACTAAATCCCTGCCTTCCAGGTTTTCTGCTATATCAATTATCAAAGATATAATCAACACCCTCTATTTTCTACATCATCAATTTTTAAAATAGCAATCTGGACTTCCTTACTTAATGAATCACATTACAGTTATTGGAATATTAGTCTGGATCTGAAATTACAACTTTTAAGAGTTAAAACCTGTCTTCATAAGAAGTCAAAATTTTTGATATTTTTATGTTGTTGACAGGAAAATACCTTGATTTCCAGTAAGCTTCGTGTAATCTCAGTGTTACTTGCTTCTAAAGTAATCTTTCTTTCTTCTTCCTGTAGCTTGATAGTGATTTTTACTTCCACTACACACGGATCTGACAGATTATATTGCACAGATTTTTTCTGAAGATTCTTCTGTAAAAAAAATAGTTCAGTTTCTCACATCGGTGGGGCATTTTCTTTCCATTGCCCATGCATATGAACTCTTGTTATAGACAAAACTCCATTAATCTTGTGAATTTGATTTAAAATGCAAATAATCACATGGGTGGCTGGAGTGTAAAGGTTGTAATGTTTACCTTTGTCTTGCCCATACCAAAAACGTTTCATGGTCTTGGTTGTTAATGTCAACTTATAGTACTAAATGACATGTAGATACAGCTTAAGGAGGTGGGCAATTATGTAGACTCTAGAATCCAACAATAAAAAATGAAAAAGTTGGGCATCAGTTCAAAGAATTCAGAATAAAAATCAACATCAAACTGGAGATAAGCACATATAGAACTTGCACCATAATGCAAATGCAAAAGGGAAGTTTCTAAAAAAAACAGGAGGACAGAACGGAATGAAGATGAATGTGTGATTAGCAGAGAGGGTAAAGATCAAGAATAGATATCATCCTAATAAAGCAGTCTGTGATGATGATAAGAGAGTATATGGTGTTAGTGATATCAAATGAGTCTTTAATATGAGATTTAACAAAGTGTATCTCGACAAAGAAGGGGCTAAACAAAAGCATTAGTAGAAGCAGCTCATAACTAGAACTGTGCAAAAGGCAGGTCCAGGTAGTCCATCTAATCAACAGGGTAGCTCAAAACTACACTTTTGTGCAAAGAAAGTAATAAAATTGGCCTCATGTCCTGAATCGTTCATGAAGGTTAGTGCTGTATGGCCTCCTACAGACTTTCCCTTTGATTTATTTTATGTTATTTAGTCTCCATTTTTTTCAGTCCATCTGGGCAAAAATCCCCGTTTTAGCAGATGCCCAGTGAGACAAGCTCCACAGAAAACAAATATAATACATAACACTGAACACTAAACTAATAATCAAACAAAGGGACAGAGCCTGGATGCTATATCATACAACCAAAAACAAAACCAACTTCACCATATATCAGCAATTAAGGAACCAAGCTAAGAAAAAAAATCACCAATGATTAAAAAACTTACTTTCTAACCTCACACCAAAATCACCTGAGCAACCCACAAAAGTTCTGGCAAAATATTAACTACCTACTTAACCCTGGAAAAATCTCCATCCCTGCTCCTTCCACATCCAATGCCTCTGAGCCCCTAGCATTACAGTTCATCTCTCACTTTATTAACTCCATCACCTCCCTCCTAGACAATAAACAAAACCTGCCACTCATAGTCCCCCCCCACCACTGAAAAGTCATACTCTTTCTCCTTTAAACCCATTCAAACTACATATATAAAAATACTCCTAAGCAAACTAAAACCCTGCTGTCTTGCTGCAGACCAACTACCTAACAAATTCCTAAAAGCAGCATCTCCTTTCATCTCCTACCCCATATCCAACCTAATCAATTGCTCTATCTCAGAACAGTATGTGCCTCACCTCTGAAAATTTCTCACATCCTTCCCCTTCACAAGGGTGGCCCCTTTAGAGATATCTTAAATTACCAGACAATTGCCATCCTCTCTCCCCTAGCTAAAATCCTTGAAAAATGTATCCACCAACAACTCCTTAATTTCCACTAACAACTTTCTATCCACCTCAGAGCATGGCTTCAGACCTAAACATAGTACAAATGCTGCACTAATAACATTTACCAATACCATTCGGCACCTCAAAAATGAAGGACAACTAGTCTCAGCGATTTTCTTGGATATGTCAAAAGCATTTGACCCTATGTCCCACCAGCTGCTACTCAACAAGACCGCAACCTACAATCTCAGTTTAACATCACTAACATGGTTTCACAGATATCTGTCTAACCATCAATAGGTCACAAAATGGGAGAACAAAATCTCTTCACTACTGCCAGTATCCACTGGTGTACCCCAGGGATCCATACTTGGTCCCCTCCTTTTTATCATATTTATCAACAACTTTAATTCTGCCACCCAGTTTGCAACAATCATCCAATACACAAACAACTCCTCTCTTATCTGGTCAGTCCCTTCCTCCCAAGAACTTCAGCAAAAAATGCAAAAATCTTTCCAGGACATTAAAAAATACATTTCCAGCCATCAACTCATTCTAAGCCCAAATAAGACCAAGTTAATGATTTTCACTAACAAATCTCCCAAGCTCAGCTCTATACCTCTCTCTATCTACTCTTCAAATGGCACAAAACTTGAACCAACCAATCCGACTAAACTCCTAGGAGTTACTATAGAAGACAAAATAAAATTTGATAAATATATCTCCCTAACAATCAAAAAGTACACAGCAAACTAGGCACTCTCTACAGGGTCAAACCTTACCTCTCTCACCAAGCCAGACAAGCCACAGCTAGATTTCACTTACTTTCTACCCTCCTCTATTGCTCACATATTTTCACCAACCTATGCAAGGCTCACCTTGATAATCTAGAATCCTGCTATAACAAAATAGCTAAGTTTGCAGCCAGTCACCACCACAAAACCCACCATTGCTCATAGGTTCATAGATAGGTTCATAGATTAGTACTAAGCTAACTGCCCTTGCGAGCCATTTTAAGCCTAGCCAATTATCTCTTGTGAGACTCAAACCCTGCACCTTGTGTTTGTAAGGCAAACACCTTAATCATTAGGCCACCCTCCCAACCTCTAATATTTTTGACAGTATTTATCTCTGCTAACCCGATGCAGAGAATCCAAAAACTTTGTTCAATAAAGAACGAAAGCGCTCCATTCTTTGCCAATTTAACTCGCTGGAACTCGCCAACCTGTTAACCCTAAACCAACTTACTTTTGCCACAAAATCATACACAACCCCAGCAACTGCCCTGCACTATCAAGCCTGGCTCAACCAAACTTAAACTGCAAGCCCACAGGTCTTCCAACAGACTTATGCTAAAAGTTGTCCAGTCCCACAATTATTATAATGGTGACTCCCTCTATTCCATAAAATATCCAAGGTCTGGAATGCTCTTCCTCTGCACATCCAAAACAATCCCGACTACTCCTCATCTAAAAATAGCCTAAATGAGTATTTAAATAGTAAATATCTCTGCCCCTTGTACTCCACCTGGTTGATTCCTTTCCCATATTTCCTCCTCATCTCCTATATTTCACACCTCTCTTCTGCTCCTTACGCAGCTACTTCCTATACAATCCAACTTGTTCTACATTTCTGTTTGCTTATTCCAGTTACTAATAACTTTGTAATATGCTCTACTACTTAATTACTAATAACTCTGAAATATGTTCTATTGCTTGTTTGTTTACAACTACTTAGATTGTATAGCCACTTTGTTAACTACAGTTTTTGTTAATTGCAATATTATTTATACTCATTATGTAACATCGTGTTTTTATAGTAAATTGTTAATTGTGCTGGAGCTTTTCTCTCTGGGTCTATGCTGAAAATGGGCTACTGGCCCAGTTGGACACTACCTGGTTAACAAATGTAACTAACTAAATAAATAAAATAACACAACAATGTTTTACAATAATGATGTAATATACAATAAGACAATCCTAGAATGTGATACAGAGGAATTCATTTGTACTACAAAGGCATAAGCTGTATAAAAATTGTATAACAGAAATAGACAATGTCTTAAGGCTACATGAAAGTATGCATTCTCCCTACAGATTCTTATTGTTGATAATGCATTTATATTCAGTAGTTGTTATTAACAAATGACAAACGTATGCTTGGTGAAGTGAATGAGTGGACCAAACATTTTCAGTATGGCTGTGAAAAAGAGTTAAAATTTAAGTCCTTTAGAAGAAGAAGATTAACAATATTAAATAGGCTATGATGAAAAATGGGAGGGGGATTCGGAGGCAGAAAATGTAAAATGGAGGCATTAGCTTTCTGTTTTAGAGGGTGGGTAGCAGTGCTGTAAACAACGATATTGTGAAATACTGTTATAGGCTTAATTATGGTTTAACTAATTGTATAGCCAAGAGCTTTTTATGCATTGTTTTAGCTAAGTTCTAAAAGTTTAAAGGCTTGCCTGTTTCATTTGAAGTGGAAGAAAATTCCATAGTTTGGAATGTAATGTCTATTTCCGTATAATAAGCCAAGTTGCTGGTGTTTTTAAAAATTGTAGATGTTAATCAATAATGAATTCTAGTAGCTTCGTTAGAGCTATTTGTCTTTTTAGTGTTATTTTGTAGAGGCTTTGTAATGATTATTTTTCATCAGAAAAAAATGTTTATGTGTGAAGAGCATTAGTTTTGTTTTATTTGGATTGAGAAGGAGGAGAGATTTTTATGGCCATGTTTCTATATTTGAAAGAGTCCTGGATGAGGTCTTTAAGCTATGAGAGGGTTATGTCTGACAAGATGAGTGCAGCATCATCTGCATATTGTAATTTAGATGTTTACTTAGAAGCTGTCTGAAGTTTGTTTAAAAAGATGCTGAACTGAAAGAGAACTAGCATTGTTTCTCACCAGGAGATACTGAAAGGAAAGTTGAAAAATCTTGTTGCCGTTTAACTGCTTGTCACTGCTGTAGGACCATGGCAGGGCTGTGAAAGAAAGGTTAAGTGTGGAAAGCTGTATCAGTAGATTTTGCATAAAGACAGTGTCAAATACTTTTCACAAGTTGAGAAAAAATACATGATCATAGGTCTCCTGAACTTCTCATTTGATTTATAGCAGTGATATAACTGAGGAAGGCAGTTGTAGTATATGTCTGTAATGGAAATTTTGCTGGGTATCAGACAGCAAGTTGTTTTCAGCAAAGTATTTTAGGAGTTGTTCATGGATGAATTTTCAGGTACATGTTATGTTATTGAACTTTTAAAAGTTTGAACGTCATATGGTAGACACCATATGATCAAACTTTTAAAAGTTCAAACGTTTCAACTGAGATCTCCTTACAGTGTGGAATGGGAAGATTTCCTTTTCCTGCACTGTAGTATGATGTCAGAGTTGGTATATTTAAATAGCTGGGGGGTGGCACAGTTTCCCATGTGGGGGGTGCAAGGGGGCCTTCTCCCCTGCTTAAAACAGTCAGGTAGATTTTTTTCTGTTTATTTTTTTTTTTTTTCTTTTCAAACTTTTAAAAGTTCGATCATATGGCTTCGACCATATGTCGTTTGAACTTTTAAAAGTTTGATAATGTAATATATACCCAAATTTTCCAAGATTTTGCGCAGTGGTGATAAGACAGCTAGTGGTCTATAGTTAGGGAAATCTGTGGATCCCCCCCCCCTCCACTTTGTGCTGGGGAATGATGAAAGACTTTTTCTAAAGTATAGGGACATAGTTTTCTGAAACAGTCTAGTCTATAAGGATAGAGACAGAGTAGGCAAGATGTCAGCAGCTATTTTTATTTAAATTACAGATAGACTATCTGCTGGTAGGGTGGTTAGTTTTAATATGTTTAGGTGCATATGCTGGGACAGGCTAAGCAAAACTGGCAAGTCAAGTTACAGGGCTTTGTGGAACTATAGTTATATCTTGGGATTATCCTTGAGTTTTATACAATGAGAATTAAATTCAGAGGTAGTGATGTCTGAGTTATTTTTTGATGTAGGATGGGGTATGATAGATAGATTTGGATGAAGGAGTTTATTTATGGAGACAAAAAGCATGTTGAGTTGTTCTGATATCTGTCATGGAGCAGTTTATAGTAAAATTGGTTGTTTGAGGGGTTTTTTTGTGTGAATGGTTTCTGAGGAGTCTAAAACTTTCTTTGGTACTTTGCAATTTGCATGTAAGCCAGTTTGTCTGCACATTTACTCTTTGGATCATGTTATGTTTTGTCTGATAAACCACAGTGAACCTTTTAATTTTACTTTTTTGTTTAAAGTGAGGCATAGTGATTTAATATACTACAAAATGTAAAGCTGAATTTGTATACTGCTATGTCAAGTTTTTTTTTTTTTTTTTTTTTTTAGTGAGGACTGGTTGCAGTGTGTTATGCTGTTGTTAAGAGCTTCTGCATTTAATTTGGATAGAATACATACTTGCTTGTACACGACTCATTTGATTTTATTATTTAGCTACTGTAACATGAATGTAGGAAGGTGATTACTGACATTATCAGATAAGCATCCAGAGGTGTTTATACTGAGTGGGTTGCTGGGAAAAGTCAAGTCAAGAGTGGATTGTCTGTTTGTACTTTTATTGAACCTTGTTGGTGAGTTCATAAGTAGGGTGAAACTATACAGATTTGTTGAAAGGTTAGTGTTGTCTGAGTGTTAAGTTGACGGTCAGAGTCAAGTAAATATTTCTGTTTCATAATGTATGATGCAAGATATCCAGTTTAGTATATCTTAAGATGTATTCATATTCTTGTTTGATGGTATGTAGAGTGCTGTGATACATATTATTTTATAACTATTGATTGAGACATTCAGCATTGCTAAAAGTAGAGGTGATCTGTCACTGTATATGTCTAGAATATTTTTCTATAGTATTGCAACACTGCTTGCTCTTTTACTTTCCCCATCCTTTCTAGGTATATTTAGTTTGGAGTTATAATTTCTTCATTTTTTTCCTGGCTTTATCCAAGTTTCAATAATAACAAGTATGACTGGGTTGTAAAACGTAATGTCTTATTTATTTTATTATAGAGAATTCTAATGTTTATATTTAGGAGCAGCTGGACCAGACAGGTTAGATGTTGTTTTGTTGTTGGAGTATTTGTGGGTGTTGGTGTTCATCTGGTATGGAGTGAACATCTCTGCTACGTATCAGTATAGGTGCTTTGTGCTGATGTGAAGGGAGCTACCTTTATTTATCATAGATTTTTATACATTTTTTTTAGTTCTGTCATTAGGTCTGGTGTATCTGTATTTGCACATGCTGGCAGGTGTGGTGTGATATAGTTGAGGGAATATGATGAGAGGTAGCTGGATTTGCAGTACCTTTGGTTTATTGGATTTGTGGATTTATTGTGGTAAGCAGGAGTTGTACATTGGTAGGATATGTGTGAGAGTTGTGTTAGTAGTACAAAGAAGAAACTGTGAAGAAGTATCATGGTTGTGTCATGGTGTGCATTGTGGAAGGGGGAAAGTAAGTGGGTGAAGTGTGTTTGTTATAGTTGGCTCTGGATACTTAGTGCTCTGAGTTTGATTGAAACATGGTTATGGTTTGATCTGTTAATGTGGTTAGTTTTAGGATTGTATTTATATGGAATGATGGGGGTGAGAGTTAGTCTGTGTTTTTATTAAATAGGGATTGTGTCGAAGGGAATATGTACGTAAAGGTAGAGAAGGAGGGGATGGGTAAGCATTGGGGGTAAGGTAAGGGACTGGAGTGAACCTGGGCATTAGGAGGGTGAACAGATTGGGTCACACGAGGCAGCATGATTTCAGTATATGAGAGGGATTCAGGCAGGTGAACTGTTTGCTAATAATAAAGTAAGTAGACAGTACACTTTTCAAAATTATTTTGACTGCATTTCACAGTGTCACAGATATTTTGTGATTATCAGTGAGCTGCATTGATTAGACTACTAAAAGAAGAAAGAAAACTGTATGCACAAAGAGGGATTTGTTTTATGTGAAATAAAATACAAAGCCATCAGACTAGATGGAATTTGCAGTGATATTCTAATGGTGTACTGATACGATGTCCATTTCTATACTTCTAGATTAAAAGGTCAAGACCTGGGTTTTTGATGGCTGCATTATATTTTTTCAAAGTCATTTGGATGTGTTCTCCAGTAAGGCAGTTTGACTTGCTTAATTATTACTGTGATTTTAGCAGTTGTTTGTAAGAAATATATTCTAGCAATAAACGTATGGTTTAAGAATACATATTTAAGTATATATACTTATCTATAGCTGGTTGCTGCTTTAAAAGTTGCCACTATTTGTTGTTTCATTTGAGGTGAGGAGAAGGAAATCAGACTGTGGGGAGATGGCAGTGCTGTGTGTTTTGTCTTCTGTTAAATGTATCTGATCAGCAGAGATTGTCTAAAAGATGAAACAAAAATCAGGCTAATGTCTAAAGAGTGTAAAAGTCAGCAAAGGGTACACAAAACAAAATGACAGAAAATACCCTGAAGATTATATCCATGAGTATGGTATTAACAACATTTAGTGGACAGTAGTACATAAAATGCTGCTATGGACAAAAATAAGTGAAATGCCTTGCTTAAATATAGGTTCAGTTACTGAAATTCAAACCCAATGAAATGGACAATCACAGGGCAAGTAAGCAATGTCATATGACACTAATCTAGCAATTAATCAATATATCTTAATAGCTAAACCAAAAACTGAACAAGGAGATATGCATTTTAGTAATAATTTTTAGTAATAATTCTAGTAATAATTTGTTTTTCTATATGCTTATGCTGTAACATTGAAGTAATCTTGCAGTGTCTTAACATAAAATTCAAGCAATATTTAATTAAAATCTCACAATTAGAATGCTGAAAATGGGAAGTTTCAGGCAACACTCAAAGCATACTCATATACTTAGTTGGAGAATTGAAGGAGTCATGTAGCTCAAAATTTACCCAACAAAAATGTGCTGATTTATAAAATATGTATAAAATATATGATAATATGATTTATAAAATAAGTGGCAGTAGCACAAATAGTAAGTTATATGCAGTGTTGAGCATCACGCATCAGGTGGTTTAAATGTGGGAAGTACTGTGGAGAACAGCAAAGTATTGCTGGGATGGTGATTCCCATGAATGGTTTCATCAGTGCCATCAAGGCCATGTCTGGTCTTTATTGCTCCTGGTACATCAATCAGAAGGTAACCATTACACGAACTGCCAGTCGGCAAAGCACAGTATATTGTTTGCAATGTGCCTGTTTGTCATCCAGACAGTTTCCATGATTCAAAGGGTTTACTATCAAAATTATGAATTACAGTTGCATGAACTGGGATGGCTGAAAGGCTGTTTAAAAAGTTATCACAACACTGATTCGAAAAATGTCGAACCTACAACAGTGAATGCTAGTGTGCATTCTCTGTTGAGAGGTCTGACATTCTGATTGGAGATCACACTACAGTGGGGATCAGGACATTTACCCTTTTCCTCACTGTAGTGCGATCTCGGAGTTGTAATATATAAGTAGCATGGGGTGTGGGGGTGCAGGAGAATGTGTGTAGAAAGTCTCTGGATGTCAAGGTAAGTTGTGAAATGTCAACATTTTCGAATGTGACCAGTCAACATTTTGCAGGTGTCATAATTTTGACTGTTTAATGCTGTAATTTTATTGCATTGTTTTCCCAGTAAGTCAAGTGTGTTTCATAATTTTGATAATAAACAATTCAAAAGTTACCTCTAGCCTCAAGGATGGCAAGAGATGATAAAGAGGGAGAGTTTGAAGCTACCCAACCAGTTATCTAGGTTTACCTTGAAAGGTGGCAAGGGTGCTACTGTGCTTGACATGTAGTGGAAGTTTGATCCAGAACTGACGTATACTTTGGGATACAAATCTATTACACTAGTGGGTCATATTCATCTGCTATTGAAAGTTAAGTTCCTTTAATGAAATATTTGTGGTACCATTAGTTCTGCAAAGGTATAAGAGGTCAAATAAGATTGGTTCTTTCATGGCTCAACAGGCTAGATGAAAATCTCCACAGAGGAGCCTGTAAAAGTCCGAGTAGAGAGCAAGAGCTTATATTCTCTCCTGATAACTAAGATTTGTGAGGCCACTGATTTTTTTAGTAATGAATCTCTGAGGTCTTTCAAGTTATGTCAGATGTTCAGATGGATACATGCCAGAAGGGGCACTATATTCGATAATAGGTTTGATAAGATGCAAGTAAACAGGAATCAAGACTTCTTTGGATCTAGTGGAGATGTGTTTGGAAATTCAATGAGCCAGATAAAAAAAAAACTTTCTGGACAAATGTGGAGGCACAATGGTTAAATGATAAGGAATTGTCAACAAACGTGCCTAAACCCCTTATAACAGTTTCTGATCTGAGAGGGCGTATCAACAATATGTGAAGAAAAACTGATTTGTTTGCATTAAACACAGTTCATTACTAATGAAGAGGCAACTTCTGGTCCAGAGCTTTTGACCAGAGTACAGACAACAAAAAATAAAATGGTTGTATGCAAAGGTACATTCAAGCTATGCCAGTGCATTGACTTGCAGAGGTGTAGCTGGCTCAACTAGTGCCCTGCGCTGACCCTACAAGATACCACCCCACCACCTCAGCTCTTTAAGTGAAGAGCAAATAATAAATAAATAAATGAGAAGGACTTCCACAAAATTGCAGGATGCTACTAATTATGTTTCCTGCACACAATTCCCAAACCATGAACAACCTCCCCATCTTCAATGAAAGAGCAAAAAAAAAAGATCCACTTCTGCTAGCTACTTGAACATCATCCAGGTGGCCAGATACACACACCCTCCCTCCTACCCCTGCTCTGCAATAGTAAGAGCAAATACAAACATAAATAAATAAATAAAGTCCAATTCTTCTACTGGAACATGACACAGATGGCCAGATACATACCCCCACCATCCTGCCTCAGCTCTTCAAAGGAGGAACAAAAAAAAAGTCTGCAATCAGGTACCTAGGGTTGTTGAAATGCAGGAGCCAGTTAGGTCGGATTTCTGTGTTCTGCCCTTGACCTTTCTTCCTAACATAGAAAAAAAAAAAAAAAATATATATATATATATATATATATATATATATATATATATATATATATACATATATAGGTTTACCATCACAACGTCAAACCTGACCATCACTGAGTGAAACTGACAATGTTGAATTCCAACATTGTCAAAGTATGACTCACCATAAAACTCAGAACGGGCTTTAACATGGGTTGAGATGGGGGCGAGATTCGTACTTCGACAATGTCGGATTCAACATTGTCACTGTTCGGCCTCCAGACTTCGACTGAAGTGGGTTCGACTGAACCCACTTCGACCTTCTGATTGTTACCCTATATATATATATATATATATATATATATATATTTTTTTTTTTTTTAAAGTGTAGCAAATGTATTGCTTACAGTTTATACCATGCATGGTTTTAGTTAGATAAAAATATATTTTTACTTTTAAACTGTAGCAAACTTCTTGCAAGTAGTAGCTACAGTTTAGACCACACAGGGAGTGCTACAACACACAGGTTTTGACTGCATATGCAATATTAGCTTTTAAAAGTCAATATGCATTAAAGAGTGATTGGGATAGGCCGATCAGTCCTTTTAACACTTTGCTCCTGGAGCAGTTGCCCCTTCATCCTGACCAAGCTATACTACTGTTGATTGGCCATGTTGTATATCAGACACTACCTCACCTGCATAACACAGAAGGGTAGCAGGGTACAGTTATAATCATTTGCACATGCAGAGTGGGACATACTGGTAAAAATCAGCAACAGCTATATACATGCAAGGTAGCAGTATTACTGGGGTACACAACTAGCCAGTAGAACAATGTGGTGCTTGATTGTTATGCAGCACGTGGCCTGTGATTTCTCTGTACAGACCTGTATCCCCAGGCAAAACCGATGTGGGCCAAGTATCTCATATACACACCTCCAAAGACTGAATCATTCAGCAGGTGTGTCTCCCCCAGCCAAGTCCCTTTTCTGGGTATATAAGCTGACCCTGAAACGAAAATGTGTTCCATTAAGCATACCCTTCCTGTCTATGTTGCTACCCAGCATGATTACTGCAATGTTCTTTCTTATTATGCAGTCTATCAGATGAGCTAGGGTCATCTGAGTTGTGTAGTTTCTGCCTTTATTCCACTTCCTCATCTACCACAGTATCCAGTACAATGAATACAAGTTACTGTTGAACAACCCCTACACACACAGTAAAGATATCTGTTGTGTACGCTAACTGCCTGATAGACTGTGCTCCATTATCACAGAGTATATAGTCATTTGTTTTGTGTGTGCATGTGTGTGTCTATAACGCACTAAAATTTTCCATCAGAATCTGGGCTTCAGATTCTATTACATATGTCAGGTCAGCCCTGTGATATAGACCACGGATTTTATTGTGCTAATACTGGCTTTGTAGTGCAGCAATTATGTGAATGATGAGATATGGCTCAAATATTTGTAAACTGCATGCATAATGTAGTTTGATTTCAGCTCTAAAGCTATACTACTGTTGATTGGCCATGTTGTATATCAGACACTACCTCACCTGCATAACACAGAAGGGTAGCAGGGTACAGTTATAATCATTTGCACATGCAGAGTGGGACATACTGGTAAGAATCAGCAACAGCTATATACATGCAAGGTAGCAGTATTACTGGGGTGCACAACTAGCCAGTAGAACAATGTGGAGCTTGATTGTTATGCAGCATGTGGCCTGTGATTTCTCTGTACAGACCTGTATCCCCAGGCAAAACTGAAGTGGGCCAAGTATCTCATATACACACCTCCAAAGACTGAATCATTCAGCAGGTGTGTCACCCCCAGCCCTGCCAGTGCACACAACTGGTAGTCTATTCTACAATCTGTGCATACACAAGTAAGTCTATTACAGACCACCCCCTCCCCAACACCATAAAAGTAGTTTAAAATGCCCTGCAAGCAGCTCATAACGAAAATGATATTTAAGAGCTCTGAGTAGTGGTACACTACCATGATAGTTCACTGTGTATTACTGTACATGTGTTCAGGCTGCGCAATTACTATCCCATAGCCTGTTCAGATATGCTACTGCAAATCACATCAGGCTGTTTAACATTGCTATGATCCTGTTGATGATTGCAGCATACTGCTTGGATTCCGTTATTTTACAGCATACATTAACCTTACCCATCCCATGGTGTATAAATGTATATTACTCTAATGAGAATAACTGGAATAATGCCATAGATAATTTGAAGGGACCCATGTATGGGATAAAGCATTTAGGAGCTGCCTCCATCCATTAGTAGTACGGGGCAGTCCTGGGATAAATTTTCTGTTTCCCATCCAGAGATCCAAGTTGCACTTGAATATGGACAGGGATGAACTGTTTTATGTGGATAGGCAGTCTGTTCCATAGCAGTGGTATCCCCTGCAAGCTATACCTGTTCCTCCAAACTGTTCTGTTGATGTTGCAGAAGAGGTTTAGCTCTTTTTGTATCAACATGGATCAGTTATTTTTATTCCTGGTTTCATTCTGGCATGTGGGTTGGGCTCTTACAAAGCATGAATTTGGAAGGGCCCCTGCACAGAGCAACAGGGCAAGAAAATATTTCCTTCACATGTTGCATATGCACCACCTAGATCACCTGCTGGGCCTTCATACGAGGGCCCCAGTACAAAGTAGATACTGCCTGGTGGTCATTTGACAAGAGTAGGAGCAATGTCATAGACATCACCCATTCTGCTTTGCTGTGGCAGAAACATTAGAATGACCATTAAAAAAGGCAACCTTGACATTCTCTGCTAAAAGGGAAATGAAGTAGTGGAAAGACAGTCTGACTACTATGGTAAGTATGACTTCATACTTTTTTCCCTTACTTTACTTGGTCTTATTGTACATCTGGAAACTTTTTCTTTTGTCTGTTGTTATGCTTTGCTAAGTATTTTTTTTCTGTTGCTATGTCTTTCAAGTCAGGTAGAAATTGTTGGAAAATGCATCAACTGCTAAAGGAGTCAGACAACCTCTTGAAGTGTCAATGTACATGTACTGCAATGGTGCCATAAAGGTATATCTCAGGTTTACATGCTTAGGACAACACTGCCCATTTCTGCAATACTATTAAAGAATACAGCCATTACATATACTTGAGCATTGTTTGTATGTTTCCTATACCTTTTAAATGCATGTATAACTGTGTTACTGTACTATCGTTAGTTACTCCTGGCAGTTCCATCTAAATACCAAATGGTACGACCTTGGGTGTACTGATGTAGTTAGGGTTGTTGGTATATCTGTAGTACATCAGCAGTATGAATTGTTCAGTGCCTGATAGCTTTGTGGTTATTCTTGCACAATTTTTCAATGCTTGCCATTTAATGAGGCGTGCGTGTCCATGTCACTTTCCATCACTGTGCCAGATACGGCTGGCTTAGCATGGGTGTGATAACTGTCATGAAGTTGTGTAATACCACATTTCCTTTTCATTTCGTCAAGATGCAGCATTACCACAGGGATTACATGTTACATGAGAGGCTGGACTCTGCCCTTCTGAGCTGGGAATTTCTGGTTAAAGGCTTATAGTGCATGCATATCTGAACTGTTTCTTACTGAAGTTGGTGCGCCTTGTTTGCTGTGGCATAGACTGGATTCGGGCCTGCTGGATCTAGCTTTGTTTGTGTAACTTGAGCACTAATCCAGACATTCTCTAAAGTATTCAATGGTATTTATTACTGCTTGGTTGTAACTTGATTAAAGTGTAGCTATCATTCAAGTCTTTTGGATTAAGCACTTGGGCTTCAGACCAATTGTTTTACATTAGGAAGGTTTGTGGCAAGCACTGTGGTGGCAGGACAGGTAGCTTTCATCCTTCTAAGTTGGGAACTGCTGATTGAG
Source organism: Protopterus annectens (assembly GCF_019279795.1). NCBI lineage: Eukaryota > Metazoa > Chordata > Ceratodontiformes > Protopteridae > Protopterus > Protopterus annectens. Next base: position 1,795,475,335 of record NC_056737.1, read on the forward strand.
AGCCCAGTGTCCAAGTGTATTAGTTCTGGTTTAGGCACTTGGGCTTCAGGCCAGTTATTTTACATTAAGAAGGTTCGTGGTCTGCACTCTTGTGGGAGAAGAGGCTGGACTCTGACCTTCTGAGCTGGGAATTTCTGGTTAAAGGTTTATAGTGCCTGAATATTTGAACTGTATCTTACTGAAATTGGTTCACCTTGTTTGCTCTAGCATAGACTAGATCCAGGCCTGCTGAATCTAGCTTTGTTTATATGCTTGTTGTTTGTTTACTTGTTATTTCCCTGGAAGCTAATTCCACCTAATACGCAACTTCTCAGCTTCTGTGGATCACTAGTGATATCTGCATTGCTTACTGTACTTATTTCCTTGTTTCACTTGAAAGAAAGTTACTGTTTGTCGTTTTGCATTTAGTTACTTGTAACACATTGCACTCAAGTTACCTGGCACTTGCTCACTAAAGCAATTATATAAGTCAGCACTAAAAATTAAAAGCACTACACCCTCACTCCCCACTGGCCCTTGTTTTCAATTAAGGATTTCCCAATATTATTCTAGCATGTCCAAAGGTCAGTTGTCAATCTCCTCTCCGGTCCAGCTGGTGAATCTGGGAATCTTGAGGCAATGTTATAACTGCCTCATGTACACAGACAACCCTCTCCTCCTCCCACATAACACAAATACTTGCGAGAGATGCAGCTATTTAGCCAAACTGGAGGCTGAGCTCTCTCAACTCAGGACTGGCAAGACCAGACAGGAGGAGAAGGCAACTACACACACCACAAAACCAGCCTCACATAATGCTACCACTCCACTGAATCAAACACATAAACACACAAAGACATACTCGGAGGCTCTGAGTAAAAATTTACATAAACAGCAGAGGCCTCCAAAGCAGACACCCAAACAACTGCTACCTCAAGACACCCCACAAGCAACACATAAACCACAAAAGCAGTGTGCAAAGCAGTCACAGCCCTTAAGACCAAATACAACATCAAACATACTTGTCATAGGTGACTCCATAGTCAGACACACTCACCAGGCTGAACAAGGAGAGGGTCACAGTAAGCTGCCTATCGGGCGCTAGAATCCGCCACATAACACAAGCACTCGGGTCACTCCACGGCAAGTACAAATATGACACAGTCATTGTCCATGCTGGTGTGAACGACCTGAGACGTACCTCCCTGGACTACATGAAAAGAGACATAGAGGAGCTCTCTGATTATGTAGCCCAGGCAGGTATGACCCTAACCCTGAGCAGTATCCTTCCTTCACCAAGAATGATGCCACAATATAGAGACAAGATGATCAGCTTTAACAATTGGCTTAATGTCTGGTGTCATTCAAAGGGGATCCAGTGTCTGTCTGCCTGGGATGACATGCTTGACAAGCCACGCTGCTTCAAGGGACGGCTTGCACCTGTCACCCTGGGATTCCGGATATTGGCTAAGGCTCTTGCCACCCCATAGTGCCTTTTTTAGGCAAGGCTCAAATTCTAAACCTACCACCCTAGAAAACAAAAATGGGAAGAAACTGAGGGTAATGCTGCTCAATGCCAGAAGTCTAAATCTCAAAATGCACGCACTCGAGGCCCTTCTCAGTATGGAGAACATCGATGTCTGTGCTGTAACTGAAACCTGGTTCAAGGCTCCTGAGAGCACCCCGGCACTATTAGGTTTTACCTCATATCATGCGTTTCGGCCCCAAAACCCGGACCACACCACAAAAGGAGGGGGTGTATCCATATTCATAAAGGATACCCACACCTCCAGGTTGGTGGCAACGCACGAAGCTTCGGATCAAACTCAGGAACCCCACACAGCCTTCCTGAAGACACTGGAGGGTATGAATGTATCTCAAAACACCATCATATTGGGTGACTTCAACTACCCGAATATAGACTGGGAACATTACTCAAGCCCTAACTTTCTAGCCCAACGGTTCCTGGAGTTCATAAATTCAAATGCCATGGAACAGCTAGTCACTGTTCCCATGAGAGGAGAAAATATACTAGATCTCATTGTCACAAACATGGGGACAAAATGCTCCACACCGGAAGTATATCCCTCATTGGTGAGATCTGATCATAAACTAATCTCACTGGAAATCCACATCCCGCCCCCACCCCAAACAAAAGACCATAGTGAAGAACTTCTCTAAAGCAAACTTCACACTACTCAAGACTGGTGTGGTATCCTTCAAGGCCCCTGAGCCAGAGGAAACCACAACCCAAGCTGTGGAAGCCCTTACAAATGCCTTCTATGAACACCTCCAGGACTGCATGGATCAGGCAATCCCAAATAAAACCAAGACTCTTTCCACAAAGGGCAAACGTCCAGTCTGGTGGACCCCAGCCATTAACAAACTTTACAATAAGAGGAGAAAGCTATTACATGATAGAACAAAATCCATAAAAGGGAAGTCACCACTGATCATTATTAGTAAAAAATTACGAGCACTCATAAAATCAACTAAGGCCAATTTTGAGAGAAAAATTGCCATGGATTCAAAGGACAATCATAAGGCCTTTTTCAGCTATGTTAGGAACCTGGGTGGAAACTCCCAGATATGCTCAGAATTAGTCCAAAATGATACAAAAATCACTGAACCCACAGACATTGCCAACATACTGGCAGACAGGTTCAGTGCAAACTTCACCCCCCTCTCCCCCCCTAAAGGAGAGATAACTATCCCAGCCGAGTGTAGCCTCCCGGACATCTCAAATGTGCAGGTGAAAGCTGCTCTCTCTAAAGCTAAAAACACAGCATCAATGGGACCGGATGGTGTCCTCGGCTGTGTGCTACACGAGCTAAATGAGGAATTAACCCCGCACATAAGGCAGCTGTTTAATCTCAGCCTTACCACAGGATACGTGCCCAAGGAGTGGCGTACGGCAACTGTGGTCCCACTCCACAAAGGCGGCGCCTCTACGGACCCTGGTAATTACTGCCCCATAAGCTTAACAAGTCTAGTCTGCAAAGCTATGGAGAGGATCATAATGGAGCTCATAAACAAAGATATAGGGGACTTGCAGACATTGGACCCGACTCAGTTTGGCTTTGTCAAGGGAAGATCATGCCTTTTGAACTTGGTCGACTTCTTCGAAACAGTCACCAAGGCCATTGATGAGGGAAAGGCAGTCCATACAGCCTACCTTGACCTTGCAAAGGCTTTCGACACAATACCCCACTCGGGTATTGTAGAAAAACTTACCAGCTTAAATGTAAACCCATATGTCACAAGATGGGTTGCAAACTGGCTTAAGGACAGAACCCACAGGGTTAGAGTTGCTGGCGCTGTGTCAGACTCCAAGGCCGTCACAAGTGGTGTCCCACAGGGCTCGGTCCTTGGCCCCCTATTGTTTGGCATCTACTTCTCAGAAGTACAGGCCAGCATGGGAGGACTTTGGCTGACAAAGTTTGCAGACGACTGCAAACTGGGCGCCATAGTGGAAAGTGCATCGGACACGGATATCCTTCAGAAGGGACTCACGGAAACAGATAGCTGGTGCCAGAGCCATGGCCTGAAGTTAAACACCAAAAAATGTATAGTCATACCCTTCGGGAAAAACAAGGTAACCCCAAGCTACCATATAGGTGGCAATCCACTAAGCACAGAAGAGGTTATCAGGGACCTGGGGACCCAGGTTGACAGTGGCCTTTCTTTGACACTCACATTGCTAAAGTGGTTAGAAAGACCTTCTACATTGCCCACCTGATCATGAAGGGATTCACATCCAGATCTAGTGAGGTCATTGTTCCCCTGTACTCTTCACTTATCAGACCAATGATCGAGTACAATGCCCCATTCGGGATGTATCTCACCCGACATCTGCAGCAATTGGAGAGACCCCAAAGTTCCTCACCAAAAGGATAAAGGGACTCCAAAATCTGTCATATGCTGCCAGATTGAAGAAACTCCAGCTCTACTCAGTCGCATACCGTCTGCTCAGAGGTGACATGTGCCTGACATACAAGGCCATGTCCAACCCGGAATTAATGGACATGCTCCACCTCAAAAAATCCAAATCCACCAAAACCACTAGAGCAAGCGACTTAAACCTTAGCACGGATATAAATAGGACGTGCTGGAGGGATAGATTTATCACTCAGAGACTCCCTATGCTGTGGAATAAAATCCCGGTCCATGTGAGGCAGAGCACCTCGCTGACTCTGTTCAAGAGAAATCTAGACCTGTGGATGGGAGATCGTAGGTTTACCCCGGGAATCATCTCTGTGTCACTGCTGGACAGAGGCACAACAAACTAATGGGCACAGTATTTTTTCATATAAGGGGTGGCGTAAGCCACAAAAATTTGGGCTAGGCTTATAAATGCCTTAGGGCAGATAGCCTAGTATAAACCTATGAACCTATGAACCTATGAACATGTCCAATTTGTATTCCTACCATTACTGGCAGGCATGTTATAAGTTGTGCTGTGCCTCCCTATGGTCATTTCTCCCACTGCTTATAATACCTGTAAAGACACTGCGATTTTAGACATGGCTGCATATTTTTATGCATAGTTTGCTTATTTCTCCCTTACTCTGTTGTCATTTTTACTCACAATCATTACCATTCAAAACCTATGCCACTGTCTTACACACTAATTTTGGGACAACATCAGCTGATATCCCTCCACGTCTTGCCATTGGAGATCCACAGACATTTTGGCCATTATATACCCATTGCTCTGCTGAAGGATTGTTTCCCCTCTTACCTCAACCTCTTACTAATCATTGCTGTTTTTCTCCTGTTCTCACTGCCTCTGTTTCTTCCTCATTTTTTCCTAGTAATTTTCTCTCTCTTCATTAATGTTCATTCATTCTGCAGTTTCAGCCATGGAGGAGGAAATGGTGGGACAGTCTCCACAATCCTTTGTACCAGCATCACCACTGACTGCTTGGTCACATCAGCCACTAAGTCCCCAGCAATCCCTATGCCAGCCTCTCTGTGTAATCATGAAGGATATCCTGTGGGAAGGCACCAGTAGACCACATGGAGACCTCTGGTGCTGTGATACGACACTGGGATGGTCCCCTAAGGTCAACAGGTGGGAGATGCAGATACTACTTAGGAATGAAGGTGACCTTTGGATTGAGACCCAGACTGGCACCTTGGAGTCTGCATTCATGCTGCTGTCAGAGTCACATAGCTGCAAGACCCCAACCACTGGACCAGAAGTGGATGCATCCAACAATCATGGAGTCATGGAGGTGACTGACTTCTGGGTGGATTCCACATTGATGCAACTTGACAGGAGGTCTTCAGCCCACTATAACGTCCATTATGGCATCCCCCCTCCTTGATTTCCCTCTTCCTTCCCCATTGCAGTCCAATACTTACAATTATGACTTGTCCAACCTCTCTTTGTCTTTGCAACAAGTTCATCTCTGGGTTGACTGGCCTAGCCCTCCTTGAAAAAGGAGGGTCAGTCTAAGGCTAGGTTCTGGCAAGGCATACATGGTTGCAAGAGCCAGTTCCTTTGTATTTCCCATAATCCTATGATCCTGTGAATTTATAAGAAAATCTCAGTTCAAGAGACTGATACAAGAATTCAAAATCTAGTGGATTTTATGAGTTTATGTTCCATCGATTCACATTTCCATACTCACTAACAGAAATACTAATGGAGTTAATGAAGGCAGAGCTATCACTATGTGCAAGAAACCCACTGTTTCTCCTAACAAAGGAGGTCTCACAACAGTCCAAGTTCATAAACAGTAAAAATTTACATTTGGCAACCTCTGCCTCATACCTGAATCATAAAAGTAGTTTTTGTTTAGGACATTGTATTGCTATGACTGAACATTATTTTTGGACTTCTTCACACTGTGAAGGCCAGCATTCTAATTAACCATTGCCACTTTAAAGACTCAACCACAGTGCACTAAATCCATTTGCTAGATACCTCGCCCATATCGTCTAATATGTCATAATGAGCGCCTTTGTCATTGCTACAATGGACAGTTCTAGGCTTTTTAATGTTCAGTATCCATGTATCTGACATGGGATCCCACTGAAAAAGATAGGCATTATTCACCTTATGTATTTCATTGTTTCTCTGTCTACTAGCAGATGTCGGCTTACATTTGAGTCATTTGTAATCTATCATCACAAGCAGAGAGTTACACGTCTAGCTAAAGATGTTCAAGTAAAGCACATACAGATGGCATAACAATCATCAGGTCACCAAACAGAATTTTACTTGCAGTCTACTGTGCTTCTAATCACACTTATTGTCCTCAAGTAGCAAGACTTGTTATAACAAAGTGCTGACATTTAAATAGCACATTGAACATTTTCAGAAAAGTATAATTAATATTTAGACTATATATACCATGTCAAATATTATACTTTTTTTAATCAGACCTATAACTTTTGATGACCTCTCTTATCTGAAATCTTTGGGGTGATTTTTTTCTAGTCTAACATTTCTACTCTGTAGCTTATACAAGAAGTGGCTACATTACTTTGAATCCTTTAGAGAGACAGAGAACATCACTTTTATTCTCAGTAAATGACCAAGTTCTAGCCCCAACAACAGATAGAACATTTTAACAATAATTTAGCTCACCAACTTCTATTCAGATTTTTGTCTACCTGTTATCTTTCTCTACCCTATCAGGGGTAAAAAAATTACCCCATTGAGGTTTTTTAGGTACAATAATCACCTCAAGCCTGGGTCAAATAATACATTTAGTGACTTTCACATCTTTCAACTATCACAAATGTCACAGAATGCCAATATCTTTGCTTAAAATTTTAGTATATTTCCCAGAAATTTTTGTTTTTATGGAAAATCAGTAAGGACTGGTGCCATTAAATAGTGACACGTGTTTGAGTTTCTGACTACATATCCTTCAGAAAATGCATGCTAATTCAAAATATGTTATTTTAGCAACTTTATAAAAGCAGTATTTAAAATCTGTCCCTACACTTGGGCTTTTGTCTCCCCATTATGTTGGCTTTGTCCAGATTTCTTGCACTAAGAGTGTGAGAGGTATGGTGACAATATTTTTGCTACGCAAATTAAAATCCTGGAAATCTATAACTAGTAACATCAGAACTAATCAGAATAAATTTCCATCTGGCATCCTTCTCACGTACCATCTCAGCCTGCACACAAGTTTAAAGCCTGATTGTGATACAGTTGACCAAAGTTCAACTAGGATCTCATGCACCTGTTCGACCTAGTAGAGAGAGAGGAGGACAGAAATGAAAAGGTCTAAGCCAGCTAACTTCTCTTCAGTTGAAGGGAGGGACATGTGATCATGGGCTCAGTCTCTGTGGTAAAATCCCCATTGGAGATTATAAATCATGCAGTTTGGCTTATCTACAAGGTAATCAGGGCCAATTAATATCCTTTGGGTGTAAACTGCAAAAGGCAATTGCATGCCAACCACTTGGTCACTATCCAGCATGCTTGGTGAGTCATGTCTATAAAGAAAAAAAAAACTCAAGTCTTCTTCAGAATGACTGTATATCTTCTGCTGCACCCAACCTTCACTCCAGAAGAATGAATGGATCATAAAACTCTCCTACAGGAAAAACAGCAGCTCACTGGATTAGCCAGGAGAGCTACCATCGTCATACTCACTAGATTCAAAAAAGCATCACACACACCCTGTCTACACACCTCTCAACATTCCAGATGTTTGCAGAATATCCACATTTTTGCCTGATATGTTTGCTCTGTTTCTCATAGCATGTGTGGTTTTCTGGCAAATCATTGAGGATTGAAGTCACTAAATAATGATATGCATTTGTGTTTCTGACTTCACATCCTTCAGAAAATGCATGGTAACAGAAATTGTTATTCTAGCAGCTTTCTAAGTTTATAAGAGAAGCATTTAAAATATGTCCTTTTTTAGACCTTTGCCCACCCATTATTTTAGGCTTTATCCAAATGTATTGTGCTTAAGAGGTTGAGATGTATGCCTTTTTCCAGTTTTGTCTCTTTACTGTTTCATCCCATTTTCTGCATATGTTTCCTTCATCTGTTACAAACTTCCCATTTTGCCTCCGCCTTCATTTGTCCACATGATTTTCATTTCCATTACTGTGTCTTACTGATGTTGAGATGGTAGTTGTCTAGAAGAAAGCTAAGAGTGTGACAGTCAGAGGGCTTATTTATTAATTTATACACTGTGAATACTCGTTAGTAGATGAGATGGTGGAGTAGTTCTAGTCAATTTTGTTCCCTGAGGGCAATGTAGTGATGAATGAAATGGGGTGTGTTGGTAGTGGAATGAGACATTTTATTATAACATTGTTCTAGTTCTTATATATAGTTGATTGCTGGATGGTAAACATACCTTTCAAATGTACAGCCTTTTTCAGAATGTCCAGATTTTTGCCTCATATTTTGGTCTGTTCCTCATAAAAATTGTGTTTTTTTTTTTTGGACAAATCACTGGAAAGATCTAACAAATTCACTAAATAAGGACATGCATTTGAGTTTCAGACTTCATATCCTTCAGAAAATGCATGCTAACACAAATCATGTTATTAGAGCAGCTTTCTACATTTATAAGAGTAAAATTTAAAATGTGTTCCTATTTTGGGGCCATTGTCTCCCAATTATGTCATACTTTGTCCAGATTTATTGCTCTAGCAGGTTGAGGTATGACGGTAAAAATAGGTGTACCATAAAGGAGAGTTGTGCGTATATAGATGGTGGTTAGGGTTATCTTGGTAGAATTAGTGAGATACTGCTTACTTCTATGCAACATAACTAGCTTTTGCTGTTTTTATGTCTTTTTTTATTTTATTTTTTATTAATTATTTAACGATTTATTTATTTATTTATTTGAGGAAAGCTGTGAATTGTAGAATTTAAGTATCATGCTGGTGTAGGGGATAATTTTATAGGAGTTTGGGTATAAAAGAACTGCTTCACTAGTTTTTTTATTCCCCTGTGGATGGTCTGCTTGAATAATATTATAACAAGGGGGCAATACTTCTGTGACTTGTATGTGGGGTTTGAGCTAAGTTTCAGAGATGGCTAATAAATCTGGGGAGTAATGGGACATCCAGGCATGTAGTTCTGAGACTTTGTTAGATATACTATGTATATTTACATGCTATGTAAATTTATAGAAATAGTGTTTAATTGTTTCCATTGTTTGTGATAGGGGAGGAGATGGTGTTGGGTATTTTTATGAGATGTGTGTTGGTTGTTGGCAAGGCTAGAACCTGTGTCTGCTGACACATTTCACACATCATCTTTGAAACACAGATTATGACAAGATGTTTTCCAGAAATAGTTCAGCTCAGTTCTAAAATAAAAATGTGGTAACATATTGTAGTAATAGGATACATTTTCTGAAATTTAGAGATGCCTGATCATAGCAGTTCTAGTTAAGTACTAGCAAATGAAAATGTCTTTGTAAAACACAGCAGGTTTAAGATGTCCCTGCATGTCTTCTTTTAAGTACGATGACTTGGCATCTCAGGAAGCCCAAATTAAATGCAAAGAAAAAGTCATACAAGGTTCCTAGTTCCTTGATGTAGCAGTGGATTAGCCACTTCCATCCAGAGAGGTTAAAAAGCAGATAACACTCAATTTTAGCAGCAGCAGAAACATCGCTTTACTTCCCTTAGGCAAATAGCACTGAGGACAGAAGTACTTTAAGGTGAAATGCAAATATATATGGAAATAATCTTGGGAAACGGGGCAAAATTTATGTTTGAACAACAGAAGTCTGAGGATGACTGGCAAGAATGAAAGGCTGTTTTACCTGTGTATATTTCTCTCTCTCTCTTTATATATATATATATATATATATATATATATATATATATATATATATATATATAGATAGATATAATATTGTATGTAATATATGTTTATATATATATATATATATATATATATATATATATATATATATGTGTATATATATATATATATATATATATTATATATATATATATATATATATATATATATATATATACATACGCATATGTGTATATATATTTACGTGTGTGTGTGTGTGTGTGTGTGTGTGTGTGTGTGTGTGTGTGCGCGTATACGCACTCCAATATATATATATATATATATATATATATATATATATATATATATATATATATATTTATGTGTGTGTGTGTGTGTGTGTGTGTGTGCATTTGCACTCCATTATATATACATCAATACATAGTTCGATGAGTGTGCATAGCAGGTGTGTATCAGTGTATATAAATGTGGATGCATGTGTATGTATGTCATATATCTCTGAATTTTTCTAGAAAATGGAGAAAACTTTACAGTAAGCCATTTTGGAGAATGACCATTCTTCAGATGGGTATTAAGGTACATATATCACTCAGGAAAAAGAAGTCCAACATTTCATGGCACCATATTAAGCAGCTATGAAGCATGAAATGATAACAAAACAGAAAATATAAATTAATACCAAACACATAAATACACAAAAACATACTCGGAGGCTCTAAATAAAAATCTACCTAAGCAACAGAGACCTCCAAAGCAGACATCTAAGCAAACGCTACCTCAAAAGAAAACACACACAACACATAACCCACAAAGTCAGTGTGCCAAGCAGCCACAGCCCTTAAGGCTGAATAACACACCTGATACTCTTGTTATAGGTGACTCAATTGTCAGACACACTGACGTCCCGCTCACCAGGCTGAATAAAGAGAAGGTCACAGTGAGCTGCCTGTCGGGTGCTAGGATCCGACACATAATGCAAGCACTCAGGTCACTCCAAAGAAAATACAAATATGACTCAGTCATTGTACATGCTGGTGTGAATGACCTGAGACGTACCTCCCTGGACTACATGAAAAGAGACATAGAGGAGCTCTCTGATCATGTAGCCCAGGCTGGTATGACCCTGACCTTGAGCAGCATCTTACCCTCACCTAGAATGATGCCACAGTACAAAGACAAAATGATCGATTTTAACAATTGGCTAAAATTTTGGTGTCATTCAAAGGAGATCCAGTGTCTGTCAGCCTGGGATGACATGCTCGACAAGCCACATTGCTTCACTAGGGACAGCTTGCACCTGTCACTACTGGGCTTTCGGATATTGGCAAAGGCTCTTGCCACCCCCATAGTGCCTTTTTTAGGCAAGGCTCAAAAGTCAAACCCACCCCCATAGACAGCACAAGGAACAAGAAACTAAGGGTAATGCTGCTAAATGCCAGAAGTCTTAACCTCAAGATGCACACACTCGAAGCTCTTCTCAGTATGGAGAACATCGATATCCGTGCAGTGACAGAAACCTAGCTCAAGGCTCCAGAGAGCACCCCAGCACTACCAAGCTATACCTCATATCATGCTTTTCGGCCCCAAAACCTGGACCAAACCACAAAAGGAGGGGGAGTTTCCATATTTATCAAGGATATCCACACCTCCAGGTTAGTGGCATTGCACGAAGTATCGGAGACCATCCATGTGCAACTAACAGTGGGCAAGACTGCTTTTCGGTTTATAGCATCCTACAGACCACCCTCTCAAAGTCAGGAATCCCATTCGGCTTTCCTGAAAACATTGGAGAACATGAAGATCTCTCCGAACACCATTATATTGGGTGACTTCAACTACCCAAACATTGACTGGAAGCACTATTCAAGCCCCAGCACCTTAGCCCAAAGATTTCTGGAAATTATAAACTTAAATGCTATGGAACAATTAGTCACCACTCCCACAAGAGGGGACAACATACTAGACCTGATCATTACCAACATGGGGACTCTATGCTCCACACCAGAAGTATATCCCTCATTGGTAAGATCAGACCATAAATTAATTTCACTGGATGTCCACATCCCACCCCCACCCCCAGCCAAGAAAATCACAGTGAAAAACTTCTCAAAAGCAAACTTCTCACTTCTCAAAACTGAAGTGGAATCCTTCAAGGCCCCAGGGCCAGTGGAAACTACAGCCCAAACTGCAGAATCCTATATAAATGCATTCTATGGACATCTCCAGGAATGCATGGATCATGCTATCCCAAACAAAACCAAGACCCAATCATCCAAAGGCAGGCGTCCAGTCTGGTGGACCCCTGCCACAAATTAACTGTACAACAGAAGGAGGAAGCTACTACATGATAGAGCAAAATCCCTAATAGGGAAGGCATCTCTGATCAGTACTAGCAAAAAATTATGATCCCTCATAAAATCCTCCAAGGCCAGCTTCAAGAGAAAAATTGCACAGGACACCAAAGACAATCATAAGGCTTTTTTCAGTTATGTTAGAAACCTGGGATGCAACTCCCAGACTTGCTCTGAGTTGATTCTAAATGACAAAAAATACACTGAACCCACAGACATCACCAATATCCTGGAAGACAGGTTCAGTGCAAACTTCTCCACCCCCTCCCCCGAAAAAGAGCAAGTATCTATCCCGGCAGAGGGCTGCCTCCCAAACATCTCAGATGCTCAGGTGAAGGCTGCCCTCTCCAAAGCAAAAAACACTGCTTCCATGGGACCAGATGGCATCCCAGGTTGCATCCTACATGAACTACAAGAGGAACTAATCCCTCAAATAAAACAGCTATACAATCTCAGCCTCACTACAGGATATGTGCCCACAGAATGGCGTACAGCAACAGTGGTCCCACTCCACAAAGGTGGAGCCTCTACGGACCCTGGAAACTATCGCCCCATAAGCCTGACTAGCTTAGTCTGCAAGGCTATGGAGAGGATCATCATGGAGCTCATAAACAAAGACATTGGGGACCTACAGACAGTAGATCCTACCCAGTTCGGCTTTGTCAAGGGCAGATCCTGCCTTTTGAACCTGGTTGACTTCTTTGGTTGACTTCTTTGAAACAGTCACCAAAGCCATAGATGAAGGGAAGGTAGTCCACACAGCCTATCTGGATCTTGCAAAGGCATTTGACACAATACCCCACTCGGGCATCATAGATAAGCTATCCAGCTTAAATATAAACCCCTATATCACAAGATGGGTCGCAAACTGGCTCAAAGACAGAACCATAAGAATGAGAGTTGCTGGAGCCATGTCAGACTCTAAACCGGTCACAAGTGGCGTCCCACAGGGTTCTGTCCTGGGATCACTCTTGTTCGGTATATACTTTTCCGAGGTACAGGCAAACGTGGGAGGACTATGGCTCACCAAGTTCGCAGACGACTGCAAACTGGGCGCCATAATCAACTCTCCAGCTGACACAAACATCCTTCAAAAAGGTCTCACAGAGACAGATAACTGGTGCCAGCACCATGGTTTAAAGCTAAATGCCAAAAAATGTATAGTCATACCCTTTGGCAAAAACAATGTGCCCACAAATTACCACATAGGCGGAAACCCATTAAGTACAGAGAAAGTTATTAGGGACCTGGGGACCCAAGTTGATAGCAATCTCTCCTTTGAAAACCAGATTGCCAAAGTGGTTAGAAAGACCTTCTACATAGCCCACCTCATCACGAAGGGTTTCACATCTAGATCAAGAGAGGTAATCGTGCCCCTTTATTCATCCCTCATCAGGCCCATCATAGAATACAATGCCCCTTTTGGGATGGTACCTTACCCAACACCTGCAGCAATTAGAAAGACCTCAAAAGTATCTCACCAAGAGGATCAAGGGTCTCAAACAGATGCCATATGCTGCTTGGTTAAAAAAACTCCAGCTCTACTCAGTTGCATACCGCCTACTTCGAGGCGATCTATGCCTGACATACAAAGCTATGCCAAATCCAGAATTAATGGACATGCTCCACCTCAGTAAATCTAAATCCCTTAGAGCCACACGCTTAAGGGACTTGAACCTCAGCACAGAAATAAATAGAATTTGCTGGAGGGACAGGTTCATAACCCAGAGGCTCCCTTCGCTCTGGAATAGAATTCCAGTTCATGTGAGGCAGAGCACCTCACTGAATCTCTTCAAAAAGAATCTCGATAAGTGGATGGGGGATCGTAGGTTTGTCCCAGGGATTACTCCCGTGTCACTATTAGACAGAGGCACAGTAAACTAAACCTTAAAAAGGGCACAGTATACTCAAATCAAGGGGTGGCGTAAGCCATACAGAATCGGGCTAGGCTTATAATTGCCCCAGGGCAGATAGCCTAGTATGAACCTATGAACCTATGAACCTAATAAATAAACAAAGACCAGCATCTCTGCTTTGATTTATCAAGCACAAAATACCAAAACAAAAATATAAGTAAATAAAGCAACATTTACTAGGACTTCTCATTTTACTTCCCCTCAGTAATCATGGTTTAAAAAGACACATTTATTTAGCATGGAAGGAAGGAAGAATTTAAAAAAATTAAGGTAACTACATGCATACATGTGTGTGTCTGTGTGAGTGCACACAGTCGTGTGTGTGTGTGTGTGTGTGTGTGTGTGTGTGTGTGTGTGTGTGTGTGTGTGTGTGTGTGTGTGTGTGCGTGTGTGTGTGTAAGAGAGAGAGAGGGATATGGGGAGTGAGAAGGACAGAGTGCACATACATCTCAACTAAAATAAGAGACATTCTGCAAAATCAGGGAAAGTGGAGAGGGATGGGGTTTAGCAATGACTTGCACTGTGTGCCATGGTATTTTTTGGAAAGTGAAATAGGTACACTGGTATGTTTTTATCATAATGAGACAGCTGAGGTGTATAGATTAACCAAACAATTTTATACATTATTCTTACAATTGTTGATATCCATTTTGTGAGTTTGATGATCATGTCATTTGCATTTTATTTCAATGTAAGGTCATTGTTATTCTAAGAAAGTCTTTTTTTGCAAAGGATGGAGAAGCTAAATAAATTATTTGGTTGGTTGGACTTGCTATGTGCTTTTTGGTTATTAACACAGTCAAGAAAATGGCTTTAATTGATGTGCACATTTCTATGTGGGATTGTGTCTGCATGTGAATGTGTGTGTGTGTGTGTGAGTGCACATGCATGCAGTGCACAGGTAATGCATGATAACTATTACCTTAACCCTATAACTTCTTCTTCTTCTTTCGGCTTTTCCCGGTTAGGGGTCACCACAGCAGATCACCTGTCCACTCAAAATTGGCAGTGGAGTTTTACGGTGTTGAGTTGCCAGCCCAGCGCCCAACCTTCCACAGAAGGCACACACATGCACGCACTCACACCTAGGGCCAATTTAGAGTGCCCAGTCCACCTACAGCATGTCTTTGGAATGTGGAAGGAAACCGGAGCACCCGGAGGAAATCCACACGACCACAGGGAGGACATGCAGACTCCGCACAGAAGGCACCCCAGCTGAGGGTCGAACCGGAGAACCTCTTGCTGTGAGGTGGCAATGCTAATCACTGCACCACCATGGCCTCCCTACCTTAACCCTATTCCTAACATTAACCCAATACCCAACTGTAGAAAAGCCTTTCAGTAAAGGTACCATCATATAAGATATTAAACTACACACCAGATGCATCATCATACATGCAATAGTAAAATAATCCACAAACCTACACACGTGCGCACACACACACATACACACACACACACACACACACACACACACACACACACACACACACACACACACAAAACAAGCCAAAACTTTCAGTATATCTGAATGTTTCATCCTCACTTAGCTTACCCAGACAAATTCCTTCACATCAGTTTCCACATCTCTAGCATTTGCTGCAAAAACACTTTACTTTAATAAGCCAATCTCTACACTTTAACTATTAACCTATCATAGTTAGATCTACACCCCCGAGCTCTTCCATTTCAAAAAATGCAACTGAACACCATTCAAAAATCTCCTTTTGGATACTGCAGGTGAATACTTTAATTCAGCCTTCCTCAATATCCTAAACGTCTTGCTCCCCCCCAAGAATAATAAGGATGAAATACAATTATGCCCCCTGGCTAACCAAACAAACAAGATCTCTGTTAAAAACTAGAGATAAGGCCTAGGAGAAATAGCTTAATGACAAAACTATAACTAACAAACAAATATATCTAGAACTATGGACTAAATCTAAAAAACATATTACACAGGACAAAATAAATTACTATAGCAGTATTCAATCAAAATAAAATTAAAGAAATTCTAAAATATTTTGGTTTGCCATCAAAAAATCCTACAGCCAGGACAAACTAGTACTCCATCCCCAACACTCACCGATACTAAAGATAGCATAGCTTCACAATTTAACAGATACTTCACTAGCCCTCATGAACAGTAATTGCTTTTCCCCTACCCAGACTCACATAGCACCCACTCTTGATCCTAATAACTTCTCTTTCCAAGCTGTTCCAATAAACACCATAGTTAAATATTTCAAAAGGCTTAAACCTACTATAATTGCTGCCGACTATCTACCTTCTGAATATCTAAAAATCACTGCAGAAGCAATATGCTATTCAGTATCCATATTAATAAAGTGATCCATTTCAGAGCAATAAGTCCCTAAAATTTGGAAAGTATCATATATCATCCCTGTACTTAAAGATGGAAACTTGACAGAATTATTAAATTACTGACCAATAGTTATAATCTCACCATTATCTAAAATACTTAAGAGGTGCATCCATTCAAAAATCTTGAACTATCTAATAACCAACAATTTTCTAACGCTCAGCATGATTTTCATCCAAACCATAGCACCACCACTGCCCTTGTTAACTTTGCTGACATTATTAACCACCATCACAATAAAGGCAATTTAGTTTCCTCCAGCTTTCTTGATCTGTCCAAAGCTTTTGATACTGTCTCTCATTTTAAACTCTTAACTACACTCTCAGAACTTAAATTTAGCCATTCTATACTTAGTTGTTTCCAGCAATATCTCACTGGTCACCAGCAAGCTGTAAAATGGCAACAAAATCTCTCTTCACTACTGCCTGTAACCTTGAGATTACCACAGGGATCTATTCTCAACCATCTCATTTTTATTATCTTTACTAACAATCTTCATACTGCCATCTTACTTGTCTCCGTAGTTCAATATGCAGATGATTCCATTCTGATTTGTGCCACCCACATGCTACAACAAAATCACCCAGCAGTTATTCATTGCAGTGGAATCTTAGCTAAACAATACACAATGTATACTTAACCCTAACAAAAGAAAACTCATGCTCTTCTATCCAAACTAGACTTGCAAACCCCCACCCACCATTCAATATATCATCATCAAGCCATACAATTATTTCTCCGGTTTTCCAAACAAAATTATTTGGAGTGGTCGTTGACCATAATATGAAATTTGACATACGTATATTACAGACAATAAAAAATAAAACTGAGAAAACATGAGAAACCCTGTACAGAAATCAGCACTTTCTAAACAAATCTTTAAAGGCCACTACAGCAAGAACCCACCTTATCTCTAAGCTACTATGCACCTCACGAATACTCACAAATATTAAGAAATGTGACCTAGCAACACTCAAAACATGAATTAAAAATGTAACAGCCACCATGGTAAACGAACAAAGTATTTAATGAAAAAACTTTAAAAACTGGCACAAATATGATAAAACACTTGCACCAAAACAATAAAAACAAAACAGAAAATATTAACAGCAGGTAAGCGCTTTCTCAGTATACAAACAGCTTCCTCAGACCATGAAAATTCATCTTTATGAAATGATTAAATACAAGCAACTCTAATCAAATAAAAAAATTATTTTTACATTACCATATACTGTGCTATTGGTTTGACTATACTGTTAACCACCAATCAGAATGTTTTTATTGCACTCCAGTAGGAAATGTTTTTTTTCCAATTCCTTAGTAAATCATTGGTTTTAAGATTAGAGTTGTTTGTACTTAATTGGTTCATTTCATAAAGAAGAACTTTCATGGTGTGAGGAAGTAGTTTGTATACCGAGAAAATGCTTATTTTCCATTTTCTTTTTATCGCTTTGGTATAAGTTTTTTTTAATCATATTTGTGCCAGCTTTTATCTTTTTTCATTAAATATGTTGGTAGTCTTACATTTTTATTTCATTGTGTTTTGACATTTATTTGGCTGCTTTTCTTCTTTCATTAAAACTTAAAACTTGCTACAATAAAATGGCAAAGTTT
>NC_056737.1:1795498343-1795600843 GCF_019279795.1 Protopterus annectens
ACTGGAATGTATGTAACATGACTTATACTGACTACATTACTGTGACATGTGTGTTGTGCTGGTCTTTATGAACAGCCCACAGGAGTACCTCTACATGCACAACTGTACTGCCTGATGTTACACCCTACAGGCATGGGATTCCTTCCTCCTGAAAGCTTGTTTGCCTAGTTTTCTCCATGATTCACTCCTAGTCGTATATGTCAATTACAGCCCTTCTGCTAAGACAGGTAATACAGCAAGGTAGCAGCAAGTGTTTACTTTCACCTCTATCTACATGTCTCTGACAAGACCCATGGCTGATGTTTGGTACACACATTCACATTATTTTTTTCTTTGTACAGAAAGAAAAAAACGAGAATGTAAATGCTAAGCACATTAGCGGACACCAAGAAAATACTACATTTTTTAACAGGAAATGATATTCCAACACTTAAGAAACCATACTGTCTTTAATGACTAATAACAGCTAGGTGGATGCCTTGGTTTCTGCCTCTTAAATGATGATACATAGATAATGCTACCTTTATTCAAATCACATATATTCTTCGTAGTATTAACACTAATGCTTACTTTTCTGCTTTAAAATGTCATAGACCAATGTCAGCCAAATCTCAGCTTTGGTGTATAATTCTGATGAAAATAGTTTAGTGCTACAGTACGTGTAAAGTTGTGATTTGTTCCTTCTTTCTTTTGGTAAAATGAAGCATTGCTATCCCTTTTTCCCCATGAATTTGACTACAAGGACACTGGGAAATTAAAGAACAATAATCTGAAATGAGAAAAGACTGCCCTTAACTCTGGTTTGTGAAGATTTGGAAACAGTGTGCAGGGCAAACAGATATATGAGCTTCACCCTCAAAAAAAAAAGGCAAGCATCACTGATATTTTCCAGTACTATCTGGAAAGTGTTGCACACAACATTACATTTCACACAGATTCATTACATTGTAAAATGATTACAATATTTAGAAACATAAAAAAGAACTTTATATTAGCCATTTCAAACAGCAATATTTTAGAGGCAGCTAGAAATCTGAGTATCCGCAGAAAACATTTGTCTGCATAAGGAAAGGATGTTTAATTCCAGAAAGAAACAAGGTGCATGAGACAGGAAGTTCAAGTACTAAGCGATCTTCCACATTTGACCTTTACACAAGTACTCTTATTAGTATTATTTTTTTGTTTTGTTTTGTTTTCATATATGATTAGTACCTGCAAGGTTCCTCTGTAGGAGAAAAAGAGAATATGCCACCTTTTTAAGTGAAACTTATCCTCTGGTTAAGTGTGCCACAGCTATTTCCAGCAGCTATCCTGCATTTGTCACCGCCTTAACATTGCTACAATATGCTGCGTGGAGTGGTAGATATGCAGTAGGCTTGTTTGCAGCACTCCATATTTAATGAAATAGCATCTGAAATTTTGCATATGGTACCATATCTCAGATCACTCAAATGGTTGTAATATTTTCCTGTCATACAAAAATATTGCTGTAACGGTACTCAAGCAGATTGTTGGTGTGATCTTTAAGTACTGGTTCTATAACTGTTTTAATGAACAATAAGCGAGGTAACACAGCATCCTAGTTGTACTTCTCCCCCAGTTTTGTTTTCATGAGAAATATGATAGTAAATACAGGAATGCACTTTATGTAGGAAAAACTATCATTACATGTCTTTACAATGACTGCTGCAGTATTCTTAACAGATGGGATTCCTTGCCATGGAAGCTTGACGATGTCTGGCCATTCTGCCAAAGCATACCATTGCTTTAAGGTATACCAAATGTCTCCCAAACGTTCCATGTGTAGCATAGGGCATAAAGATGATGTTCTGGTGAACCTTCTATAGAACTTCTTTGCCGCCAGTCTAAACGTTTGTTTTTACCATCAGTCTGTTTACCTCTGTCCATTTTTTTCTCCAGCTGCCTGTATTTTTGTGCTACAGGTAATGCCTATGCCTGTTTGCTAAATCCTATTATCCAGGAAGGGTAAAGGTCAATGTGGGAGATAGATTCCCCATAAAGACTGCCACAATAAGTGTATTTTTTGCCTTGGAGCCCCACATGACCATATGTCTTGCTTGATTTGTCAGGCATTCATCCCAAATACACTTTGCAGTAGACTTTCTTCCCTTTCCTTGTATCTTGAGAACCAGTGGCTCAAGCTTCTAACTAAAGATACAGTGGAAGGAATGTTCCACCCCAAGGGTCAGCTGCTAGGGAAGATGATGGTGAAAAATCTGTGACTGGAATCTTCTGCTGTCCAGCCTTTGCCTGGTGTTTCTCCCAAGGTCATTATGAACCCAGAGACTTGCCCAACTGTGTTGTCAGATTTCTCTGCCAAGTCCGGGTTGGAGGGTCATGAGGATATGGCTGGCAGCGTGTCTGTAGAGGCTTAGCAGGCATCCATTTCCAACATTCAGGGGGAACCATGGCTGGTTTTTCCCAAGTGGCCTAGGGGAGTTCCTCATATTTTAATTGGGGAAGAAGTTCCTACTATGGTTCTCAACTGCCGTCCTGGGTCTGAGCCTTCTCAGTTTTAAGGGGGAGAGGGGGTTCCCTTAAAAAACACACAAAAAAACTAAACATTTTTCTTCTGCTCCTAGGTATCCACAAAGTGAGTGGCAGGCCTTTGCTCAGGGGATATTTACTGCTTTAATGTCACTAAAGCCTCCTCAGGGGGTTTCAGTTCCTGCTCCTCCTTGGTCCCCTATTCCCCTCAAAAGGCCTAAACAACAGGATTTTTCTGAGAGAGTCATGTTCTGATGAAGAATCCCTGACTTCTTCTACTCAGATTCCTTCTCCTTTGAACTACTGGTCAGAGGAGGAGGAATCCATTAGTCCTGATGTTCCTTTTGAGGAAATTTCCTTTGGAGACATAATCTCTAGGATGATGGCATTTTTTTAAGTGGGATTGTGCTCAAGTCTCTGATATCCATAAGAGATACTATGACTTACTGCAGTTGGAATCTCCTAAACTTGCATCTGTTCCTCCTGTTTTGGCTGCTTTGCTGGATGCTTCTTCCAATGCTTCTTCCAATGCCTCTCATGCACCTGATTCTCTTCCCTTTGCTCCCAAGAAGCCCAAAAAGTTTTATAGGGTACCCGAGGATTGTTATTTTTTTTATATAAATGTCCTGCTGCTGACTCCTCTGTGGTGACTTTAGCCTCTCATAAACCATCACAATTGCTTCCTTTGCCAAAGTTATTGCCTTCTGACAAGACAGCAGAACCACTGAAAGGCTGTGTAAGAAGGTTTACACTTCTGCTATGCTAGATTTTAGAGCTTTTAATTATCAGGCCCATATGTCTCGGTATGTGTTGGCTCTTTTTTCTCAGGCCTGTCAACTTCATTCTGATTTCCCAGACTCTGAGAGTAAAACTTCTGTTCTTTCCTTGCTGGGGACTTCCTCTCAAGTAGTTTGTCATTCCATAAAATGTAGTTATAATTCTGCAGATGCCTCTTCTAGGTCTGCTGTTTTTTGTTCAGTGATGAGGAGGTATTCTTGACTTAGGCTTCAAACTCTCCCTGATAATATTAAAGCTAAGTTAATGGATGCTCCTTTGGTTCTTAAACTTTTGTTTGGGGAAGCTGCTGCTGGTTTGTTTAAGTCCCTTCAGGATAAGGGTAAGGCCTTACAGGAGCTTAAACATGTGTTTGTTTCTCTTGTGCCTACATTTCAGAAAAACTACCCCACTAAGCCAGCCTTCATTTGAGGCAATATCATCCTTCGACTAAAGGTAAAAAGAGTGGCAAACAGGCTCCTCCTGCTAAGGCTTCTTTTTTCAGGGATTCTGAAGCCTTCCTTTCCTGACAAACCAGGTTCTGTAGGACTATCCATCTCTTCCCAGCCACAGTCGTCTTTCTCTTTGCCTTTTTCTTTCTCTTCCTATTTGACTTCAGATCACTCAGGATTCTTGGACTCTGTCTATTGTTTGTTAGGGATACTTCATGGTGTAGAAATCCTGTCCTCCTTTTATGGGCATTCCTCAGCATACTCAGGAACAACTTTTCTTTTTCCTAGAAGTTCTTCAAGATGTGTTGACTCAGGGTGCTATTCAAGAATTGCCTGTGTCCCAGAAGGGGAAAGGGTTCTACTCCAGACTGTTTCTAGTCCATAGAAAAAGAGGGCACTTGCAGACCTAATCTACACCTCTGTCATATAAACACTTTTCTGAAAGTGCCTTGCTTTCGGATGTTGTCCCTTCAGACTCTGCTTCCTCTCTTGCTCCTTCAGGCCTTTATGGTGTCCCTGGATCTCAAGGATGCTTATCTCCATATTCCAATCCATTCTCTTTTCAAGAAAGTTTTGCAATTCTCTGTTGCTTCCTGGCATTTTAAGGTTTCAGTGTTACCCTTTGGCCTTTCTACTGTCTCAAGGGTGTTTGCTCCTGTGATTGCTTTTTGCAGGCTTCAAGGGATCCAAATATTTCCTCACCTAGATAACCTGCTGATTCAGGATCCTCTCCATAGATTCTTATTCAGAATCTTCATTTTGCCATTTCCCTTCTTCAGAGCCTGGTGTTCACAATCAATTTCAAAAAGACTCCTTCTCAGGATCATGTTTTTCTGGGTAGCAGGATTCAGATGGTGCCAATGCTTGCATCCCTGCTTCCTCCAAAGGCCTTAACTCGCATTTCGTTCTTTCACACTCTTCTTTCTCTGGCCTCCATTACCACCAGGGAGTCTCTCAGAGCTCGGGATTTCATGGCATCCACCATTCCAATGTTCCCTCTGGCCAAACCTCATATGCGAAAGTTTCAATGGTTTCTAAAGTCAGTATGGCTTCAACATGCACATCCTCTTGACTTTGTAGTTCCTCGTCTTCCTTCTTGTCTCAGACAGGAACTTCACTGGTAGATTCAGCAGTTGTCTCTGAATCCAGGGATCCCTTTTCATCCCATTCTTCCCTCTCAGAAATTGTTCACAGATGCCTCATTCATGGGATGGGGGGAGACATATGGCTCCCTAAAGGTACAGGGGGTGTGGTTGCCTGTTCATCAGAAGGAGCACATCAGTGTCAAAGAGGTGAGAGCTCTTCTGCTGGCTCCTTAGGCCTTTCACACTCTTTTCTCTCCAGGGCCTCTCAAGGTGTTCACAGACAATACCACATTCATGTGGTATATCAACAAATAGAGAGGAACAAGATCTTATCTTCTTTGCTGGTTGGCACTTTTGGTATGGAATCTTACTGTCAAGTATCAAGTGACTCTTCAGGTGGTTTATATTACTTCTGGTCAGAACAGCGTGGAAAAGCTCTGAGCAGGTCCTTAACTCAGTCCCATGAATGGATGCTTCACAGGGATGTGTTTCTGGTTATTATCCACCAATAGGATACTCGTCAAGTGGATCTTTTTGCCTCCCCTCTGAACAGACAACTTCCTCTGTTTTGTGCCAGAGTCCCAGGTCCTCTGGTGCAGAAGGTGGTTGTCATCTCATTTTCATGGAAGGGGATGTTTCTTTATGCATTCCATGCTCTTTCTCTTATTCTGAAAATCCTGCTCAAGATTCAACAGGATGCTCCCAAAATCTTCTTTGTGACTCCATTTTGGCTGCGGCAGCACTGGTTCCCTCTACTTCTGAATCTAGCCAGGGGTAATCATCACAAGTTACCTTACAAGGTGGATCTACTCACACAAAAGAAGGGATCTCTCATTCATCCACACCTGTCCACTCTTCAACTGACACTGTGGGTGATAGGATTCTAATTCCACAGACACCTTTTTTTCTGAGGATGCACTGCAAGTCCTGCAGGAGGCCAGGAGACCTAAAACTAGGAAATCCTACTTGTCCAAATGGAAGAGGTTTTCTATTTGGTGTCTCTCTCTGGTAACTTGGACCCATTTGTGGCTTCTTCTGATGCTTTTTTCAATGGATTAGATACTAATTCTATTCTTGAAGCAGCTACCTGAACTTCTGCGCATACCTTTACTAAGCGCTACAAGTCAGATATCTCTAGAGCTAAGGCTTGTTTTCCTAGTGCTGTTCTTCATGGTTTTTTAAGGGACTCTTCTGCTCCATCCTCCTCCCAAGTTTCCTCTTGAGCTTTGGCACTCTCCCATCTGTTCAGAACACTGCAGCAGTGAATTTAAGGACATAATATAGTTGTATAAAATCTTACCATAAGGGTAGATGTCCTTGACTTCATTGTTGCAGTATTCACTCTCTCCCTCCATCCCTTTAGTCTTTTGCCTTCCTGGATGTACAGGTTATCTCTTGGGTTCCTTGTTCTGGTGTTCCTACCATGGCAATCAGTTCTGTAGATGGTAAGCCTGAATGTCACCTTTATGCCCTATGCTACACAAGGAGTGTTTGGGTGACATTCGACAGACCTTAAAGCAATGGTAGGCTTTGGTAGACTGGCCAGACATCAGGCTTCCATGGCAGAGAATCTGATTTAAGAATATGGAAGCAGTGAAGGCAAGAACATCTACTGCTGTGGTAGGATTTTACACAACTGTATTTTTTGCAAAATGACAGACCATAATTATCTAAGCAAGGAAACTTCGAATGAGCCAGTCCTACAGCTGTTATCAGAGGATAATAAGACATTAATTTGTGTCCACATTGTTCCAATTTATTTAGTGAAACCACAAAAGTTAGATGATGCAAAAAAACTATAACCATGGGGAGCATGCAGTAAATTTAGTTTGGCTGCTATGTGGTATAATATATTTCTCATCAGCTCTCCAGAGTCAAAACTTTAATCAAGTCCAAAAGGCTGACAGATGTTTTAAAAGATGATAGCGACCATTTAAAAAAAATACCATCAAAAGAAGAAAAGGTAGCAAAGTGAACACAAATGCTTTGACAGAATACCTTTTTGTTTGATTTCTTGGAGAAGACAATATTACAGAATGTCAGGTAGGACAAATGGGTAACAGACGTTTTTTCTGCTTTTTATACTTGGATGTAAAATACAGTGAACATTTCACTTAAGATGTAAACTGAACAGGCAAAACAGACTACTGAAATACAAAATAGAGAAGAAACCACACAGTAGCACAGAACGAAATGATAAAGCGCTTTTCGTTTATTCCAATAAACAAACTTCTTCAGATCAAGAAAAACAAAAAGTCACAGCTTAAATACTCTCTGGGCTAATACTTACAAAGTCAATTAACTACTTAAAGTGAAAGCTGACTTACAAGACACGCCCTATTTGCAAACACAACTAGACTAAAAACTGCTTTTAAAGTAAAAGCTAAAAATCCAAATAGTCGGACTAAAAGTACAACTAGCGTTGTCTATAAAAAATGTGTAAATCTAGCCTACTACTAAGCTAGTGAAGCAAAGAAATAATAATTACAAGTGCATAAAAACTCCGCTGGTGTTTGTAAAACTGAGTTAATACAAATACCTATGTTAGTGCACTAAACTGTGTATGTTGAAGCACATCAAGTGTGCTGAACATAATTGGTAATAAGTAAAGTATCAAGATAAAACTACAAATTCTCAGCAAAAAATACACATAAGGTCACTGAACCAAGGTGCTCAAAAGCATTAGAATAACTGTGTCGTGCTAGTGTGGAAGGTAACCTGACACAGCCTACCTATTAAGGCTCCTAAGTTTAAGAACACTACTTAAAGAACAGTTCTCATTCAGACCTGGTGAACTGTATGCATTGAGTCTAATTTTCCAAAACAGCTCTCGCTCTTCTAACTTAAGTGGGAGAGGAGCACCCCTGAAGTCCTGTGTGATCTGGTCAATAATCAAAAATTTAAACATATGGTTGGGATAAACTGAAATGTGTTTTGCTAGTGCATTGTCAAGTTTCTGCTTCCTGCATAAGTATGTTCATAAATGCGGTCACGTAGGCGTCGTTCTGTATTGCCCACGTAGAAAGCTGTACAGGTTTGGCACATAGCTAAGTAGATCACCATTTTTGAATTACAGTTAGCTCTTAGGTTCAACTTGTATTCGTAATCGTGAACTTTAAATCTATTGGATTCCAAGATGTATTGACAAAAATTACATGCCTGGCATTTAAACATGCCAGCTGTCATTGGTTTTTTAATATTATGTCGTTCAAGGAGGGCTTTGAGGGTTTTTGCCTTTCTATAAACAACCAATGGGTGATTACCAAGTTTTTGGTGTACTGTGTTGTCCTTTTTGAGTAAGTCCCAATTTTTACGTAGTGCCTGAACACAGTCACTACTATTGAGACTGTATGTTGTTATGAATGTGACACCAAAACATTCAGAAGGATGCCTACTTGTGTGGACATTTACTAAGTCTTTGTTCAAGGGTTCAGTGTCATTCATAAGAACCAATTCTCTATTCAAGATTGGTTTATAAAAATGACACTGACGCTTAGACGACACTTCTTCTATAATAGTGTCTAACATTTCATGTGGGTAACCCCGGTGTAAAAACATATTCCTTAGGTGTCCACATTCATTGGCAAAATCACTATCCAATGTGATAATGCGGGCTGCCCTCACTAGCTGGCCTTTGACGATCGCCCGCTTCTGATGAAAAGGATGACAACTTGTGTAGTGCAGGAATGAGTTGGAGTACGTTACTTTCCTATATATATTAGCTGTATATTTGTGAAAGCTAGTGTCTTTAGAAAGTAAAATATCCAAGTATGGGATGGCTTCAGTATGGAAACTAGCAGTGAATTTCAAAAACTGTGTAGTTGAATTAAAATAGTCCACTAACGCTTCACTTGTGGGCAAGTCACCGTCCAGGAGGATAAAAATATCGTCCAAGTAACGGGTGTAAAAAATCACCTGGTCTTTAAATGGGCAGTTAGTGGACACGTGATCATGTTCCCATTGTGCCATGACTAGATTGGCAACACTGGCCCCACAAGGGGAGCCGATGGCTACTCCAGTTTTTTGCAAATAAAAGTTGTCAAATGTAAAAAAATTGTTAGACAAGACTAGGTCCAACAATTCGTGAACCTGAACCAACTCATTCCCACTACTACCATTAGATCTAAGCACTTGTTCTACCCAGTCCACTGCTATGTCTTGGGGAATGCAGGTGTACAAATCTTTAACATCAATAGTAAGAAAATTGTACCTTGCGTTGAAATCTAACTTGTTAATTTTACCAAGGAATGACCAAGAATCTTTGCAGATCTGTGGAAAGTTGACCAAGTATTTCTGTAAAATGTTGTTAATGATTTTAGTACATGGATAGGTAGGAGAACCACGGCCATCTACAAGTGGTCTCATGGGTGGGTTGTGGACATCCTTGTGGATTTTAGGGATACCAAACAAGCACGGGAAACGAGGGTAAGTTGTTGATAAGTAATTGTATGTGTGTTGTGTTACCCTACCCTCGATGCACATTTCCTCAATGTGGTCTTTGATTGTGGTGTATGCTTTATTTATTTCAGAACACGAGCTGGTAGAATATGAAGGACTGTCCAACAGGCTAAACATCCTATATTGATAGTCAACTTCATCAAACACAACAAGACCCCCTCCCTTGTCCAGTTTACAGAATCTAATATTCTGAAATTTAATCCAGTCAAGGCATTCCATTTCTTTTTTATTATTAAAATGAGCACTCAGTGTTGAATGGTGTGGTGTTTTGTTGAAGTTTTGATGAATGTCTAATTCGCAAACCAGTTCAAAAATTTGTAAAAGGGGATGGAGTGGGGGGTTGTAGGTACTAGGAATCCTAAAATTATTGTCGTCAAGGGGGTAAGAGCCTCCAAACAGCAAGTTCAAGTTAAGCTTCCTAACGTATAATTTTAGGTCTATTATTGATTTGACCAGATCTGCTTTCTGAGCTGTTACGTAAGTGTACCCTTTGGACAATAACTCGACTAGTTCAGGTGTAATATTTGCAGTAGAAAAGTTGTATACATTAAAATCACCTTGTTTGTTCATGAGTATAACAGGAGTGTTAGCAGTACTTTCATTACAAACAGCAGACATGTTATGTGTATTTGTCTCAGTTGTTAAACAAGGGTCACAGTGCCCATCAGTAAACCCTGGTGTAGTAACAATGTCAACTTCAAGGCAGTCTGTCAATGGACTGCTGGCGATGGCTTGATGGATCACTACTGTCTCTGCTTCTTCCTCTGGTGGGAAAAAGCCGCCTGTTGTTTTGGCTTTGTCCCTAAAAAATTAGCGTCGTTGGACCTAAGATTGTAATGCCCAGTTTTTTTATTGTTGTTGTTACAAGAGTGATCTAATAGGTCATAATCTGAGTCAGATGGAGCATTAGAACAATCAATGGATGGACCCAGAGGACGACCTGCCTGAGCAGAGTTCACATTTGTAGATGGTTCACCATTATTGGGTTGAACGGGTTTGACATTCCTTTTCGGGGGCTGCCAAACTTGTGCTGATGAAGGTTTAGGATAAGCTGTCTCATCCTTGTAAAACTGGAGTAGCCATGGGCTCCCCTTGTGGGTCCAGTGTTGCCAATCTAGTCATGGCACAATGGGAACATGATCACATGTCCACTAACTGCCCATTTAAAGACCAGATGATTTTTTACACCCGTTACTTGGACGATATTTTTATCCTCCTGGACGGTGACTTGCCCACGAGTGAAGCGTTAGTGGACTATTTTAATTCAACTACACAGTTTTTGAAATTCACTGCTAGTTTCCATACTGAAGCCGTCCCGTACTTGGACATTTTACTTTTTAAAGACACTAGCTTTCACAAATATACAGCTAATATATATAGGAAAGTAACGTACTCCAACTCATTCCTGAATATATATAGGAAAGTAACGTACTCCAACTCATTCCTGCACTACACAAGTTGTCATCCTTTTCATCAGAAGCGGGCGATCGTCAAAGGTCAGCTAGTGAGGGCAGCCCGCATTATCACATTGGATAGTGATTTTGCCAATGAATGTGGACACCTAAGGAATATGTTTTTACACCGGGGTTACCCACATGAAATGTTAGACACTATTATAGAAGAAGTGTCGTCTAAGCGTCAGTGTCATTTTTATAAACCAATCTTGAATAGAGAATTGGTTCTTATGAATGACACTGAATCCTCGAACACAGACTTAGTAAATGTCCACACAAGTAGGCATCCTTCTGAATGTTTTGGTGTCACATTCATAACAACATACAGTCTCAATAGTAGTGACTGTGTTCAGGCACTACGTAAAAATTGGGACTTACTCAAAAAGGACAACACAGTACACCAAAAACTTGGTAATCACCCATTGGTTGTTTATAGAAAGGCAAAAAACCTCAAAGCCCTCCTTGAACGACATAATATTAAAAAAACAATGACAGCTGGCATGTTTAAATGCCAGGCGTGTAATTTTTGTCAATACATCTTGGAATCCAATAGATTTAAAGTTCACGATTACGAATACAAGTTGAACCTAAGAGCTAACTGTAATTCAAGAATGGTGATCTACTTAGCTATGTGCCAAACCTGTACAGCTTTCTACTTGGGTAAAACAGAACGACGCCTACGTGACTGCATTTATGAACATACTTATGCAATCAGGAAGCAGAAACTTGACAATGCACTAGCAAAACACATTTCAGTTTATCCCAACCATATGTTTAAATTTTTGATTATTGACCAGATCACACAGGACTTCAGGGGTGCTCCTCTCCCACTTAAGTTAGAAGAGCGAGAGCTGTTTTGGCAAATTAGACTCAACGCATACAGTTCACCAGGTCTGAATGAGAACTGTTCTTTAAGTAGTGTTCTTAAACTTAGGAGCCTTAATAGGTAGGCTGTGTCAGGTTACCTTCCACACTAGCACGACACAGTTATTGTAATGCTTTTGAGCACCTTGGTTCAGTGACCTTGTGTGTATTTTTTGCTGAGAATTTGTAGTTTTATTTTGATACTTTACTTATTACCAATTATGTTCAGCACACTTAATGTGCTTCAACATACACAGTTTAGTGCACTAACATAGATATTTGTATTAACTCAGTTTTACAAACACCAGCGGAGTTTTTATGCACTTGTAATTATTATTTCTTTGCCTCACTAGCTTAGTAGTAGGCTAGATTTACACATTTTTTATAGACAACGCTAGTTGTACTTTTAGTCTGACTATTTGGATTTTTAGCTTTTACTTTAAAAGCAGTTTTTAGTCTAGTTGTGTTTGCAAATAGGGCGTGTCTTGTAAGTCAGCTTTCACTTTAAGTAGTTAATTGGCTTTGTAAGTATTAGCCCAGAGAGTATTTAAGCTGTGACTTTTTGTTTTTCTTGATCTGAAGAAGTTTGTTTATTGGAATAAACGAAAAGCGCTTTATCATTTCGTTCTGTGCTACTGTGTGGTTTCTTCTCTATTTTATTTCACTTAAGATGGCAACAAGAAGTGTGGCAAAATAAATTCAGAAGTGTGGTTTAAGGTGCTTAGAACGGGGTGTTAAGACATACAAATCCTGCATATTATGGCAGAGATATTAGTTAGAATACACAATGATGGCAGCCTTAAACACATTCTAACAGCAACAGGAGTCTATTGTATTA
Source organism: Protopterus annectens (assembly GCF_019279795.1). Taxonomy (NCBI): domain Eukaryota; kingdom Metazoa; phylum Chordata; order Ceratodontiformes; family Protopteridae; genus Protopterus; species Protopterus annectens. The sequence continues at coordinate 1,795,510,777 of NC_056737.1, forward strand.
AAGACATTCTAAGAATAACAGTCTGTGGTATTAAAATCATTCTAAGAATAACAGGAGTCTGTGGTATTAAATGCATTCTAAGAATAAGAGGAGTCTGTGGTATTAAAAACATTCTAAGAATAACAGGCATCTGTAGTATTAAAAGCATTCTAAGAGGAACACAATCTGGAAAGTTTACCATTTGCTGAACCAAGGATAATAAGTGATACACAACCATGGGTAATGGAGCAGTGTGACACAAACTCACACAGGGATAAACTTTAGAGTCATGTTATTGTTGCATACAGCACAGATCAGGCCATGTTATTAGCAATGCATCCAGTAACTAACCGGATATGTGGTAGTAACTATGTGGAGCACAACAGAGTGCTTTCAGATTTTGCTAAACTGTGAGTGGTGTGGCAAGCATATCTAGAACTAATAAGGACAGAAAGATTAATAAATAGGCAGAACAACAAAAGTGGTATAATATGTTCTAGACTTTTATATTTATGATTGCATAAGATGGAGTGCCTCATGGTTATGTGGATCTGTACCTCCTAGTACCTATCAAGAACTACCAACAGGGTAAGACATAGCTTACAACCTCCAACTTGGTGAATGAGGGGCAGATGCAGGAAAAGCTATATATGAAGGGAAAAAAATAGGAACATTTCTAAATGCTATCTTAAATGATATTGTTATGAACTGAAGCACCAGGCAAGGTTCAAGATTAGCAAGACAGATGCCTTGCAGTAATTACAAGCAATAACTGTCAAATGTTTATTCCCAAATCACAAATATAAAGTGTACATAGAATGAAACACATCCATTCAGATACATCAGTGAATATGAAGGCTGGATTTGTTTCAGGAAATAACTTGTCAATGCACAGCACTGGCCCTTCAGTATGACATATACACAAGGGGGACATACAGTGCAACGGCTTGCGAAGACTGGTGGTGAAAAAATAGTAATTGATTTAAAGTTCATCCATAGATAAGGGCTCTAGGCATCTCCTAGTAAGTGCATTGAGCTGCAGTTTTGTAGTTGGTATCAGACTACTTTCTAAACCTCCTAGAATTCCACTACATTTTCCTGTATCCTGCATGCTCTTAAATTCCATCTCCTTTTTTTTCCCCCCATCTTAGTTAGGAAGTAAACACTGTACAAATACCTGTGTAAAAAAAAGATGTCCTTTCAGAATTACCGTTAAAGCATTACTGACAGATGGAATATCCTTCCAAGGATAACCGTGCATGTGGTCAGCATACCAAAGCCTGGGCACATTCCTTGTGCTGTACATCCAACATATGACTCAAGCCCAAGAACAGGAGGCTCAGAATGGATGTACGAGCATGAATTATTTCAGAACTTCCTTGCCTCCAGCCCAAAAGCAAAAGTTCACTTTGTCTTCAGTCTGTGAAATGTACAACTAGTACAGTTGCCTAGTCACTGGGCAAATAAGTACCCTATTGGGGACCCTTCTTTTTCATATTGCTTCTCTTCATTTTTTGTATATGTCAGCCAAGAGAGTGAAATGTGACTATGGTAGGCAAATTTCACACAAAGGTCAACATATAAGGATTCTCTTTTGCCATACTGCTGAACATAACTGCAACAATTATTTTATTTGTTAGTTCTTTGCCTCAAGACTCTTTGCATCCAGCTCAATTCTTTGCAGATTAACTTAGAAAATCAAATTCTTAAGTAACTCATGCACAGCACATTATTGTCTGAGGGGAGGCCATGGTGGTGCAGCGGTTAGCATTGTCGCCTCACAGCAAGAGGTTCTCCGGTTCGATTCTCGGCTCAGGTGCCTTCTGTGCTGAGTTTGCATGTCCTCCCTGTGGTCGCGTGGGTTTCCTCCTGGTGCTCCGGTTTCCTCCCACATCCCAAAGACATGCTATAGGTGGATTGGACACTCTAAATTGGCCCTAGGTGTGAGTGTGTGCATGTGTGTGCCTTCTGTGGAAGGCTGGGCACCGGGCTGGCAACTTGACACCGTAAAAACTCCACTGCCAATCATGAGTGGACAGTGATCTGCTGTGGCAACCCCTAACTGGGAAAAAGCCGAAAGAAGAAGAAGAAGCACATTACTGTCTGAGCCTTCCACCCTGATGTTCAGACATTACCAAACAAGAAGCATAACGAGCCTAAGCATGAGACTTTGGCTGTCCAGCCCAAGCTGTATGTATCATCTGTGTCTGATAAAGAGTTATCAGATCATCTGGTGCCTGCAGCTGCCCCCACTATCACAACCTCATTGGAGGCCAATATGAGGCAGCCCATTCACATGTCCACCGTGGCTGATCTAACATCTGCATTAAATGGGAAGGGAGAACCTTAGCTGAATATCTCCAAGGGACTGGAGACTATTTCCCAAATTTTAGTTAGAGAGAAAGTACCCAATTCTCAGAAAAAAAAGTCCATCAGTGTCTGTCATCCATCATGTTTTATTATTATTTTTTCTTATTATTACAAGTCAGCTAAATGTATCACATGCCTCTATCTGAAATACGTTATCATCCCAAACACTTCCAAGAAACAAAACATTTAAATATTTCTAAAACTACCACCAAAACTTAGAATAACTTCAACAGGTCATTCTTATTGACAGATTTACTTCATGGTTAATATTAAAAAGTAATCCCCTTCCTTCACAAAATCACCAGGTCCTTGTTATCCTCCACCTTTTCTCCTTAAGGCCAGTCAACATCCAGAACACTTACTGTACTCCGCTATTCTAAAAACTTTAACCTTCCTCAAGCCACAAAAGTGCTTATTTCCTCCATGATAAAATTAGTATCCAACAAAAAAATTAGCAGAGTTTAACTAAGACAATTATCAGAGATACCGCCTCCTTTTTACCAGATATTACACAGTTAACAAGCAGTGACATTTCCCGCTTAAGCTTCCCATTTTCTTTCAGTTCAAGGCTGTGTATTTTTCCCACTTGCCTTTTTGTATCAAAAACCATCATTCAACTTTCACTGTCTTCTAATTAACCTTTTTCTGCTTCAGCACTTTCCAGCAGAAATAATAACCTTATTTCCAACAACAATTCTGAGTGGACCTTTGTATATTTGATAGTTTGTCTCCTGCATGTTCCTTCCTTGGCACTAAAGAATTTGCATTCTCATGCAACCTTGAAACCTTACCTGCATTCATTTCACTTTAATGTGGTAAAACAAAATTTTCTTTCCTCTTCTTTTTATGAACAAACTCCTTCATACCTCTCAACTGTCCTGATTTTCACAGAATGTCCAGAGTTTTGCCTCATATTTTGGTCTGTTTCTCATAAAATCTGTAGTTTTCTGGCAAATTACTGTGATGATCTGAGGAGTGAAGTCACTAAATAATGACATACATTTAGGTTTCAAACTGCATATTATTCAGCAAAATTCATGCTAAGACAAATCATATTATTCTATCAAATTTCTAGGTTTATAAGAGCAATATTTAAATTTGTCCCTATTTTTGGTCCTTTGCATCCTCATTATGTTAGGCTTTTTCCAGATTTCCTGTGCTAAGAGCTTGAGAGGTATGGTCTTTATTCTTATATAAAAACAATTTGACTAAATTCATGTTTATCACACTTATTGTGTTCAGCTTTTATCCAGAATATGAAAGTCTGTCCTTCCATTTTTCAGAAAAGGCACATTTTTGTGATAATCCTTCCATGTCCTTCTCCTCACTGCAGATACACCTCTGCAGAGCTCTTTTTAACATGACCTTACTTTTCATTGTGAAACTAGATTTTGAGTATTCAGTATAAAAATGGGTCTTTCTATTACCAAAAGCAAAACTGTTAGGCATATGCCATTCAATTGTATACTTGCATTTTAGCTTCACCTTTGTTTTCCATACACCACTCTGAAATACTTCAGTATGAAAATAGACTCAGGGTTTTCTATCATATTGCATACATGCTTTTTCCCAATCTCTTTTTATTTGAGCATATAATAATATGAAAGAATGACAACAACAACCACATTAAAAGAAACAGAATATAATAATAACAAACTAAAAAACATATGTACAATAACACTCCAACTATATCTGCAGTTATTTAGAGATATATTGCATAAATGCTAATATGAGCAGCTTACTAAAACTGAGATTGATGCAGAACAGGAAAATGCTTTGTCATATTATCATGCAAGGTACAAACTTCACGTTTGTCTATAGGACAAAGACCATTGGAATTGGAATAGGAGAGGAACACCTACAAAACTATTTTTATCTTGAAACTCACTTCAAATGCATGCTCACCTAATACATCTGTGAAAGCATATACAACCTAGGCATCTTGCTACACTCTGGTTTTAAAAGATTCCTTACTGTAAATAGTCTATCTTGTGTTCATATTATGGTCAAATCAACAATAATCTAACAGCATTATAATTTATGTCAACGGAGAATTTATATATCCCAACTGACTTGATGACATGTGGAAATAATTTGGAGCTACCTTACCTTTATTACTTGCAGAACTGAAGACCTCAGACTTCACTTTTTGTTATTCATCCTTTATAAGAAAACAAATTAGCTGTTAATCAGACAATCCCACCTCCATTACATGTGCCAGGCAATGGCCAGAAACAGTGGGAAAGTCAACATCTGATGTCTTACAAAGGCAAAAAATTTGTGCATTTACCACAATGACCAACCATAATTTATCTTCCCAGCAAACAATATTTTTAGATTCAGATACACTATGCACTCAAAAGACAAACGAGATTATTCCAAACATAATTTTTCTTAGTTTTCTACATAGGAAATTCACTCAAGCGCAAAGCTTCCTGCTCTCCTTTGTGACTCAGCACCACATGTTATTAGAAAAAAATGTGGAAGTAAGACAAAATAAGGAGGGTAGACATTGGGTGCATCACAAAAGGGAATATAAACCAATGATAAGACAGGTAGGCTAAGAAAACACTTGGAATACCTTGCTCATGAATAACTTACAATGGTAGTAAGATGGTGGAATAATTAACTTTGAACCAGTGAGGAGGAAGAACAACATCCTGCTTGAGGATAAAGAAGCAGGCTGGGTAAATACCTCAGTAAAGTGTCCTGTCAGTTAAATTAGAATTTTATTTTATCTGTTGTTGACTGGATAAGTCCAGTGGACACAGCTGTCTTTTAACCAGGGGTATCATGGGAGCACTGTATGAATAAGAGTCACACGTTATGCAAGTGAATGTTAAAAAAATGCAGTTCACTGACACCTTGGAGATTTACTGCTGTGTAATACCTGCCAGAGGCTGATAAAGAGCTGGGAGTGCAGCTTACCTTATATTGTATCTTATATCTTATTCCCCAAGACACGTCTTGGGGGATGATGAGAAACTGAAGAAAGAATAAATTAATATGGTCAGATGAAGACGTTAATACAGATGGAGTGAACAAAAGATTTCTCACTCACTGGTAAAGAGAAAGAAGAAGTTGACTGATATCTTTGATCTAGAGATGTGTGTACAACTGATAATGGAGTGCACCAGCAAGGTGAGAATTCTGGACATGATCCAATCCAAGGCAGAAGCAGACATGAAAGTTTAAGTGAAGGTACGCATTTGACCCTCACAGAACTGTCAATACAATGCCTTTCCCTCCTTATCGTTCATCATACAACACAGACCACTCCTTCTAATGATGGTATGTCATGCGCATAAATAGTATTTTCATTGCTTAATAAATACTGCGACTCCATGCATTTCACTGGATATATGTATATCCATTTTATGTCTCCTCCATGCATTCCATTTATCAGGTTAAACAATGCTGTTATCTCAGCTATGTGTTAATATGGATCTACTTTAAAACAACCATTTACCATAATGTCAAGTTACAGAACAGAGAGATGAAAGTCACAAAACTTTACATTACTGAACATTCACATCATTGTAAGTTTTCACCTCGTAAGTAAACATTGGCCAACATGAAATAAAAAATAAACCAAAGCAAACAAAACCCATCCAAGTGGAGGGGCTTTACCCTCCCACACCCATAACTAAATATACCAACTCCAAGGTTGCACTACAGTGGAGAAAAGGGCAAAGTTCACTATCTTGGCCAACTGCCTCCTTTCGTAGTGAAAACTTATGATGATGCGAACACTAAAGTTTCATGGTTTTCGTCTCACTATTCTGCAACTCAACGTTATGGTAATTCGCTGTTTTAAAGTACGTCCATTAATACACATGTACATATATATAAGCCATTGTTCAGTGCATAACCATTTCTTCTATATAATGTTGTTGACTAGGTAAGCCCACTGGGCACAAATGTTCATTTTTCAGTGGTGACCTGGGAGTAATTTCTAGCTGAAAAAATCAATATGTGTACCCTAGACTACAGAAAGCAGCTAATGAGCTCAGAGCCTTATATCTCTGGGCAAACTGTTTTATTCTTACCACTCTTTTTTTCTTTGTATCAAAAATCATGAGTATATTTATATTTTAAATTGCAAGATCTAGGTGTTGCACAATGCTAACACATTATAGACAATATAAGATTTAAATTAATCTTATTCATTAACAGAATCAAATATTGTTTTTGTCTGCACTTTTAATAATCATGTATAATGTTCTGTCATTGCACTAAACCTCTTTCTAACATGCTCTTTCTTGATTAAATACTAAGTTTCTTCTTACATTGAACTAACATTGTTTTAAGACATTCTAGTTTCTTAAAAGCTTTCATAAAATATTTTTTTTCTAACCAGGTACTGTCTGCCTTAATCTGAAATCATTTCTTTACTTTAAGGCAGTAAAATTTCAGTGCAATAAAAATCTTTACATTTCTTTGTAAGTATAGTTGCTATGATTCAAAGCACTGATACAACAAAAGGAAGAAAAGACATGACAAAATATAGGTTAAAACAATTATCTTATCTTGGCATATATGTTTTGTTTGTTGCACATTTTATCCTATTGCAGTCAAACCTGAAATATCTGAACAGCATGAATATAATCAATCCTTGGACTTATCAGCTTCCAAGCTGGCAAGGTCATATAATGACATGTTCAGTACTCACATGATTGTAATCCACAATGCTTCCCCGCACCACACATTTCTTATGTGTGCATTACTATCGCAGTAGGCATCTGACTTCCAATTTTTGTTTGTGTATTTACTACTGCCACTCAAATAATGTAGTTAATGATGAATTGCTATATTAATGAATATAAACATTGCTTTCAAGATGTGCACAAGGCAAAGGGTTGAGGTATAGTTGTAGAGTAGTCTGCATATGTGTGAGCATGACATGGGAGAAACTACATTTTATTAGATTATTTGCTTGCATTTAACTTAGTTGAAGTGATTTCTTTAAAGTTGAATGGGCGCAGCCCTGCACACGAATACTGGAGTTTTTTTCCCATTTACAATTCTTTGAATACTAACGATCTAATACCATGCATGATGTAACTCAACCCCAACAGAATTCATAAATGGTAAATAACTTAAATTATAATTTAAATGATAAAGCCAAAATTAGACCTTTGATATTCTCCTGCTTATTAGAACCTATAATTACATAAAAAAGTTAACCTCCCAGATTTAATAAACTCTGTGCAGGAATCATGTAAGTCCTAGACAGAGTGAACGGTGTCCATGTCTGCAGCTCCCCCTCTGCAGCACACCTTTTATATTCATGAAGATGTGCTACTGAGGGAGAGCCGAGTGCAGGGTTACTGAGTCAGTGCTAAAGAGTGTGTTACAGTGCTCAGAAATGCGTAACACACCCCCTACACTGTCAAAATGCCATACAGCACTAAAACATTAAAGTAAAGTGTCCTTGGACATTTATTTATAAATGTTCATATATATTTCACACAGGGAGTGTATTACAGTGCCCGTAACACACCCCCTGCAATGTCAAAGTGCTGCATGGCACTGAAAGTAAATGAGTAATGTGATTTTGATTTTTTTTATTTATTTATTTTTTTTAATTTTGCTTTATTTGTGTGTTTGCGTGGCATGGCGCTTATCAATAAACACATGCCACACATCTAAAAATAGAAACTGGATGCTTTTAATTGTTATACAAAAGGTTGAGTTTAACCATAGCTGAGAGGGTTTGCATGATGTGGCGCTCAGCAGTGCTTAAATGTAACAAAAAGCTATATAGAAATGGATAGCTGTAAACCTCATAGCCAAGTTACCTGAATATTAGAGTTATGGCTTCATGTGCAGTAGGTGCATGGTTTGAATACACAGACAGGCCATTCAGCTTTTACATCAGAAAGCATTTCTATACACATTTCTATTTTTTTTCTGATGTACTTATTGATATTTGTTAACCAGGTTAGTGCAGCTTGGTCCAGATATGTGGTGAAAACCTCTGGTTAAGCACAAGTGTCCAAAACAGTACAGTCACACCCCAAGGTAAAGTATTTAAAGTACATAGGGTGAGGTCATGTAAAGTAAAATACATACACATAATACTAAGGGTCTATATCAGAAGATCAAAGTTTCAAAACTTCAAATCTGATATGGTTGACACCACATGATCAAAGTTTTGAAAATTCAAATCTTTTAACGGAGATCTCCATACAGCGTGGAAAGGGAAGATTTCCCTTTTCTGCATTGTAGTGCGATCACAGAGTTGGTATATTTAAGTAGCGGGGGGTGTGGGGGTGCAATGGCATGCTTAGAGCTTTTAAATGGTTTGTTTTTGCAGGTTGTTGTGTTTTATTACATTTTCGATTTTTCAAAACATCGATTATATGGTGTTGACCTTATCAGATTTGAAGTTTTGAAACTTTGATCATGTAATATAGACCCAATACTAAAGAAGTAGAAAACCAATGAACCTTGAATCCTGGTGTGTAGAAAAGTTCTCCTTTATTGTAATAGAACCAACAATATCCACAACGATATCCACAAACGAACAAGAACAACGACTAAGCGCTTTCACCCTAGTAAGTAGGGCATCATCAGAGTAATTAATGAACACTACCATCATTCCTTATATAGTAAGCATTTCAGTAATTAAAACCTAATAAGTAATTTGCATTACATCATTATGTAATTAAATAGTTAATTAATGACAAAAAAACAACACGCTGTTGCTGCACGTAGTCTGCAAACGTACAAATATGTACAGGCTGGATATTTGTTAAACATCTAAAAAATCTAAAAAAGCTTTAACTTTCTACTTTAATATTTTTGTAACTTTTGTAGTATTGATTTAAACAACAGCTGTTTTACGTCAGTAGAGACAGATACTGGTAAAGATAGAATGTATTGTTTTTTTATGTTGTTTTTTTATATATATAAAATAACGACAGTATCACAAAATAAAAATATGTGTAAAACATTTAGTCATAATTAAGAAGTAATATATATAATGTTATATATTAAAAAATGTTTACATATTTTTACAAATATTAATTCTTATATTTCAGTTGTTAATGTTCAATCTATATAATTTTAACATTTCCATATTGTAACATTATATATATTACTTCTTAATTATGACTAAATGTTTTACACATATTTTTATTTTGTGATACTGTCGTTATTTTATATATATAAAAAAACAACATAAAAAAACAATACATTCTATCTTTACCAGTATCTGTCTCTACTGACGTAAAACAGCTGTTGTTTAAATCAATACTACAAAAGTTACAAAAATATTAAAGTAGAAAGTTAAAGCTTTTTTAGATTTTTTAGATGTTTAACAAATATCCAGCCTGTACATATTTGTACGTTTGCAGACTACGTGCAGCAACAGCGTGTTGTTGTTTTGTTGTTTTGTTGTTTTTTTGTCATTAACTATTTAATTACATAATGATGTAATGCAAATTACTTATTAGGTTTTAATTACTGAAATGCTTACTATATAAGGAATGATGGTAGTGTTCATTAATTACTCTGATGATGCCCTACTTACTAGGGTGAAAGTGCTTAGTCGTTGTTCTTGTTCATTTGTGGATATCGTTGTGGATATTGTTGGTTCTATTACAATAAAGGGGAACTTTTCTACACACCAGGATTCAAGGTTCGTTGGTTTTCTACTGCGTTACAAGTTACAAGTTTTCGTTTGTGGAGTTTCCAATACTAAAGAATCAGTAATGAGTAATTAATGTCAACACATATTTCTTTATTATGTAAAAATATTGCTTGTCCTTAGCTACATTTTGCTAAACACTGCTAAAAGCACTGCTAAGCCAAGCTAAGCAATGCTCAAACAGGACCTGTTTTACCAGCCCTTATCAACACATAGCTCTAGTTAGCTGGTTTGGGCAGTGGTTAGCATTTCCAGTTTAAGCAGTCCTCAGTTCAGCTAAGCAGGTTTGTGCACCACTGACAATTGCTAAGCAGTTGCCACTTTAAGCACTGCTCAGCTAAGCTTACCAGGTTTGCGAGTTTTAAAAATGGTCCAGTGGCGGCAAAAGGCAGGAAAATAGCCTTATTTAAGCTGTACAGGTGGGAATGCAGCCAGAGATTGTTGAAGTGTTATCACTTCAGGAGCTATGGCTGGAGTCAGAGAGGGAGCATGCTTTTGGGCGCAGGGCTGGGGCGTGTTGGAGTCCAGGGTCATGGTTGGGCTCCTTGTCAAAGACCATGGTGACAGACTGCTGCAGGGCCAGTACCAGGGTTCTGAATAAAAGTCAGAGGCCTGGGACTATCTGGCAGTTGACCTCACCAATGCTACTGGAATCCCTCACACTGGTGAGCAGGTGCATCATTATTATGATGACCTGAAGCGAAGGAAGGAGGGGGCTGTTACCCCAGTGGATCCAAGATGCTTGGGACCAGAATAACCCAGAAGTGTGTAGGTATAGCAACTGGAGATTTATCAAATTGTAGTATGAATATCTGATAGGTATGCATAATGGTGCGTTGCCCTTCCCACAGCTGCAGAGGAGAGGGCTCACAACTTTGAGGCCCACTCAGGGCAGTTAGCGAGGATGCTCGAAGAGTGTGGTGAGCACAGCTAAATCTTGCAATATATAGTAATATAAATAAGAAAGACTACAATAGTAACTGACAGTAGGTATATTTTGTTCTGATTGTACTGCAATAACATATTAATAATGTGCAGGAATGACTTGTGTAAACGTTATTAGTACTAATGATCTGGTAATAAAGTACACTTGCATTCTAAATGTGAAGGGAATAAATGACATCCATTCATGATCTACAGGAAATACCGTACAACTGCAGTCAGACTTGTGAAAGTAAAAGTGTTAATATTGCATAGGTTCTGTAATAACAGCACACCTTCAATGCAGGCATTATTTGAACAATAAAGTTTGTCAAATGTATACCAATGACTGTGTCATATCACTCTCAATAAAGCTGTCATTTGCCAATTGTTGTGTGCATTCTGTTCTGTTGTTGATGAAATCTAAGTTTACAGGTGTTGCAAAGCAAAGACAGGTATACCACCATGAAGTGCAATAGAACTGTTATGCTAAAGTGTAGATGTAGAGCTGTACTAAAAGATAGAATGCAATTTGATATATTTCATGCAGTAACATTTGAACCTTCAAAGTAATGTGTAAGGTGTTATAATGAGTTCCCACAGGATTGTCTGGCGTTAACCTTTGCATTTCAGCTATGCGCATTCCTGAATGTTGGTACGCTGATGCAGGCAAGTATGACAGTAGTAGCTGTAGACTGCAAATATAGTATCTGCAAATGCATATGGGTCAGGTAGGCATCCCAGCATCCTGATATGGTCTGTAGAGATCACACATATTCCCATCCACTAGGGATTGTCTACACCTGCATTCCAAGTATTAAAAAACATTTCACCTACTATCTCTGTCATGCGTGAATCTCATGCATGTATGTTCAGCTGTCACTGTAGTCTCCTGTGATACTCTACCAATATTACCAGGTCAGACTTTGTGAGCAAGTGAGCTCTATGTGCATATTAGTCAACCAACACACAGCAGTGGCCCAGCACCTCAGTGCGATAAGCAATGCATATGTTGTTATTTTTCCACACTCAGACCATGGTTTGAATCCAGGGACCGGTAGTAACATGTATTTATAGTAGCAGACCAGTAGTACTGACTATTAATAGAAACAGTCACTACTGTTAACAGATATTTCCACACAGGACTTAGACGTAAAGAAATATCTGTAGTAGCTGTATGAAGGGTATACTAATGTCTACCATACCTACAAATGACAGCAGGATACCTATATAGTCCATACACTGTGCACGATACATGTCTCTCATGTGTCACGCTGTCGTGGCTAGTGATCACTGTTGCCAATAACCTTGGACACAGATATAAATCCAGTTGAAGTATGCCAGTAGCGCACTCACACAACATCAGTGCAGGGTACACCTTGTTAGTCATATATGTTACCATGACATGTACAAGTCCCCTCTAGTTGTGTACCTATAGTTCTTACAGCCTGTCCCATACTAAGCCATGTTGACAGCTTGAGAGGTATGCATGTGCTACAGAAGCTACAGGGCACATGTAGATGTAAAGTAATGACAGACCTGTAGAGTATTCAGCAGTATTGTTTTAAAAAAATATACCTATACAGTTGTTAATGGAATTTCTTTCTCTCCCCATCCCTTATCTGCATCACAAATTATTATTCATATACTACAGGTATGGCTTCATTTCCACATATGTTGTTCTCAAAACCTAGTGTTGGGCCTTGTGTTGTATTATTGATTATATATTTCAATGGTTGCATACTAACATACTGTACCTTGTTGAAATTCCACTTTTGTTGGCCTGCTGCCGCAACCGTTACTGGCATGCTGTTAAAATAATGACTGTTATTCCATTCATGCCTGTGTTCCATATGATATGCAATTATATTGCTCTGGGTTAATTGGAACACCCATGCATGCTGTTATAACTAACTCTGAAATGTTTTGTTCATGACTAACCAATACACCTTGACAAACCTCAATACCATAGCATGACTGAGTAGGCCAGTTCTGGCTGATCCACCTATCCCACTTCATCTGGCTGTGGCACTGAGTCGCAGCACATCTGGGACACAATCTGGAGCTGCTCCTTCTGCTGATCGTGCACCACCATCGGGTGTGACTGCCTCAGGGGATGGGACCCGTCCCCCCCCAGGTCCAGTTGTGGGCAGGACACTGTCATCTACAATCAGGTTTTAGGTATGGTGTGCAGCGTCATCCAACATGACTTGGATGATAGACTGCACCAGACTGAGGGTAGACTGGTGCACCTTGAAGGGCAGGCTGGCCGCAGTGCCAGCCCCTAGCACAGCTACCTTCAGGGCCATGAAGGGGCAGTGGTGACTGCCCATGGGTAGGGATCTCAGTCCCACTGTTTCCATCTGGGACCACTTGGTCCTCCAGTTCCCAACCACCCTCCCCGTCCAAGGTGTTAACCTCTCTCATGTGTCATACACCACCCCTGTCCACTGTCTTGTCTGTCTGCAAAAGCAACCTCTCCTAACTAAATTATCTCCCCAAACGTACCTAAAACCCTTCTCCAACATCCCACTCTCACCTTAAAAAAAGACATCTGTCCCCAAAAAAAGGTTTCGTCCCATACATAGCTCAATTTCTCCCCCCATTTACATTGCCATGAATCAGGTATCCCGTCAATTAATCAACAAGTTTATGTCACCCAGATCCCTCACTGTGGGGTGTGAGGCTCCAAATTCCATGTTGCCCATATCATGCACAGCTGTTGCTGCACAAGAAATGGAGAGCTATGGTCTTTTTCTACACCCATCCTGCACATCTCTAGCTACCTTTCATATTGTTTTTCCTCCTGCTTGCCCCCATTTTACCACTTTCCTATCACCCCTTTTTTCTTTTCTTTTTTTTGAAAATAGCATGGGTTTAAGTGGGGATAAGCAGCACTAAGTGAAGTTAGGCAGAGGTAAGCACCACTTGGCATCGCAGTGCATCGCACAAACCCATGCAAACCCACTTAAACTGCTTAAAACTGCTTTAATCACTTTATCTGAGTCAGACAATGTTCTGCCTAGCAGCAAAATAACCACTACTGCCAAAGCTCACACCCAGGACCCTGTGAACTACAGTCAGAGCAACACACCACTAGGCCATCTCAACTTTGGGGAATTACTGCTACTTTTGTAAATATATCATGCAGTACAGTCATATAACATTAGGGAAAAAAATACACCACTGCAAAGTATTGGACCCAAGACCTTCTGAACTACAGTTAGAGCAACACACCACTAGGCCAACTCAGCTCTGGAGAATTGCTGCTGCTTTTCTAAATATATCATGCAGTACAGTCATGTAACATTAGGGAAAAATGACACCCCTGCCAAGTATTGGCCCCAGGACCCTCTGAACTACAGTTCACTGCAATACACCAGTTGTCCAACTCAACTCTGGGGAATTACTGGTGTTGTTATGAACATATCCTGAGTACCAGTGACACTACTTCTACATATAATGTGATAAATGACAGTGTACTTGAGTCTGTGATGCAGACACTGAACCAATACACAGCCAAAAACATGTTAATGGATTGACAGGAGGCCTACAATATCAGGTACAGCTGACAGCTGCACAGACTGTTGCAAAATGTCCACAGTTGTGTCACCTATGTATGGCATAGCTGTCATCAAAGCTATTTTGTGTGCTGATGTACTGGCAAGGCAGTGTAGACTGATTTTACAAAAGCATGACAGACTGGTCAGTGTCACATGTCATAGCCATCCAAACACACATGTTAATGCCAATAATGTGTAACACACTGTATGCATGCACATATGTCTTGCAACTGCACCTTCCATAATAATTACTCAGTAGCTCTATCTATAACATTCCTAGCATGTCAGACATCTGAACACCCACAGGTCACACCCACAGTCCAGTCTGTTGCATGACAACTACATGCTTGGCAATACAACATAGAAATAACTGAGCCCTGCAATGTCAAGCAGACCGGGTTGCTACTACCACAGTATTTGCCACCCACAGTAGCATGTCAAAGACTTGGAGGGTGGGACACATGTCACAAGTATCAATATGTGTCCTAAACCTCCCCTACCACTCTCTGGATGGTACTACTACACAGCATATGTACCAGAGGCATATGCCCCAACTGTTCTGTAATGATTACCTTTACCCTGGCCATGTTGTGACACAAGTGCTGACGCTGCTCCCTCACTGACATATACAGCTTGCTGTCCCCAATGTCTTCACAATCCCCAGTATGACTCCTGCCCAGAATGCAGTAGCTGTGGCCTGCCACACATGCAGCTGTATGTTCAGCTACCTGCTACAGACCTACCATACCTCCCAAACATCTAGAACAGGGCATCCACACAACACCCATATGTAAAGGGTTGGGAGGAAATGTTCAGCTGACACAGACATGTATCACAGTCTCCCCCTACAAACATACACAGCTGATACACCAGCATCAACTGAAACAGCATGCACATTCAGATAAAACAGATGTATGACACTCACATCTGCCTGTCTCCTTACTGAGCCCAACACACGTTGTTAAACAATAACCTGCCACAGAATCACAAACTCTGCTAACAATGGCCAACCATAGCATGCAAAACTGTGGATATAACACACCAATCCAAACAGTGAACAGTATTTCTACATACCTTCTGTGATGCTGTAGCACTCACACCTCAATAATGTCCTCCTCATATGATAGGAAAAGGACCAAGGCCTACACGAAGGCCTTAATTATAGCACTGTGGTCCCATGCCATTGGATAATGTCAATACAACCCAGCTGTTTTGGATGCAATTACCAAGTGGGAGTCACAGATTGGTGCATAGGCAATCACCTGTTCATGAGTATTACCTACAAAATGTAAGCTGCTACCTATGGTAAACAGGTCTGACACTTTCTTCATGAAGACAGACTGCGCTTCTCTAGGAGACTACAATTGGGTTTCTTCACACAAAGGAGTACAGCAATATACCAGGTATGTCATAGAATTAAGCATGTAATGGAATGCACACGGGGGATGCAGTCATGGGAAATAGAAATTTAAACAGTAGGTCTCAACAACATTTCTTGGACTGACATGTTGTTGTTTGTTTGCTGTCCAGCACCTACAGCCATCCCTTATGTCTCTGTCTGTAGTGACATACATCACAGCTCTGGCCCCTGAGTCACCCCAGCAATGGTCAGCTCACATATGACTGCTACTGGATTGTCTGTTGTACCATACGTACAGCAAGTACTGGTGGATACAACTGGCATATCACATAATGAGCCCCTCTCAGTCTGTTAATGTCATGCAGGCTTAGTTCAAAGATTGGCCAGGTGTCCCTGATTGTTCCTAATGTACTCTGGTTAGGTCACTGTGTACTCCACAACTGTATCTCATTGCCTGACACCTATGACTAGCATACCTGTTGACCCCCTGCAGCAGGTTATAGGCACTAGTAGTGGGGGGACAATGGCTTTGCCTCAGCAGCAGTGTGTACATATTGAGCATACAATGTAAGGGAATGAATACAGTACCAGATATTAATGTACCATTACTGTGTTCCCAGGGGTCTGGCATGTCACGAACACATTCCCCAAACATCACGTATTGTCCAACTGGTGTCTGGAAATCCACATTTGTCTGGCAGGGGATCTACATCTATCAGGCACATGTACACTTTCCACAAACATCTGGGTACTGCAGATGTCAGTCATCTACAGTGAGGGCACCCGGTAGTACATATGCACTTCTCTCAGTTATTGTGTAGCACAGATGTTGCTGGAATGTCCACATGCACATGTAGTACCACTCACCTATTTGTCTGATGTAGGCTGGATGACATAGTACTGTAGCGTTGTCCATAAGGAACACCCAACAGTCGATTGCAGTGATGTGTGTGGACACATAACAACACAGTCTGTCACAGCACTAAGGCCATATCTAGTATTCCTGTTACCATATGAGGTTACTAGGCTATGGTCCCTGAGTAGCCATATGTGTAGGCCAGATGTTAGCCCATGTGTACTCAAGACAGCACCTGATGACCCAGTCCAACAGGGACACAGGTGATATCCCAAGGGTGTATGTGCAGTTAACCATCCAGTTATCCAGGTTATGCCTGCAAAGGTGTAAATAGCTACCCTGCCTGATGTGGACAGGGTGCCCATTCCACCACAAGGTGATTGTGTGGGACACGCACTTGAGTTGCCAACATGCCCAGTTCATGTTATATGCCAAGTTGAGGGCGTGTGTGTGTGTTAACACAGTGAAGCATGAGTTGCACTTGTGCAGCAGTCCCAGCAATGTGGAGTCCATAATTGCCTTGCATGCCACACTGAGGTCACTCCTGAGGAGCATGTCTGAAACTGGGTAGAGGATTGGCCTTATAGCCTATTGGTGTATGGTAGATGTTTGATGCCCTGGTATTCCCTGGTGAGGAACCTATGAGATGTCCCCAGTTGGTGCATGTGCTATGTGATGTGAATGATGAACAGGGAATTATACAAAATAACGAGCCTCATTGGGGGAATATGGGGACGTTTATACCTCATGTCCCTTGATGACATTCCCATATGTACGACATGGGCCATGTACAAGGTTTACCTTACAATGGAAGCAACAATATGTTGAAATGTCATGTTGCCAAGCACCTGTGTCCACAGTTCCCTCACGACTGATTGCATGCCTAGGATGTTGTTAGTACTGTGGTAATATGTGGGGACATGACTCTCCCCAAAGTGATTGACACTGCATGTCCTAGTATGTGGCCTGAGACCATGTGTCTGGCAACAGTCATGTATCTGTGTGAGACCCTCCTAGGCAGATGTTCACATCACTAGGGAATCCAGTGATGGCACACAGCATGCAGATATGGTCGGACATAAGCTAATCGCTGTTACATGCACCTCAGATGTGCACATCACACATAACAGAGGCCCAAACATGGAGCAACAAGTTACACACCTAGTTGTGGGTCAACTACTTGAGGTGGATTCCGCTATGCAGAATAGGTGGGTTGTGTCAGCGCACCGGTGTGCTACCCCTATGGTAACATATGGTGTGATGCATACTTGAGAGTGTTACATCTATTATGGTCACATGGGTTATACTGTATAGAGCTTGTCCAGGTCAAGGTAGGCAGTCTACACTGTCACTCCTCCATCCATGACTTTGGTGACTGTGTCATAGAGGTCAACTGAGTGTAACAGACATGAACCCTTCCTTGACAAAGCCTAAGTGTGCATGATGGACTGTGTGCAGGTCACCAATGTCTTTGTTAATGGGGTTCAGTATAAACTGTGCTATGGCCTTGTAGAACAGTCTAATTAGGCTTCTGGGTCTATCATGTGGCTGAGTGGGGGTTGCCCCACCTTAGTCTAAAGGGGTGACATTGGTCATCCATCAAATGTCTGGGACAAAGATGGTAGTCAATCCTCCTTTGAATAAGGTTCCTTATGGTGTTGTAAGGTTATGCTTGGGGTCATGTAGGATGCATCCTGTGATGTGATAGGCTTCCATGGCAGATACATACTTTGACTTTCACATGGCAGTGGTGACCTGTTCCCTACATATAGGAAACAGGAAAGGTACTGTGGATAGCCTGATGTACTGATGAGGAAAACAAGGGCTGAAGCCTACACTGACTCTGTCAGGGATCCAGTATGCTATATCAACAGCATTGGTATAGATGGTGCCCTTGTGCACCACAAGTGAGCAGTTGCAAATGCTTCCTATGCTGTTTGCAGACATATGTGCAGTAGGGGAGATGACTGTCTGTAGTGGATGCAGACAATATAAGCTCTATGTTTGTTGTGCATGTTTTCAGGACAGATCCCATTCTCATGTACATACTAAGGAGACATTGCTTCAAAATGGGCACCTAATCCCACTTTTTCTCAGACAGCAGTATGTGATCCCTGTTTTGGACAGTATGTATTGCAGATGTCAACCAGACAGGTGTACATATCCTAGCAGAGGATGATGTAGGCCTGTTGGGTATACCTGACTACATGCATCTATACAAATGCACATATAGCATTTGTGTGTATGTGTTGATATTGGTGCCAGTCCTTAATGTGGGGTTGGGGGCTGTGAGGCTGTGTTTACCCCCCAGGAAGACGTATTACACATTGGAGGTGCATGTATGGATGACCTTAGCTAGATGGGTGTTGTGGGAGATGGTGACTGCAAATGTGACCACATGATGGTTGCTCTGCCATGGAGGATGACACTGTAGAGATGCTGCAGTGGTAACTCATGTTGTGTTATGTCAACTGTAATACACCTTCACCTCATGTCGGGGTAGCCTCTGGCTGCACCAGAGTGTTTGGATTTCCACTGTTGATGGCTGTCTGGCCATTTGTGTACTGGCATGGGTACATCTTACAATGTATGTTAGAGTTGTTTAACTGTCCCAGGATCATCCTAATATAGTTGATGAGGTCCATATAGGCAGAATGGGCTTCCTGGTCACATGTGGTGGCCGGTAGTTAGTTGTGATTTGAATAGGAGTATGCTGGCAATGGTGAGCTCCCCCTGCAGTGTCCTCTATGCATCTTACTGCCTGTACAGCTTGGAGGTGTGTATGTGTCTCATATATACAGAAACCCCATGTCCCATGGCATTACCAGCTACACTTTGGCTTCTGAATGCATGATGGGATGGTTGAC
This sequence comes from Protopterus annectens, assembly GCF_019279795.1. NCBI lineage: Eukaryota > Metazoa > Chordata > Ceratodontiformes > Protopteridae > Protopterus > Protopterus annectens. Next base: position 1,795,530,347 of record NC_056737.1, read on the forward strand.
CAGGTAGGCTAGGGTGATCTCTGCAGCTTTGCACCACGGTCTGTGTGACTGCACATAAGTATGCAGTTCCCAGTGTTAGGACTGCTTGCAATGAAGGCAAAGTCATGTGTACACCTCTAACATTTAGCAGCATGGCCTTCAATGTGTGATGTACTGACACTTGTATTTTGCTAGTGATAACTTCACCACTTGTACTAATGGAGTCACTTTGGGGCTGGCGAGAACCACTTCCAGACGCATAAAGACCAGTGAAGACAGATGGAGGCCATCTCTGGCAGAGCATCGTGGTTTGTTTACCACATCATCCCAGACTCACAGGTACTGGAACCCCTGGAATATCACAGGATAAATGTGCACATGTTAAGGGCAATCATTCCCTGATTGTATTGTGGCATTGGTCTGGGTGACAGCATAATGCTGTGTAAGACTAGGGATATACCCGACTGGGACACATTACCAGTGTGCTCACTCATGTCTCACTGCATTTAGTCCAAGGACATATATGCCAGTTCAGCACACCAACATGTACTGTCACAGACCCATGACAGTAACTGTTGGTGAGAGACACTAGTGCATATGCAATATGGTGGAGTCTATCACGTGACACACAAGTAACTGTGACCATCTGCATACACAGCCAAGTCAGAGGTACACCAGTGTGACTCCACTGGAGTACCTTATGTGTACCATGTTTGACATGGGCTGACGCCTGCATGACTGTGAGACATAGGTGTGTGGCCATGTGTGGTATGTGTGGTGTATGGCTGTGATGCTCATGTGTGGCTTTGCCTCAGAGATCCCCTTTGTTTGTGGATGTGTATTTTGAGGAACACTGCAGATGTTTGTGTGTGTTGTGTAGATGTGGGTGGTGTGTGAGGTGCATTGATTTTATTGACAACCTGTTTGGGGACAGATATGCAGCTTTGACAGGGAGAGAGCATGGACTGCAGATTCCTACTTTCATTGCATCTCACACACAGTGTGTTCCTTGGTGGTGTTTATAGATGGCTGTCCATCCGTGTACATGAGGCAGGTGCTACACAGTGCCAGGACACCCATATCAACCACACTGGCTGGGGAAACCGTAGGACATTGCCCAGCCATGTAGTCCATAATCTGAGGAAGGAAGGCCACAGAGACCTGAGGAGTGGGCCTACAAACCAGGTGATTACCAATACAGTAGGAGGCTGACACCACAGCAGACAATGTAGACAGCCTATAAACAAGAAGTAATAGCTGCAACAGGTACATGCATTGCAACACCTCACAGCACATGCAGCAAGTAGCATGAAACATCAGGATCAGGGGATTAATGCATGCTGTATTGCCACTATGTTTCCAATACTCACAGACATACTGTGCTGATAGATGGTGGGGGTATGATTTGGGGGTTAGCTGTGGATAGTGCTGGCAAAAGTGAATGTGCAGGGGCTATACATAATGATGAGCAATGTATGCAGTCCTGTGATATGTTACCCTGTTCATGTCTTTCAGTTGGGATGTACAGATGTTGCAACCCATCCTTCTCAGAAGCTGAGTCCTCTGCAATTATTGATGCCCTGAGAATCTATCACCAGGTGCTGCTGTCAAGGAGTCACCATAACCAGCAGCAATGCGCTGCACTGTGAGCAAACCTGGTAGTAACAGTGAATGATGTGAGCCACCAAGACAGGAGCTACAAACAGGTCTGACACGGTGCTACTGATCTCATAAACCATGCACAGCATGTGCTGCAGCTGTGGAGAGGGACTGCACTGACACAGGGGGAGGACCTGCTAAACAACTATCACTCTCAGCCACAGAGGAGTTCCTGGGAAACCTGGGTTCGGTCACCAGCGCACAGGAAACCATCATTACATATGTCATGGAGGTGGGTGGCACAGATTCCACAAATGAGCAGCATCCAGGTAAGCCTCCAGTGGTCAACATGTTAATACTGTAGCATTCATTGTGGCAGCCTCTGCATACCTGTATGCATATGTCAGGTCAACCTGCACTTGTGGGTGGGGTTTTGTAATGCCCACATGTGCACAAATATTGTGAATTTCAGAAATTTGGGTAGTATCACAGCTTGTACTGTACATGTTGATAAATGCACATATTATCCTGTATCAATGTCACATGTGTGTGTGCTGACAGTACCTCTTCCCCACAAGTCCATAGGTACCTCTGGTGAGGCTGGGGAACATCAACTTGTAGCCAGTGAGTGTGGAACTGTCATCTTATGGCTCACTTATACCCTATGCATGTTAAGGGATGCCAGTTTGCCATGCACATGACTGTTAAGCTTAGCCATATTGCAATACGTGCATGTTCCCTTGTGGTGGGGGTTCATTGCAGTACATCACATTGGTAATCACAGTAGCATTTTTTTCAGGAGCTGTTACATATTATCATGTAGTTTTGTATAGGTGTAGCCACTCTGCTATACAGGGGTGTATTACTATTGTGTAAATGGGTGCATTGTGTGTTAGGTGAAGGTCCATCACATACTCTGACTTGTCATGCATCTCACAGGTGTATAGTACTATCAACATTAACTGGACATAGCTGCACTGCATGTTGTTGAGGGCCTCTCAAGAGTGTGTCTGTTATGGTCTGATTGTGTGTTGTGCATGGCATCAGTCAAAAGGTGTGGCTGTATAATGCCTTTGTGGCACCTTACCTGTATATGTGTGTGTGTGTGTGTGTGTGTGTGTGTGTGTGTGTGTGTGTGTGTGTGTGTGTGTGTGTGTGCGCGTGTGTGTGTGTGTGTGTGTCTGTGGATCAGCAAAAAATATAGTGCAGGAATTCATGTAGTCATGTTGTCTTCCCCTCACAGATGTCATGGGAGTTGGAGTGTGTCCCCCCTCACAACCTAATGTCAGTATCTCATTAGACTCTGATTATGATGGTGGCAATTGTGAGGCACAGGTGGGGTTGTTAGGGGCTGAATCTATCCCATTGGTTGACATCCCACTTCCACCACCAATGTCCCCACACATGGTCAGTATACCCACACATACCCAGTCCCCAGCTGCCACATATATTGGGCAGTCAGAAGGTGGTGGCATCGAACAGGAGAGTGTGGGGACTATGGCATCTTTGACTGTAGACACTAGCCATAGCAGGCAGATTGACAGGGGTGCTCAAAGGAGGACTGCTGCCCATCCAGCCCCTGTCAGAGGTGTCACACCACATGTCACCCAATGTATGTTTCAGTCTGTCATGGAGACACAGGCACATTGTGAACAGTACACCAGATGGATGCTCATGGTCATGGATGCCACACTGCCTAGCATGCATGTCTCCCTCCACAGCATAGGTGATGCCTTTCTTCATTTCACTAATGTAATGGACAGATGGTGGGGTGAGACATTGTCAGTTATTAACCATGCAATGTCCATGCTTGAACATGTGATGAGAGTAAGGCATCAGACATGTGGACGTAGGTCAGCAACATCAGCTGAGAGCCCATGTGGCCGTGCACACTCACATTCCTGTAGTGGCAGTACCACCAGCACTACCAAAGGGAGGATACTGTCCAAACCACAATGTGGCAGGCCATGGGCATGTGGTCCTGGGTGGTCCTGTGACAGACACAGACCCAGCAGACACCAGTCACCATCAGGAAGTAGTACCACAACTGGCCTTAGGCATGGTGTTGCCAGTGCCACTCCTGGCAGAACCAGTTTCTGTGTTTGTGGCCAGAGACAGTGAACTGTACATTCTGCCATGTACGGTCCACAGCTGTCCAACATACCCTTATCTAGGGCTAGCACATGGCTTGACTGTGTGCATCTACACACTCACATATCATTGTCATATGTAGGTCACTGATAGATGCACACAGCTCCTCTCCATGGCCCACCTGACCAGCACCCATGCAGACACACACACATGATGTCAACTGTATGGCACAGCCTAGGCCTTTGGTAACCCCACACCGCACCCCATGCATGTAATGAGACCTGTGTCACAGCCCTGTTATCCATATCATCGATGCAGGGACATGCTAATATGTGTCTGATGCACAGGGTGAATATAAGAAGAAGAATAAGAAGAAGAATGGCAGTTTGTAGTGTAGTAGTGTTATGCCCTGTAAGGGCTGTCTGCTGTCAATTGTCATGCGTACACATCAAAGTGTATGTACCTTTGTGCCATGATGCTTTATTGCTGTTAGTACTGCTGACTGACTGTTGTCTTACAAACCTTATTATGTTTCCATTCCAGGTGTCTGTGTGTGCAAGTTGTGGTGAGCTGCTGCCATTACAGGAGCTCAGGATGGTGCAGTGGCAATGCAGAGACATTTTCATCACCAAGGTATGGCTGTATATGTGCATGTTTACCTAGGTGTGTATGCGTGGAACAGTGTATGAGGGACAATGGGGGCAGACAGCATAACCTTGCATGCATACCCCTTGACACAGCATGCTACTCTTGATACATGCCACCTGGGAGTTTCATAGGATCACAGTTTCATAGGTACAGAGAAGGTTACTAGATGACTGGCCCTGGGTCCCTTAGAAGCCTAGCCAGTACTTTATCCCAAACAGAATAATCGATCAGCACCTGTTGCCCCTGGGATTGCTGGACACATTTTGAGCCCCTGGGACAGATGTTTTTTTTTCCCCAACCACTCAACCTTGATGCAGTTAATGAGGGTTTACATGGTACTCTGTTTGACATGTTTGGAGAGTACATTCCTGAGACAGGGCAGCCTCTGGAAGACAAACTTGTCTCTATAGCTGTTTTTTTTTTTTTGTTTGTTTTTTTGCTGTCTCATATGTGATTCAAACCTGTCATGCTGGTAATGTGCATACAGTTATGCTGACATATATGGGGCAGCTGTTGAAGGTCAGAGCACAGCATTGCCATCTAGGCATGCCCACAGCCCACCTGTGGACAACCAGTCTGATACTGAGTGGTGCACTACTGATTCAAGGCTCTGGATGGAAGAGGTATTGAAGGCCATGGATAACATTTGTGGGTGTTAACATAGCCTTTCCATTTGGTGCAGATGTCTGCATAGGTACATGCCAGACCTGCTATGTGGCTAATGTATTGTACTGACTGAGGACTATACAGAGATAATGTCCAGCTTTTGTGTGGATGCAGTCCCTTTACCTTTGTGGTGAACCACATCCAAGCCTTTTCTGACCACAGCCACTACATGATGGCTGAATGCAACAGTACTAGTCAGGTCTGTCAACACAGTTTGTGTGTTTATGGGGTTGCCATTGCCATGGGAAATAGTGGGTCCATGTCCTCACCATATGGTATAATGTTACTGTTTTTTGCATTTAGATGGAGGCTAGGAACTGGCCGCCATTCCATACCCGCTGTATGACCCCATTGCAGTGTGTTAACATCAGTTTTTTGGTCAGTGACAGACAGCACACTACTCTCAGTTCCCACAGCTTTAGGCGGTACCTACATATGTGGGAAGTGGCAGTTAGCATTCATGCCTTCATGCATGTGGGTCATTGTGGGTGGAAGCTACTCACAGGATGTACACATGTCTACATATTGCACACACATAGACAACACAGAGTAGGGTTGCGACCTTATCAAATGTGGAATGTGGGACATACCATAACCCACGGCAAGTGAAACTGACAGGGCTTCCTTTGGTTTGCCAATATGACAGCTTCTTTGTGTCACATTACCATAGGTTATGCTATTTCTCAGATCAGTAAGATGGTTCTGATGTGAAATAACTGCTTTTGCAAGTAGTAGACAAGCTTAGAAAATGTTTGTTGTCCTACACTCTGGTGACCTCTGTATTGTTTCTGTCATTGTCACAGGTCACACCTGGCTAAATATGGACTGCAACCTGCAGGGTGGGGCAGGTGATGGCTATAACTCTCACCTCTACAGATGTCTTCAGAATGTCCTAATGTTTGTCGCATATTTTTGCTCTGTTTGGCATAACATTGTGGTTTTATGGCAACGTAGTGTGAAATCATTAAAGACTGATGTTACTCAATCATGACAGACATTTTCCTGTCGGACTTCATACCCTACAGAAAATGCATGCAAATGCACAACCTGTTATGTTGTCTACCTTGTATTTTCTCAGGGCAATATTTAAAGATTGACCCTAATATTTGGGCTTTGTCCTACTTTTCTGTATGACTTTCTCCAGATGTCTTTCTGTAAGGGGTCAAGAGGTATGTTTGTGACCCTAAAACAGCGACACGGCTGCAAGGGGATATACATACACACACACACACACACACACACACACACACACACACACACACACACACACACACACATGCACACACTCATGAACTGCCCTTGTTGATAGTTGAACCCCTACCTGCTTAGTTATACATAAGATAGGACAATATACATAGCGCATGAACCATGGAACCTATACAGTTTTGCAGTGTCTGCCAGTACTGTTCAGCTGGTTGACATCTGCAGGTGCTGTAAGGATTGCCACTGGGGGGTTAACAGGCACTTAAAATAGTATAACCATGTCACACACACTGCTGCAGGGGAACATACATTCCAACAGTCATGCAGAGAAAGTTGCCAGTTTTGAAATTACAAAACCTATCTATCTAGTTATGTATAGCCCTCAATACGTATTGCATGTGCCACAGTGCTAGAAAATGTGTAACTCTGCATCTAAGGTGCACAATGTCTGTAGGCTATGAATAGGTTGGTGATGGTGGAGTTAACAGGGTGGCACAAGCACACAAAATGGTATAAGCATTGCACATACATAGGCAAGATAGCCGCTCAGCTACAAAGGATATGCATACACACATACACTCACACAGTTAATATTGAGATTACAACCCCTATCTCTCTAGTTGTAGTTGTATGTAGTATAGTGCTATGTCCTTATTGCATATGCCATGAAGCGTGGGCCATACCTCTCAACCTGTTAGAACAATGTATGTGGACAAAGCCTTCAATAATGGGGGGATACAAGCCCAAAAATAGGGACAGTTTTTACATGTTGCTCTTACAAACTTAGATAACTAATAGAGTGACAGGTTTTATATTACAATTACTTTTGTGAAGGGTACGAAGTCTGACACTCAGATATCTGTCATTATTTTCTGACTTCAGCTCTTAATACTTTGCTAATGATTTGCCAGGAAGCCATAATTTTATGACAAACAGATGAAATATATGAGGCAATCATCTGAACATTCTGCAAAACTGTATACACTTCAGAGGTATGGCCTGCAGAGTGTCAAACAGTGCATCTAAGGTGAATGACATCAACAGGCCCTGTAAATTAATGCCATGGGGGGGGATTCAGCAGGGTGGAACAGACCTCACAATGGTATAACCAACCCATACACACTTGGCAGTGTTAGAACACCTACCTAGCTAGCTGTATGTACTATAGTGCTACGTACGTATCGCATGCGCCACAGACCTTATATGCCTGCAGAGTGTCGAATGCTGTATCTAAGGTGGCTGACATCAGCAGGCCCTGTAAAGTAGGGCAATGGGGGGTTAACAGGGTGGAACCGGCCTCAGAATGTATTGGCATTGCACAAACATAGGCAGGAAACACACAAAGCCACAAGGGAATATACTTTTATATACACACACACACACACACACACACACACACACACACACACACACACACACACACACACACACACACTCAGTTGGTATTGCTGGGAATTAAACCACTACCTATCTAACTGTCTACACTATAGCAGCATGCACTTGTCACACACACCACAGGAATTACACACGTAGAAAGTATCTGGCAGTGCTGTTGAGGTGGATGACATCAGTAGCTGCTGACAGGGAGACCACTGTTGTGGAGGGCAGTAGTCCCAGGGCCAAAATATGGGTGGCCATTACAGAGACATAGGCCTGTTGTGTGTGTGTATTCTGCTTTACGTGTAATACATACAGAAACACATACACACACACATGTGTGCGCGCACTGTGATTGATGTGAGATTACAACCCCTCCCTGCCTATTATTACACAACTGGTCTCACCATAGTATTTGCACATGCCACTGGTTCAAATTGGTGTATGTGTGGCTGTTGCAGTACATCACTGTATGCCTTTCAGTGTCTCTCTCTGTCTCGCTCTCTCTCTCTCTCTCTCTGTCTTTCTCTCTCTCTCCCTTCCCCCCATCTCTGCCTCTCTGTAATGGATATATTTGTATATATTACCTATATATCTGTATGTATATCACAGTCAACAGATCCAGATAAATCTTATATGTACCACATATGGATAGATGGGGTAAACATGTCTGATGGGAGTGGGGGACAGACAGTTAAGGTGTACATAGCTGTCTGTATTCAGAAGGGATATATGTGCATCCCAGTTCTGGCATCAGATGTGAGTTCAGACATTGGCTGACAGAAGCTAAGTGTAGAAGCATGCCCAGTATGACCATCAATATTGAAAGTGGGTCTCCAGTCCAGACCTTTCTGTACTCTGGTCCAGGATTTTGTGTGCTACAGCCGATTAGCTACTGAACCTCTGTAAACAGTCTGGTACTTCACTGATAGACTGGCTGAGGGATCTCCTGGCAGTGTGCTATCCTTATTAACTGAGTCATATATAAGGTAGGTACAGACTGTAATGGACTGAGCAGAGTTTTGCATAATATGTGAGGTACATTTTGCACAGCACTGTGATATCCTGGTATGTCAGTGGCAGATCAGTAGATATTAATGTGAGGAACTGCTGACAGACATTTGTCTACAGACTGTATACACTGCAGAGAACCCATGATACTGCACAATGTGTTGTCTCTGCACATTCTATGTTTGTGTGGCCAGTGGTTCCTCCCTCCCCTTATACATGGCCATTTGCCCTGCTCTGCTCCAGTTGCAGGCTTTGTCCACAGTTGCTGCTCTTATGCAGTTGTAGTTATGGTGTGCCTGGGGTAGAAGTTATAACATCACACACAGGGTTACAGACTACACACCTCTGAGTCTACCTGTTTAGCAGGTTGGCCAGTATTGTGCCCCATATATCTGCTCTGGTGCTCAGACAGTTTGTGTTGCACTGTTCATCAAAGGCTACATGTTGGCCATACCTGTCTAACTTTTACAGGCAGACATCTTGGCAGGGCCATATATCACAGTCGGACACAGGCCCAGACATGGGGACATCAGCTTAATATTGCTCTTGTAAACATAGACAGTTGGTAGTCTGCTTTTGTATTAGCTTGCATTTTCTCATTTTCTTATGCGTATGCAGTTTGCATCTCAACCATCTGTCATTGATGTTTTCACATCAACCTGTGTTATTTAGCCAATAGTTTGCCAAAAAAATGCAATGTTATGACAAACATAACAGATATATGATGCATACGTGTGGACATTCTAAGAAACCCCTGACATTTGAGGGGTATGGATGGTGCCCACTGACTTGTTGTGAGTACTGACAGTTACATGGCAGCATTTGTATACTGGTGCTACACTGACTTGTCACAACTGGCTGTTCTAGTAGGCACCATCTAGGTTACTCTGTGTACTGTCCATATCTGTGGCCCACTGTCCCTCCATTGGCCAGCTTTCCTGCAGTAACAAATATTGATGTCTGGACAGCTTGTAGAACTCCTACCGTAGGTGTAGCTGACAAGCAAAATAGTAGGCACAGCCAGTCTTGAACCATGGTCTCTATCACCCCAGTCATGTACGTAGCCCAGTAAGCCCCAACAGCTATCAGTCAGTGCTGTCTACTTCCTGACACTATTAACCACACACATACATAGCACATTCACCCCTGCATATTGTGGAAATGGAACATGTTAGCAAGTTGATTGGGACAGCCCTGGGAATGAGTGGTCTGCTGCTATTACCTTACAAACATAACTGTTATTGCGGTTCTATGGGAACACAAGTTTGTCGGGGGGTAGGGGACCATACCTCTGAACTGTACTGATTTTCACCAAATGTCCATATGTTTGCCTCACATTTTGAGTCCATTTTCATAACATTGTGGTTGTCTGGAAAATTACTGGCAAATCATTAAAGACTGAAGTTAGAAAGCAATGGCAGACATTTGAGTTTCAGACTTCTTACCCTTCAGAGAATTCATTCAACTGCAAAACATGTTATTCTATCAACTTTCTATGTTTGTAAGAGCAATATTTAACACTTGTTCCTATTATCAGGACTTTGCCCCACATTTCTTTATGTCTTTTACAGATTTCCTGCTCTAAGAGGTTGAGAGGTATGTATGGGACTCCGACATTGACATCCATGCATCTGTCCTATGACCCCACTGTTTGTAAGTCCCTCACATAGTACAGTGGATTTTGCTGGCTTGGGACCCACTGCATATTCTGGGGCAGCCAGTACTTGGCAGAGAGTTCCTGTTGTCCCACATAACTGTCCGTTGTCTACTGCTATCCCTGTATCCCACTCCATTCCCTTGCATACATGCAGCAATACCATACATATACTACCATAGTCTACTACTACATTCATTTATTGTTAAGAAGAGTGACTTACCTTGTGCCTGCAGCAGTTGAGAGGACAGTGCTTCAGGGCTGACTCTGTCGCATGCACTCAGTACACAGCCTATACTTGGTAAGCTACAGTTAGTGTGATGTGCTGGCATCCTTTTTACTCTGTGTATGTGAGTCAGAGTGAGGTGTCAGTCCCTTGATCCCTAGGTTGTCAGTATATGTGCTATGCACTGCCTCTTTGCCAAAGCCAGGGCTTACTGGACATGCCTATGTCTGCCTAAAGGGACAGGCTCAGGGGGTTCCTTCTTTGTATCCTCCTGTGCCTGTGGGGACCTTGGCAATGGTGTGGGGCTGTATCTTCCTTCCCTATGATGTTCCTGCCACAGCTGTTTCCGCAGGATCATATTGTGTAGCATGGCAGATACTATGAACTTGTGTGCACATGTGGCTGGAGAGTACTGCAGGGGTCCACCAGATATGTCAAGGCAGTGGAACCATGACTTGGGCAGCCCAAACAGATGCTCTACAATATTTCTAGTTTATGTGTGTGCCTCATTATGGCATTCTTCATTTGGTGTGTGTGCATTTCTGATGGGTGTCATCATCCACAGTTCCAGTACATAACCAGTATCACCCACTAGATGGCCGCATGGGATGTCCCCTGACAAATTCCAGCTGTGATGTGCACCAGAAGTGGGAGTTGTGATAACTGCCAGGGCTGCCAGCACACACATTGATGATAATGCCCTGGGCATTGCACACAACCTGGCAGTTGATGGAGTAATACCCCTTGTGGTTGACGTAAACTCTACCCTCCTCACCAGGTGTTGATTTCATGTGCACATGAGTGCAGTCTTTGGCACCCAGTACCTCTGGGTAGTGTGCTATATGGTGGAAGAGATGCATATTTCTGGTCCTGTCCTCAGGGATGTTGAGGGAATAAATGTTCTCACTGGCATGTGTTAGCATGACATCTAGGAACTGGTGGACTACCCTGGATGTGGATGCCTGTGAGACCCCCATAATGTCCCTAATAGGTCTTTGGAAAGTACCTGTAGCTAGTATTCTTAAGGCAACACATACCTTTGTTTCCACTGGGATGGTTTCCCCTCTGTTGGCTCCGAGTCTGAGGTGAGGGCAGCAGAGCTCGGTGAGTTCCTGTAGTAAGTCCCTGTCCACCCTGTAGTGCTCTACTATATCCAGCTCAAGTAGCCCTTGACAGGTTACCCTGGGCCTCAACACTCTTCAGTTTGGGCCTATTGTCAGCATCATCATCATCACTGACCTCAGCCTGTAGTGCATACAGGTGTAGCAGAGCAGCAGCAGCCCCTATCATTTTGTCAGTTAAAATTTCCAAGTGTGTACTCCAATGGTGCAGAGTATGTGGGAAAAATCAGATTGAAGGTTGTATGCATACTTTATACTGTTGTGCTGATGCAGCCTGTGTGACTGGCTGACTATGATATATTCCACCTGCCAGCTATATTATTGAGGGGTTTGAATGGGTCAGTGTCAGCGGAACAGGGCTTATCAGTCATTTATGCTTGATTGGCTTTCCCAGTCTACACTCCCCCCTTTTTTTTAATTTCTTCCATTGCTTAGCCCCACGGAACTCTAGTCAAACCCATGGAGCTAGTGTAAACACTGCTGAGCAGAAAGGACTTCCCCTATACATGGTCATGCTTAGCTTTTCTTTAACCAGCTAAAACATGTGCCGGGGGGCTAAGCACAACTTAGAAGCCTCAGACACACTCCCCTGCTTAGCTGTGCTTAGCTAAGTGCAAACAGGCGCTGCTAAGCTCCAATCAGCTTAAAGAAGCTGTGACATACTCTCTTTTGATGTTTGCTATCTGTTCTGCCTACACCAACGCAGTTCTAGCCCTATTAAGTTAGTAGCTACATAACACAGTGGCCCGTTTTGCTATTCAATAAACCTGGCTCATTTACATATACCTAATTGCATATACCCTGGATACAGCACTACACCAGGCCCTATCTCCTTAGCTACCACTATAACCTGCATTGAATGACTCTGTATGCTGGGCACTATAATGCAATTACTTTGCCTACCTTAAATTTCATATTTTAAATTTGTTTGTTTTTGCAAAAATAGCATGTTTGTGTGTTGCTGTGCACCACTTAAAAGTGGCATATGTATTAAAAAAAGATTAATTTTGATATGTTGCATTGATTTTTAATATCAATGGCCATAGATTTGTCCATTTGCATGGCTACTGTCACATATACAACCTTTTTTTGAGCTGTTACAGCCACTGTTTTAATTTTATAGTCCAGTACACAGTTACTAACTGCATACATTTTTCCTGTAAGTAGACACAGCACCCACATGGATGCTTTTCTTCTTCCTGGTTCACAAAATCACCTTATTGGCATGGTTTTCACCAGCAGATGAGGTGATTTGCATTCTGCGGACACCTCCATATTCGCATACTGTCCGCACATTTGTGCACGCCCCCCACTCCTGTTTCCTGAATTGCTCGGCAACCATATTCCATGTTCAGGCCACAACACTATTCCTACATGGAGAATTGCTCCATGTAGGGTTTACTGAGTTACCCCAAACATCTTTTTTATGGTTTCCCTTTTGCATTCATCCTGATACAAACTCTGAGTCTCACTTACACACTCACACACACACACACACACACACACACACACACACACACACACACATACATACATACAAGTACCCTGAACAGGTGAGTCAAGTATATCATTACGTGGTATGTTTTTGAGCTAGAGTAAATTCAAAAATCATTGGTATTATCATGCTTTGACTTCTCAAGTAATTGCTTTCAGCAAGTCCATTTGATTGCGGATACTTTGGACTACTAGTAACATGTACAAAGTCCCTCTCTCTCTTGCAAATTTCTGAAAGAATTGATTGGTAAATTGGGTACCATTGTCAGAGATTCATTTCTGTGGACTGCCATGAACTGAGAAATGGTGTTTCAACTTAGTAATGACTACAGTAGAAGTTAGATTAGGTAGCTGATCGATCTCAAACCAATTTGAATAAGAGTCTACCAGAACTAAGTAATGTTGATTTTTCCACTCAAATATGCCAGTAGTTACTATTGACCAAGGTAGTTCAGGGATTTGACTTAGCTGAAGTGGCTCTTTTTGCAAATGCAGTTTAGTACAATTACATATTGAACAGGAAGAAAGAACTCTATCAATGTCTTTCACTAGAAAAGTCCAAAACACAAGTCCTCTCACCCTTCTCTTAGTAGATTCGGAATCTGAGTGACCAGAATGCAAAATACGGATATACTCTTGTTGTAAGAAAGCAGGAACAACAATTTTAGGACCTTTGAAAATAATGCCACCTTCTATCAACAACTCGTCTCTGTTAGGAAATTAAGGTTGCACATCAAGTGGTACACTAGATTGCTTTGACGGCCATCCAGCACTGATGTAGTGATTGAGCTTTTGCAAAACTGGATCAGTCATTGTATGATCTCATAGCTCATCAAGTCTTGTGGTAAAAAATTATGCACTTCCATGAAATAATAGTCAAAATTATCTATATCAAGCTGTTCTATTGTATTTCTGGGTGATGTGGATAAAGTATCAGCCAGATGAAGAAGTTTGCCTTTTGTATAGACCATTTTGAAGTTGTACTTTTGCAATGTATGCATCATTCTTTGCAATATCGCTGGAGCTGAATGCATAGGTTTCTTTAAAATAGTAACCATAGGTTGATGATCAGTTTCAGTCTGGATATCTTGACCATAGATATAATCATGAAACTTGGAACATGCAAGCACTATTGCCAAAAGTTCCTTCTCAATTTGAGCATACTGCATCTCAGTCTTGGTAAGTGTTCTAAATACATAGGCTACTGACCTGCCTTCTTGAAGAATAACTGCACCCAAACCAAATTTTGAAGCATCGCTGGAAAGAGTTACTGGTTTGTTAACATCATAGTACCTTAATGTTGGTGGGATAGAAATTTTCTACTTAATAACTTCAAATGCTTTCTGGTGCTGTTCTAGCCATGACCATGAAGCATTTTTACATATGAGCTCTCTCAAAGATGGTGTCACTTTACTGTAGTCTGGTATAAATTTGCCTAAATAGTTGACCATACCAAGAAAATGTTGCAGAGCTTGCACCTTATCCGGTGCTGGCATTTCAAGAATGGCTGCTTGCTTGGATGGGTCTCATCTCAAGCCAATAGTTGTAAATATATCACATACATATGTAACTTCTGGTAGTTTGAATTTGCACTTCAGAGGATTTAGCTTTAAGTTTACCTGATGTACTCTGTCTAGAACTCTCTTAAAATTTCTGTCATGCTCTCCCTTACCATTGCCTCTGACCAATAAATCATCTGCTATTATGGCACAAGGATAATATGAAAAAAACTTGCTCCATTGCATGTTGAAAGACTTCACTTGCAGAATTTATTCCAAATGGCATCCTGAGGAATCTATATCTTCCAAATGGGGTACTGAATTTAGTCAGTAGTGAAGATTTGTGACCAAGCATCACTTGCCAAAATGAACTCTTTGCATTCAAGACAGAAAAAACAGTGACATTCAGTATCAGGGCTGCAACTTCTTTGACTGTACACATAAGATGATGTGGTCTCTTCAATGCTTTGTTCAAATCTCTTGCGTCAATGCATATTCTGATTTAATCTGAGTCTTTTTTATGAGCTGCTACCATGGATAACACCCATTCAGTATGTTCTGTAACTGGACAAATTACACCTTGTTGCACCATTTTATCCAACTGAGCTTTGATTTTATGCTGCATAGCTATCCAAACTCTTCTTGCTGGTCTGACCACTGGACTGATCTCTGGGTCTAGTTTCATAGAATATGCCACTGGAAACTTGCCCAACATGTCATCGAAAACATCAGCATACTCTGAAAAAATGTCAATGATGCTGGAGCTGGAACATGTTCTTATTCGATGAACTTCTTTGGTAAAAGAAAGCAGATTCATTCTCAAACTGTCCCTGAGATCCAATAATGACTGCACAGATCTTCGAACTACATAGTAGGCTATAACAGTACTTGGCCACATAACATGAAAGCAGTACTGAGCCTTCAGTTTGAATTTCTTCACCTCCATAAGCAACAAGTTTCGCACAACTAGTCACATTTAGTTGTTCACCAGCTCTGACCTTTGCAAAAGTATCTGCTGAGATAACATTACACTTTGAACCAGTGTCTACTTTGAGTGCAGTGGATTTATCATTGATCCGAACAGTACAAAACACGTAATTTCTTGCAAATAAATCTACTGCATCAATCTTTTCAACAATCACTGATACACCATCTACGTAGAAAGCAGACCAACTTGCTTTTTTGAGTGACCCTTCTTTGTATCTGTGTTAGGTCTACTTGATTTACAAAATCTTTGAAAATGGTTCCATTTCTTACATTTGTGGCATTGCTGATCAAATGCTATGTGCTTTTCTCTTCTGTACTCATGGTTGGCACCGCAATTATGATAGTTAACGATAAAGCATGATTGGGGTTTGCTAATTCACCCTTATACTGTACTGAGCAGCATCTGTTCTGCACTGGATACCCTTGATTCTGCACTGAGCATGCTCCTTTAACTGAACTGGTCTTGGAATTTACTAGAAGACTACAGGTTTTACCTGAAAGTCCCACAGGGGCTGTTGCTGCCATGTGTTTAGGTTTACTTTTGCCTGTTACATGCTGCATACTGTCTACATTAGCCCTGGACCCTGTTGAAACCATGCTCTTATCACTAGCAAGCATACTTGAGTGCCTTTCTGTAACTTCATGGATCTGACAAATCTCAGTGGCTTTGCTGAGCATCAAATCACTGTCACAAAGGAAAATCTTTCTTACAGCCGCATTATTAATACCACACGAGCCTGTCCTTTATTAACTAATCTTTTAAATCACCAAACTTACACATTTTAGCTTTGTTTCTTAGATCAGTCTTGTAAGCTGCAAAAGTTTTCCCTTGCTTCTGATCTCATGTGTAAAACAAATGCCTATGTAATGTGACATTAGTCTGGGGGTTACACATTTCTCTGAATTTGCACTTCAAACACTCAGAGTCTTCCCTTGATTCAGCCTGCACAACAATACAATGCATTTCTCCTTCACCTTCATACACTGCTGGTGCATATACAAATGAACTCTCCCTTTCAATGGCCTCTGACTCTGCTAGTTTTAGCAAAATGAATGCCCTGGTGCATGCATCTTTATCAAAATAAGCTGCTTATATAAATATATCATACTCTTGCTCAAATATTCTCCAGTTCTCTGCAATATTCTGATCAAATATAAGTGGTTGTGGCTTGCAAAATCTGTTTGCCATATTAACATATCTTAGTGAAGACTTTGCAAATATGCACGAACATACACATTTATACATACACATATACATGTGCTTGAAATCTATGCAAGTACTTGCAATAGCACAATAAACCTTTCTATAACTGAACTTTATGAAATAAGTCGCCTGGGCACTGTAATACTCTAAAATCACTTTACTGTAAAAGTCACTTGTCTTGAAATTATTTTACTGTATGAGCCATTCATCTGGAAATTATTTGACTGTAAAAGTCATTTATCATGATTTTAAGAAACATTTTGAATAACTGCACAGTGCGAATAAACAAGGGCAATAAAAGCTGAGGGCAAGAATCATTATGAAGCAACTCTACTTTACAAATAAACTATTTTGAAGTAATTGCAATTTGTGAATTAACTGTTTTGAAGTAATTATACTTTGCGCTATGCACTGTAATACTCTAAAATCACTTTACTGTAAAAGTCACTTGTCTTGAAATTATTTTACTGTATGAGCCATTCATCTGGAAATTATTTGACTGTAAAAGTCATTTATCATGATTTTAAGAAACATTTTGAATAACTGCACAGTGCGAATAAACAAGGGCAATAAAAGCTGAGGGCAAGAAACATTATGAAGCAACTCTACTTTACAAATAAACTATTTTGAAGTAATTGCAATTTGTGAATTAACTGTTTTGAAGTAATTATACTTTGCGAATTAACTGGGTAGAAGTAGCTCAGAGAGAGAAACACTTTGAAATAACTGCACTTTGTGAATAACAGTACACAGTATACTAAAATTTTCCAAAATGGCTGTGCTTTGCCAAATACTCTGTACAGTGCAAGAAACATTCTGCAATGGCAGCACTTCGCAAATAGACACACCCACAAACAAGAATTGTTTTGAAATGGCTGTATTTGACTGCACTTCATGAAATAGTTGCACTTTGCACAAAACAAACTCTTTGGAATAAATGCAAGGTAATAAATTCACTGTAAGCACTTTTACACACTGTGAGATACTTTAAGTAACTCTAGTTATGCTATTCAAGGCTTCAATCAATGTGAAGTAGTAATTTATGCCAAAACACAGTAATTTGCCAAAACACATGCAGTCGCCTTGCTTTATTTATGCTCAATGTCCCCTATTTGGCCCCTTCTGTTATATTCATTTTGCTCATTTAATCTCTTTTCATGCCCATTTCCTGCGGTTGTTTTAACTCTAGACATGCTCATTTTACAATTCTGCAGTAGTTTTGAACCCCTTATGTACTTTTCTGATACTCGTTTTATCAAATAACTTTGTTTCAAACATTTTGTTTGATTAATGAGCTTTTTTATACTTCCCTTTTACTTAATAAATAGTTCTGTCCTATTCATTTGCTTAGTAATGTTTTGTGCCCTTGTAATGCTCTGTTTCATCTCTTTTAATAAATAAACATTTTGTGTGTATTTTCTTTACCTTTAGCTTGCTTCTGTCCATTTTTGCTCTCAGTTCACTTAACTTGCCTTCATCGTTTCCTCTGCACCTTGTGGCTCTGAAGAGTAGTCTTTACCATCCCAGTTCTGACACCATGTCACTCACCAGGTCAGAAAGAAACAGGCAAACATTGTCTGTTCTTCTACATGCAGCTTTATTATATACAGACACATCATAAATGAGGCTAAATAACTTTAACTTATAAACAAACTAGCTATCATGCACATAGATGTTAACATGCTGACTGCGCCTTCAAAATGACACTGAAACTAACACGTGCTTGGTATTTGTATGCACACACTGACCTTGGAAATGCTTATTATAGGTACAGCACACCTGTTATTCCACAGAAAGTAATGAGACACATTTCAGTTTCAGACTTCACAACCCTCACAAGATCATTAACAATAGTGATACAAAACATGTTTGATTCTATTAACTGTCTAACTTTCTAAAACCAAAATTGGTCAAAGGTAAAATTACCAAATCAGCATCACAAATGCAGATATACTAACTACTAAGTCAACTATGCACCCCGTACATCAGACATAAATATGTATTTCTGACTCCAAAAGATAAAAAAACTTGATATGGGTTACCTCAGACCACACATTATTTAACTTAATTGCATTTTTATATATACTGCATCCTGCACTTGTCATCAGCAGTGCTTACTCTCACTTATAAACATTGTTATACTGTACATTTTATGTTACGTGTGTTGTTTAGTTTGAGACTCAATATTTTTCTTAAGTCATCAAAGGTATTTACTGTGATTCTTTCTGCATTACCATACCATTACCATTGTATGTTTATATATTGCTTTGCTTATGTTTGACAGTCAATATTTTTCCCCATTGTATATAATCTGATATCTGTATCTTGTATGCTGGAGCTTTTCTCCCCACGTCTCCGCTGAAAAAGAACCTGTGTCCAGTTGGAATTTCCTAATTAACAAATGTAAAATAAATAAATAGGTGGCATAGTTATCATCACTTGCGCAGGGTGTTGTGTGGAGGGGCAGGAAGCCTAAGCTGACACAAAAGGCCAGTGAATGTGTTTGAGTAAGAAAGAGAAACAGGCAGATATTTGGATAAAGTAACAAGTGGCCAGTGAGACAAAATGAGCTTTAAGTTTCAAAGCTGAACCATGTAACTGTTTTATGTGTGTGTGTGTGTGTGTGTGTGTGTGTGTGTGTGTGTGTGTGTGTGTGTGTGTGTGTGTGTGTGTGTGTGTGTCTGAATGCATCCTCCAGGTTAAATTGGTGAGTGAGTGCCTGCATGAACACAGCCTAGCTCTGTTCTAGCTCTACATCTTGGTATGTTGGACAGGTGTGAGCTGTGCATGGTAGAGGTGGCAATTCATTGTTGTTATACCCAACCATGAGAATTGGCTCTGCCAGGAGTTGCACTGGCACGTCCATGCCCAAGGTGAGATGCACTGCTGCTACCTGAACATGACTGATGTCTGCTGGATGAGCTTCACAAGGACACCCAGGACCATGACCCCATGGCCTGCCACATCTAGGTGTGGACACCTCAACCACTGACAGGGCAGTGGAAGTAGTGCCATTATGGGAGCATGCACAGGCATGGTCACATAGGCTAACAGCAAATCATGTGGTTGACCTACACCCACAAGGATGCTGTCCCCCTCCCAGCAGATGTTCTATCACAGACACTGCCCTTTCCAACATGTCATTCATCCAACCAATTGAATCGGCAATGCAGTGAAGGTAGTCATGCATGTCAGACTGTGCCACATCTACAACCCTAAGCATTTCTCTGGAGGACCTATGGGAATATTCCTGTGGCTCCATGATAGCCCTAAATATACATCAGGTGGCTCAGGAAGACACACCTGGATCAGGTGGAGGATGGACAGCAGGCCTCTTCTAATCACCCCTAACAACCCTCCTGTGTTACACTTCACCCACACTTTGGCTATGACCAGAGTCTACAGGCACTAAAGCTGCAGTAACCACACTTCTCTATTCGAGTGTCTCACCCTCCAACTGTGCAATATCTGAGGGCTCACTAAAATGGGTTGGCATAGGTCTTCTGGCTGTGTCCAATGGAATTACAGGGTATGGCTGAATGTCAGCCTCAGTGTTAGATTCATCCTCTGCACCACCCTTACTGCACCTGTGTTTGGCCGCTATCATCATCAGAGTCTGTCAATACTATGTCATCAGGCAGTAAGAGCCTCCACACTTCCACTGTCAGGATAACCTCTGATAATAAGCAACAAACACAGGAAAAAATAATAGCTACACTACTATATTCAAATGTGTGCTAACAAAATAACAGTGGTGCCACTACTACAGACAGTACAGCAATACACACAACAGTCCTGCCACCCACATCACACTTATAGATAAAATTATATATTTATTTGAACTACTCATTACCACTGACAAAGAAGTTACTTGGCTTACCATGTGTATTTGATGCTATGTTTCCCATTGATGATAGTCCTGGAATAAGTTAAGGAAAAGTTAAGGACAGCATCGTCACAATTAACTGTAACACAGGGGGTTAAAACTTTTTGCCCTTTATATGTCCATTAACTATCCTTTCAACTAGAACTCAGATGTCACGTCCAACCAAAGCCCATATGTAATCAATCAGAATGTGTTGTTAACAGTAGCAATCAAAACTCCCCACACACAAACCAACTTACTGTTAAGCAGAACTAACATTTTACTGTCAATATTTACTATACAAGACTATTTAACAATTGAAATGCATATGCCTACCTGGAAGCTCTTCTAGGGACAAACTTGCTCCTGAAACAGAAGCACCAATGTCAGGGACATGTTGGCCTGCACTTTCCTGGGAATTGTCTGGATTCCTAACAGTGAACAGGAATTCTTCATGTGCTGTTTGTGGTGGTTCTGTAGCAGCCCCCCCGGTAACCATCTGATCATGGGCCACCACAGCTGCTCTCCTCCGTGCAGATGAGATCATGTCACTGGGCCTATGGCACACCTGATCATATGTTCTGCTGTGGCTGCCTGCTGCATTCACATCAGCAACTATCTGTTGCCAAATTTGCATTCTGCCTGACATATCTCCATGTCCCCTGTCAAACAGAAATGCACCATGTTGTCTAAAAGCTTCCACAATGACCTGATACTCAGGGTCACTGAAGGGGTGAGTGAGGGTTAAGATGCCTGGGTGCCATAGTCCTAGGTGACCTAGAACAGAACAGAAGTATAATACACATTAGTATCATATAACTAAAAAAGCCCTGTTTCCAGATAAAACAGAAAAGTAGCATTTAATTTTTACCCACTAGAGAAACATAAAACAGCCAAGATATTGAAATATAAAAAACAGGAATTGTGTGGTTGTAACATATTACATTCACACACAAAGGAAGGCTAGATGTGACACAAATGAAAGCAACAACACAAACACATCCTTGTTTGTGCCAAAACAGAAATGCAACTTTGCTCTCCCACCCGCAAAAGAACAGGCAAATGACACACTTTGCCAACAAATCATCAGTGAAATGCTAAAAGTGCTATTAAATGAACTGTCCCTGAAATATGTCTACAGATTAAACACAGAATATTCCATTCTAAGCTACTGCCAATCATGTATACCTGGGAATGACCTGACATGCCCATGCAATCAGTACACCTCTAAGTAATGCATATAGACAAAACATTTGCTAATGCATATATATATATATATATCTATATATATATCTATATATATATATATATATATATATATATATATATATATATATATAGGTCCCCTTCACATGGTCACCTTTTCAGAAAGTTGACTTTCATATGGCCTAGATCATATGATCGACTTTCGAAAAGCCAACCATGGGGAACCACTATCTCCGTACAGTGCGGAATGGAAAAATTTCCTCTTCCGCTGTAGTGTTGTCTTGAAATTGGTATATTTAAGTTATGGGGGGTAGAGCCCTCCACGGGGGGTGCAGAGGGTTTTGCCCCCCCTGCTAACAGTTGAAAGGTAAGTGTTTGGTGTGTGTTATGTGTTTATTTTACATGGTTGGCTTTTTGAAAGTCAATCATATGGTCTCGGCCATATGAAAGTCAACTTTCTGAAGAGTCGACCATGTAAAGTAGACCTATATATATTGATCTAGGACTAATGCTCGACAACACGTTTCCACGAATTGGAAACGGCCAAGCACAGTTTCGCAAAAGTACTTTTTCACTGAAAAAGCAATTTCGTGAAACTCAAGTAAAAAAACACCTAACAACATTAAAAAAACAACAGTAGTCATGTTTATGCAGGGGGGCAAACCCTCTTACCCCCCCACACCTCCTTACTTTTATATTTTCACTCTGATATCGCACTACAGTGGGGAAAGGGGAATATTCCGTTATCCTCACTCTGCCATGATCTCAGCAACAGACATTTCCTCATGTTTTATTTTTTTTAGTACAGTTTCATGAAAGTGCTTTTTTGGTGAAAAAACACTTTCATGAAACTGTGCTTGGCCATTTCCGATTCGTGGAAACGTGTCATCCAGCATTAATCCTAGACCCATATATGTATATATGGGTCTACTTTGATTCACTGATAACTCATTTCATTGAATTTAAATTCACCCTCAAAAAATCGCTGAAAGCTCAAATCACTGAAAACTCATTTCACTGAATCAACATTTCACTCAATGTAAGTGCTGTTGGTCAAATAAAATGTATATGCCTTTTTCCCCACTATAGTGTGATCCTGGAGTTAGTATATATATTTGGGGGTGTGGGGGGAACAGCCCCCCACATTGGGGTGTGTGGTTGGCATAGCCCCTCACATTAGAGGGTGTGGGTAGCATAGCCCACCACCTACTTAGATTTTATATTTATGAATTTCATTTCACTGAAAGCTAAGAATAAAAAAACAAATGTAGGTGGGGGGGCTACTCCTCCCAAACATCCCAATGTGGGAGGCTGTGCCCCCACACTCCCATAACTGTATATAATAACTCCTGGATTGCACTACAGTGGGGAAAGATCATTTACATTGTATTTGCCCAACAGTGCTTACATTAAGTGAAATGTGATTCAATTAAATGAGTTTTCAGTAATTTTTTAGGGTGAATTTAAATTCAGTGAAATGAGTTTTCAGTGAACCAAAGTAAACCCATTTTACTGCCATTTAATATCCTGACACATTTTAAGGAGAATTATATAGAATGCCTTACAGACTGCATGTCCTAAATTACTGGTCAGATAAGACAAGAATGAGCAACAAACACTAAGAGATAAGACACAGATGCATTTTTGCAAAAACAGTCATAAATGGTTGTGTGATCCATCAGTGCACTACATCCAAAATTAGTACACGTACAAATAACTGTCCTATGGTTTGCTAGTACTGTTGATGATGTTGCAGTTGGTTGTATGCAGAATGATTTCAGTTCCCTGCTGCAAAGCTGTTTTTGTGGAAAAGAGGGATAAGACACCTTTACTGTGTTCGGAAGATTCATTGAAGTGAGAGTTCATATCCAGACCTATGTAAAAATATTTCATGTGTACTAACAAACATTTTGTAGTGTTTATTTCATAGATTACTTTTCTTCATTTCAACCACTTTTCCCTTTATTTATTTATTTATTTTTTTTTTTTTTTGCCTGTGGTTGTGCGGTGCATTAAGGCAAACAAGGGAAACAGAGAAACACAATGACTGTCAGGTTTAGCTATACTTATCTCATTTGCATGATGCTTAGCAGTACACTAACCTAGACTACTGGCCCACACAGGAAGTAGCCAGAACACCTGTAGACAGGGTGTCCTTAAAAGTGTAAAAGTCAAAAAGGATGCACTGTTGCAATTTTTGCTTTCAATTGCATAATGCAGCTATCAACATTGCATGATGGTTAGCAAGTTTCCCCAACACCTGCAGCCATTGAACATCTGCAGATAGGATGCAGTCAATAATTGAAAAGAGATATATTCCATTAATTCTGAGGGAAATAGTGCAAACAAAGAAATGAGTAAGAAATTAGGCAACTGTCATGTAACAACTCCTGTAGCAGCAGGTGTAAGTGTAGGACTGGAGTATATATGGCTGTGGGTTCTAATACAGCATATGCAACCTGTTTTTACTGTTATGACAGTCCAGTTTATAGTAATGAACTGAAACATGTACAAGTGTTATATCAACATTCTTGTGGCAACAGGTGTAAGTGTATGGCTGCCATACACATGGTCCTGTGTTCTAATACAGGACATTCCAGACATTTTTACTGTTGGTCCATTTCCCATTTTATTCACTCTCACTTTTAACACTTTAAATAGTGGAGCTTATATGAATTGTATGTATGAGGGCTAAGACACCCTTGTCGTGTTTTCAGATGTATGACTGAGGGTATACTGTCTAATATATTTCCATAAGTATAATTCTGCTGTCTGGACTTGGATGGTCTTCACAATTAAATAAGACACATACACAACTGGATTTATATACAGGAATCTTGTCAGGTCACACACATACATGTGTAACACCTCACACTGTCAGCTATATTTATAAATGATTCATGACCATGTCTGAGCAGCACTTCATTTGTGGCAAAGATGGAAAATCAATGCTGAGGAAGAAAATATTTTGTCGCTTATGCCTAGGTTTGAATCCACCACTTTAAAAAATCTATTTTATCAGTGTAAAAAGCCAAAAAGAAATGAGTCAGGTCATGTAATTTATGCCCCCTAGTGCATGTCTTTTAACTTAACACACCTAGCAGTTACCTTCCAATTTTCAAAATATATCTCCAAGCTACAGCAGCAGACACCCTTCAAACTAAGGTCAACTGTCACATTAACCTTCAAATGTAAAATATTTCTGTCCTCCCTGCTTGGCAATGCTGGTCTCCACTTAACATTATTCAAACATGTTTGGAACTGTTGCTTGGGTTTGTGCACTACCAGTAAATGTAATAACAGGAATTGGCAGGAAATCATTAGTTTCCATTGCTCTAGCTCTGGTATTAAGACATGTCTGGTGTTAAAGGTGAAGCTTCCCAGTTTAGGGAGCAGGGGTGCGGTGTTCAGGAGTCCAGGATATTTACTTAACTCCTGGTAAAGTGCCACAGCCAAAGGCTTCCTCAGGGGTACTATTCTGAATCCCAGTGCAAGTATGAGGCTTGGAGTAGTTTGTCACAGGCTGTATCCAGTGCAACTGGCATCTCAAGTACTGGAGAACCGCGTGGGCACCATTGTAATGACCTACAAAGGTGCAAGAGGGATACAATCAACCAGTGGTTGACTGAATTTCAAATTGGTGGTAAGTATGCTAATAAGAGAGAATCTATACTACATAGAAAGCTAAATATAGGCAAGACTGGTATGCATAATGCTGTTCTGTTCTTTTATATAATTTCTACAGCTAATGCTAAAAGAGAGTTCAATAGACGAGCTCATGCTGATCGAATGGAGGGACTGAGAGAAGCAAGTGGTATGTATGCAGCACAAAAGAAGTATTATTGTAGCTTTAAAAGTTAAATATAGATTTTGAGTTTTCTATACAGTTGTAGCAAACTGAACATGCATTTTCTAACTGTAAAACCAAGCATGCATGCATTAGTCTGTAGCACAAACCATCTTTAGTTGTCAAGTATAAGACTGTAGTCAGAAGTTGTGAAGAGAAACAGCTATACAATGCTGCATTTCTTTAATAATATTACATAAAATTAAAATCTAAACAAGTGGCATAAATGTCCTGCTGTTAACTATAATCTATATAACTGAACCAAGCATATGTGTAATATATGCATATTTCAAGAATTACTTTCATCGGTTTGTAGTTGTAATGTGTAGTTGTTAGGATGTATACTTAAATGTAATACTTCAGATAAAATAGCTGTATATAATCACCAAATGCTTCCCAGCACAGTGAGGTAGGCCAGCCCCAGTGGATCAGCCTACCCACTGTCCACTTGCTCCAACACCAATGCTGAGCACATCTGGGATCCAACCTGGCAGCACTGCCTCTGTTGCTCCTGAACTACCTGCACCTTCAGGTAGTACTGCCCTAGCAGTTCGTGCTGTGATACCCTCCAGCAGTAGGGCTGGAGGTGGGTATTTCATCACCTACCAGGAAATGCCAGAGTTGGTGTGTAGTGTTGTGCACTGCACCATTGGTGTACACCTATGTTGAATGGAGAGGTTGCTCTCCCTCATGGTACATGGGAGGAGAATATGTCAAGCACTCAAGCTGCCAGTGGAGTAAGGGGACAGTTATGACAGTCCAGTGGGTGAGGACTATATTCTCACTGACTCGATATTTTATGTGCACGACCCTGAGTTGTCCCCTTCCTCACCCCAGTGATGGTGTCCCCAAATGTTTATGTCCCTCACCATCCATGTGTCTTGTTTTCTTTGTCTTGTTTGTTTGAATTTGCTTCCTTACCTATCCAACTTACCTGACCCAGAAATATCATCTCTTACCCAGCATTCCTCTGTTACTGAAGGAAAAAAAATTGGCACCTGTCCCACAAACAAATATTGTCCCATGCATAGCTCTCCATTTTGTACATATGTCTTCTTGACAAACTTGATTTGGTCCAATTGGCAATACAACATGAGTACATTGTTGTCACCCCTCTTTCTGGAGGTGAGCATCCAAATAAAGCTAATATTCTTCACATATTTTCAGTTTACACTGTTGTAGAAATGGATAACTGTATTTCTTTCCTACCTCCCCTCTGCACATTCCTGTAGTGCTTTCCCATTGTTTTTCCCCCTGCTTGTTCTCCATTTCACCACTTTCCTATCTACCCCCATTTTAACACCTTTAACCTGGTCAAAAAACATGATCACACAGAAAGTACCAGAAAATGCAATGGATCTCTTCATGTTTGCACAGAGTTTGGCATCACACATGAATGCCAAGTGATGATGAGCAGCTCTACAATGCTACAGTTACCTCCACTCAATGCCACTTAACTCGGCTGCAAGTGGTCAACATACAGTAACACATGCTGAATTTAATATAAAAAATAATGTCATTACATTATCAGTGTTTATTTAAAAGTATTAGATACAACTGGATTTGAACCCAGTATCATCTGGCCTCAAAAAGAAGTCTTAAAATAAAAAAAACTAATAGCATCACAGCAGTCAGTTCAGTCAAAACACAACAGACTTGAAAAAATATATATTTCTTTATTACAAGGGACTTGTATATAAAAGCTAAACTTAATTAAAACTAATTAAAACAATTAAGTCAATTAAAAATCCAACACTTAATATTTAAAGAGACTTTACTTTAAAATATAACCATATGTCTAAAAACTTTGACTGATGTCAAGTGTAAAAATGTAAACAATATAAAAGTATAAAAATAAATAAATATATAAAACAGATGAACAAAATGTTAACAATTCATATTGCCATAGACCTTAAATGTAAAATAGACTGAAGGGAGATATTATTGTTAATTCCTTGGAAATGTGAAGCTTTTAATTTGAGCTGCCATCTAATTTCTGTCTTCTCCAAAAGGGTCTTGTCATATACCCTCCTAGGGTTATAACTGATTTGTTCTAAGATGATGAAATTAAATGCTTTACATTTAGGGCTATTCCAAAAATGTTTAGAAAGACCATTATTAATATTCTGCCTACCTATTTGGTATACATTTTCATATATTCTATTTCTGAGGGCTCTATCTGTCTTGCCCACATAAAAAGCTGGGTACCCCAAGCATTTTGCTAAATATACCAGTCTCTTCGACAAACAATTGCCTTTTTTAAAAATACCTTTGTTCCTGTAATATTGTCAAGGGGAAGGGAGTCTGAATTAATTATATAAGGGCATTGTTTATAAAAAAAAAACACATTTCTTTGTATCCTCTTCATGTGATCTTACCATGTCCTTTGTGGACTTTTCACTTTCAAAATAAGCTGTTAAGTTGGAACCCGTCTTAAATACAAATAAAGGGTTAACCCCAATAACTGATACAATTCTGGGTTACCCTTTAAATATTCCAATTCTTGATGAAAATATCCTTTACATCCTTAAAATGGGTACCATACTCTAATATTTATTTATTATTTATTTATTTATTTATTTATTGTCATTTGTTAACCAGGTTGGTCCAACTGAGTCAAAGGCCCATTTTCACTAGAGCCTGGATTAGAAAAGCTCCAACAACAATTACAGTCATACAAAAAAGAAATTACATCACAATAGACATGTAACAAGAATTTATACAACAAAATGAAGTAAACACAATTAACAGTTTTGTACACGTTTTTATATATATATATATATATATATTTATATATATATATATATATATATATATATATATATATATATATATATATATATATATATATATATATAGAGCAACAGCATGATAATGTGTATATAAAGAAGAAGAAAAATAATATTTACTAACACTGGCTGTTGGTATGTATCACTAGGGTGAGGAGAAAGAAGAGAAGAAAGACAGTAGGAAAGTGGATTTAGGAAGATGGTAAGTAGGATCAGATTGGAGCAAGACAGGGAAAGGACCAGGTGTTTTGTAGGTATTAAAGCCCTTTTATAGCTCTTAGTGTCCTGTCTGTTATTATATTGCTTAAGACCCATACTCAACAAAGGTTTGTACTTAATACCCCACTGTGATATAACATTGCCCTTCACATTGTCAATTAACCATTTGGGATATCCCCTCTGTAGACAGATATTACCAATTAAATCAAGCTTGTTTTGCACATCATATAACTGTGAGGTCATCCTTGCTGCCCTTATGCACTGCCCCTTAATTATACTTATTTTCTGATTAAAAGGGCGACAGCTAGAATATTGTAAATAAGAATTGCTAAAAGTTGGTTTCCTATATACATTAGATTTAAAGCCAAATTCAGTATGTGAAACTGTAGTGTCCAAGTAATGGATACTCTGCCTATTACAATTGTGTGTAAACTTCAAAAATGAAGATGTTTGATTTAAATAAATCATAAAATCATTAATTTGTTCTTCTGACCCTTTCCATAGAATAAATATGTCATCTAAAAATAAGACATATGATTTAAGAAAGAAGAAGAAATGTGTCAATGCATTTACACCTGCTGCTACAGAGTCAGCTAAGCATCAAGTTTGATTCATACACTCAATACTAAGCATTTGCACACTGCTTAACTATGTGCAAACAGGGAAAGTAATGGAAATGTGTATCTTGCATGCACAAACACTTTGCCAACCATTGTGCAACCCCAATGCTTGCTGCAGAGCTATGCAAAGTCACTATTAGCATGTATTAGTGCTGTTTACTGTCCATTTAATCTTCATGCTATGAAACTACATGTGGGAACACAAACTGAAGGCTGTATCTAACAATATGCCACATATTTACAATGCAGCCATGTATTAAACCCTGCATGCAGTGCAACCCTGGTCTCTCAGTACTTGTTCACAAATATATTAACTACAATACATAAATTAATAAAAATGTATGCTATGCAATGCACATCAGTCTGCTAACATGGTGAACTAGAACTCTCTCCACAGTTGAACATGCCTACACATCCATTTCATGCAGGCCTCCCAACATCTTCTCAACAACATCCATTGCAGATATCATCCACTATAAGTTGTCTGGCAGCCTTTTGAAAGTCAGACTTGTGCCATGGTACTTGCAATAAACACCAAGCTCTGTAATCTGTGTACCTAGATAGGTAAGGGATTCTGTTCTAACTGCAGTGAATTGTTGGTGGGTGGGTGTATGTGTCTATCTAACCAGAAGAGCATAAGTGTGCATCCTACAATTACCACTCCAATCCTATGAAGTGATAGTATTTTGACACTTGCACATGCTTGCACATCCATTTCTAGTAGGCCTCCCAACATCTTCTCTCCAACATCCACTGCTGATATTATCCAATATAAGTTGTCCTGCAGCCTTGTCCTTGTAAAATTCAGACTTGTGCTGTGGAGCTTATGTAAATTAGTGTTCTCCAGTTGGTGTACTTAGATGGGCAGGGGTTTTCTTTTCACTGCAGTCAAATGGAAGATGTGTGTGTGTTTGTGCCCTTGCCTGGCATTACAGAGTGCATTGTACATCAGCATTTGGGATACTGCTATTAGCATTTTCTCCTCACCAGACTCTGCTTATGTTATCACCTATAAAGTGTTGTCGGACACTCTCTACATCACACTTGAGCTGTGGTGCATGCATAAAGTACTGTGTTCTATAGTCAGTGTACTTTGATTGGCAGTGGTTCTGTTCTCAATGCAATCAACTGGTGTGTGTGTGTGTGTGTGTGTGTGTGTGTGTGTGTGTGTGTGTGTGTGTGTGTCTGTGTGTGTGTGTGTGTCTGTGTGTGTGTGTGTGTGCGTGTGTGTGCGTGTGTGTGTGCATGTGTGTGCGTGTGCGTGTGTGTGCGTGTGTGTGTGTGTGTGTGTGTGTGTGTATGCGTGTGTGTGTGTGTGTATTTGTGCACTTGCCTGACATTAGAGAGACAGCCTTTCATACTAGCATGTAGGACACTGTTATTGCACTTTTATCATCACCATACACTGCTGATGTCATCTCCTATATCTGATTTGTGGATGTGATCAGGGTCAGTGTCTGGCCTGGAGGCCAGGCAAAAGTAACCTAATCCTATATGATGCACATTACAGTGACATGGCTTTCAGTCTATCCACATACATCATGGCATGGTTTGTAGGCCCTGCATTTTCCTGGTGAGTCACCTTGTGGTCTCTCCAGCTGCTGCATGTGTTTGGTGAGGTACATGCAAAAGGGAGCTTTATAAGTCTATTAGTGTTCAGATAAAGCTCAAGTACAGTGCTGTTATATAATTCTCAGATCCTAATACGATAGCATGACTTATGATATGCACAACATAACCTTTCCTATCACTGTGGACACTTCGTGTTCAAAGTTTAGATTGTTATCTGTGTGTGTTCCTAGGCCTTGAATCACTGAGTTGCACCATAGCAGGAGTGTTCTCAATGCTGTAATTAGCAGGGAATTCTACTTTGCAGAAGGACAAAATAAAGACACATTTTTGCATTTATCTGTAGACAGTGTATCATTGTCACCAATCATTTGTCTGTGTTAGGCCCTCCTGTAGTATGTTATCATCATTGTTGTCCATGTTGCTTTCCACAGCTTCCTGACTGGCAACACTGTTGCTAGCCATGAAGCTTCACTTGTTTATGTTTAAATGGGGTGTGCACCATGAATATATAATTAGTGCTGCTGCTCACCTTGCATCACTGCGCACACATGGGAACTCTATGTAGGCTTCACGCAAAGTCTACATGGAGTTTACTGAATCACAGGGTACATCTATATAGCTACTTAAAACTTACAAATATTTATATCTACATATATCTATATATTTGTATATTGATATCTATCAATGTATATGTATATTTATATATATATATATATATATATATATATATATATATATATATATATATATATATATATATTTATGGGTTCACTACATATGGCCGAAAGTTCATATGACTGAAGCCCATTTGATTGAGACCAAATGACCGAAAGTTCATTTGACCAAAAACCCAGATGACCGAAAACTCATTTGACCGAAAAACAGCACTGGCAGGTATATGCCCTGTTCCCCACAGTAGTGCAACCCTGGAATGAGAATATATTGTTAGGGGGTGTTATCACTATTTTTTATTGTTATAAAGGGTAGGAAAATAAACAGAAACTACTAAGATGCTACTCACAAGTTTGCATTCTCAACTAAAACTCAGGAATAACAATAGTGGTATTATACAGAAACACATAGTTACGTGTATCCCTCAGAGGTTACAGTAAGTTCTGTTCTAATTGCCAAACAGGTTACTTATCTAAAAGTACAGACAGCAGGCAACAATATTAACTTTAGTGAATAAAGCAACATTGTAACTGTTAGTTAAAGCCACAATTTGCTATGAGTATAATTCCATACTAGCATAGCAAAATGCTCATATGTAGGACAAGTAAAGAAAAAAACAAAAATGATTTGAAATATATTTCCAGAAAGACCATATAGAGCTATTACCAACTAAAATATGCATGAAAAAAGACCATGTGTGAAACTTCACAAAAATAGTAATAAGGATCGCAAACAAAAACAATATCAGGTAGTACTTACATGCGAGCACACTACTGGTGGTTCCTATGTAGCAAGGGCAGGAAAGCTAAGTCAAAGATGGTGCCTTTCTACCACAGGTTTTTTGATACCTCTGTAATGGAGCAGGAGTGAGAGGGAGGAGTGCAGGTTCAAGATGGGGGAGGAGGATAGACTCAAAGTAATACAAGGTTGTGAGTCACAGACACACACACACACACACACACACACACACACACACACACACACACACACACACACACATATATATATATATATATATATACATGCATATGTATATGTATAAATATTAATCCAGTGATATTGGTTAAATGTTGCTTTAGTCAGCACCTTTCCTGCAGGTTTGATTTGGTTGACTGGAATGCAGGCTGACTTAGCTGTAAGAGCGATATAATACAGGAATTGGGAAATATGCCCTTTCCATGATATTGTGCAATGCTGGAGTTAGTATATTTAAGTAGTAGGTGGTATGTGGGGCACAGTCCCCAGTAAGAGATGCAAGGGGCTTGTCTCCCCTTCCTAAACTTTTTTTGTTTTCCATACTCCAAGGTTATGTCTTGGAACATGTGCATTCCACATTTGATCTTGTCCAGTCAGCCTTTTTTGTTGTTGTCATTGATATCATGTATGTTAATATATTTAAGAGTACATTATCTTCAGTATAGCTATCTTTGTATATCTTTATTTATATCTATTATAGCTGTATATCTGTCTAACCTAACTATATAAATATAAATCAATCTTTCTCTCTATATATCTATCTATATATATATATATATATATATATATATATATATATATATATATATATATATATATATATATATTCACACATATATATATATATATATATATTCACACATATATATATATATATATATATATATATATATATATATATATGTATATATTCACATATACTGTATATATATAGATAAACTGATATTGTTATATATGTAAGTATATATTTTTTTTCATTTGTTTTCTGGCTTTTTATCACATATACTGTATAATGCTTTCATATGTATGTATGTATGTATGTATGTACGTATACATATATGTAGATATCTATATATATATATATATAGATATATATATATATACACATACATAGATATATGGGTGTCATTAAGATGGTCAGATGGAGCAGTCATCTCACTGAACAAAAGTCACCTCAGCTGATTGAACATTGTTGGTTTAATTTTGGTGCAAGATTGCGAACAGTGCACATTAGGAAATTAGCTGTTTCCCAACCATCGAATGATCTCAGAGTTTATAAATATAATTAATAGGGTGTGAGTGACACATATGTTTTTTTTTATTTTGGAGCTTCCTTAGCTCACCCAGCTTTGTACTGTCAGTTAACACAGAGGACTAAGTCTGTGGACTGTTAATGAGCTATACCTGGTGCAGGGTTTAATTCCCTCACCCTTCAATTGGTTGTAATGGTTAAGGTTTTTGCCTCTCTTGGACAAGGTACAAGGTTCAATCCTGACCTCTGACCAATGCCTGTTGGAGTTAGGATGTTCTCCCTGTTTCTCTGTTGGGGTCCTCTCATGTCCAGAAAACATGCTGAGTGTTTCCATCTCAAACTCAGCAACGAATTGTGCTCTGTGCAGCAGCACAGACTGTACATGGTGTCTACAGGGGGAAGAATTGTATAAACCAATTGCTTTGGGCATCTACCATGGTGCATATTATGCTTAAGATAGGACAACATGGATCACACATGATGTGCTGTGGCAGGGCTAGCCACTTAATGGTGAAAAATATGGTTCTAGGTGATTTGGTCATGTTTGCTAACAAATGGGCATGGGTATTTGTCAGTAATAAATAGGTTGAGGACCTAGCCTTGCCTGACCTATGCCAATCATCCATGCTAATAGTGGAAGAGGTGTATGTGCCCTTATTGGCCATTATGTGCCTGCCATAAAGCCCAGAAGCCCTGGATAAGCTATTGTCTACCCTGTGTCCAGTTGCCCAGCCTTGGTTAGTTAGGATAGCTCTGTTGAGAGATAACTGATTATAAAACCAATCAGCCTGATAAACATGATCTAAGAATTGCTACACTCAACACAGGTTCAATGACAGGACAGAGCCTGGTAGTGGATGACATGATGGTACAGAGGATGATAGACATCCTATGTATCCAAGAGACAGGATGGGAGGGCAGTGCAGCAAAGCCACTTGGCTTTTGATCCAGAGTCTACTACTCAGGAGGAAGACAAGCTAGAAATGGTTTGGGAATTGTGGTGAGAGAGAGGCTTCAGATGGCAGTGAATGATTTTATCAGAATTAGTGACAGACTCATAGCAGTCAGACTCCAGACTAATTATAGGACTGTATTCATAATGTCAGCCTATGCCCCACAGCAGGTTCTTATAGTGAAGAAAAGAGTGCATTCAGACAGCAGATGCAGAACCTACTAGATATAACAGGACAACATGTATTGGTGTTGATGATGAGTGACTTGAATGCTCATATCAGGACAGAGAGAACAGAATATAAGGACTGACTGGGTCCACATGGGTGGGGCAACAGGAATAAAGAAAAGGAGAGGCTATTCTAGACTTCTGTCTGGCAAATGACACCCAACATATGGTTCAGAAGGAGAGACAGTTACACAATCACATACAAAAGTAGCCATCATGCAACCCAGGTAGATTGCATCCTAGTAAGGAAAAGACATTGTGGTAGAAACAGTGTTTGCAAAATCATCCCCAGTGAAACAGTCAGCCCACAGCATAAACCAGTGGTGCCACAATCAACTGCAAATAGTGATAAGAGAAGGCTCTATGGTCAACAGAGTCCAGGCTAAAGACCTGGAAGTTAACCTGGAAGTTGACTGGAGAGAAAGTGCAACAGCTCAAGGATTTACTCAGGGCTCTATCACCCCCAAGAATAAGATGAAATAGGTAGAGCTGAAGACGAAGAAGAATGTCAGCACCTCAAAACAGCATTTGTAATCACTGTAGGCTGAGGCATGTATGAAAATGAGGTACATAAGGAAAGCTGGTGCTAGAATGTAGAAGTCCAGGAAGCCATCAAAATAAAGGAGTGCAGGAAAAAGTGGGAGATGGAAAATATGGACCAGATTAAGAAGGAGTATTACTTGGATAACAAAGAGGCTTCAAAAGGAGTTGCAATAGCAAAGAAGAGGCATCCCTATCTGTTCTCTGCATTTCCCTTTGGTTTATTAACTTCTCCAACAGCATTCAAGTATTTAGCTCCAGTGATATCATAGTGTAGACTACAAGATATTCACATTTTTCCTTAACAGGCTGAATTTCTTATATTTGCAGAGTCTTTTCCAAAGTGTCAGGAATCTTTCCTGGGGTACCTTTTAGATGTTCAAATTCAAAGAGCTTTTCTACAACAGGAAAAGGTAGGTCTACATATAGATTTGTCCTTGAGTTTTTCCAATCAGTTCAGTACTTTACCAAGGGAATTTCTCAGGATATTAGGATTCATGACATCCATGATTCCCCTCTCCAGATCCCATGATTCCCCTCTCCAGATCCCGAATGAGAAAGATTCAGTGGCACTTAAGACTAGTTTGGTCCCAACATCAACATCCCCTAACTTTTAAAATTCCAGTTTTGTGATTTGTAAATAGATAACTGCCTTGATGGAGTAACCAATTACATCTGAATCTAGATATTACATCTCCATTCCAGCTCCATCACTGTCAGTAACTACAACTGCCTCAGACTTCACTTGATGAGCTGTGTCTACGGGAGTAAAAGTGCAGGGTCTTTGGAACAAAAAGCACAAACCAAAGAATTTAAACATAAAAGAAATATTTGCAGTCATATATGCACTCAACTCTCAAAATTATGTTATCACCAAGGCCTCAATAAGAGATTACAGACAACACTACAGTAATGTGGTACATAAACAAACACGGGATTCTAGACTGTATTCTCTGTTCAGGTTAGCTGTGGCAGCCTGGGATATAGCAATACAGCCAACCTCAGTCTAGAGACACCTTACATTCTGCCAAAGCAAAACACTGTGACAGACAAGCTGAACAACACCAGAAAAGACCATCATGAATGGAGGCCTTACATGATTTGATCCAGCTGTAGGGAACACCTCAGACAGAGTTTTCACCTCCATTTACAACAAATAACTGACAAAATTGAAAACAGATACATTCTCATTTCCTTGTACAGAAATATTCTTGTATGCTTTTCCCACTTACCAATAATATCCAGCGGTTATTCTCAAGATTCTGTAAGACTTTACAAAGATCATCGTAGTAACTCCCTTCTCGTCCAGGCAATAGTGGTTCTCCCCTCTCTTGGAACTGGCCAAGGGCAATTATCACAAACTTCCTCAGAGAATGGATCTACTCATAAAAGGCAGGGGTTGTTTGATACACCACATTTTGAAAGAACTTTAACTAGCTGCCTGGATGAAAGCGTTTTAATATCTTTTATGCACCAATATTCTGAGGATGTGCAGTAGTTATTACAGGAGACAATGAAACCTGCTACTAGGAAGTCACAAATTAGTACATGGAAGGGATTTTCTAGTTGGTGTCAAAATAAGAGAAAAGAACTTTTAAGGCTATTAGTACACTGGTTCTATAATATTTGTGACATTTATTATTGTCTAGCTTTTCTTACTCCTCTGCTAAGGTTCATTTGTTGGCCATTTATTTATTTTTTTATTTATTTTACATTTTGTACCGGGCTAGTCCGATTGGATATATGTCCATTTTCAGCAGAGCCCCGGCGAGAAAAGCTCCAATAGACAATATTACAAAGATTACACAACAAGTTAGATACATAGAAAATGTAAGACAAGGAGTTATTTGGAATGGTTTAGTAATGTTCCCAATAGCGACTCACAATTTACATGGTCTGACACATTAAAGCAAAAATCATCAGATTGGTACAGAATGTAGTTGAGTATTAAACATTAACATATTATTGAGATATGATTTCATTTTATAACTTAATCAGGGTTGGTACATGGACAAAGCCAATTCACTTTGAAATACTGTTTGAAGCTTTTTTTGAAGATACTCATGGAGGATTGAAGGGTTATATAGTTTGGCAGTGAATTCCAGGTTTTGCCAACAAAGTTGGAAAACAGGGATTCACCAGCTGAGTTATTAGCGTTGTAGGTTTGGACCAGTAGTTTGTTGGCTGATCATAGTAACCTCAGGTTGTTGTGTGGCTTTATAATATTTATAAGTGAGGGGGTAACCAGGGTGGTAAATAATTTTGTGTACTATTAAGAGTTGATTGAATTGAATTAATCTGGGAAGTTCTAGCCACTCTAGTTGTTTCAGGTTCTGGCAGTGATGGGTTCTATAGGTGGAGCCAGTGGCGAATCTGGCAATATGGTTGTAGCTGTGGAAGAGCTTACTCAGTTCAGATGTATTAAGGTTTGAGAGTACAGGAGAGGAATAAATAAGAGTAGAGAGTAGGTGCGACCGGGCGATTGCAGTTCTAGCCAATGGGGTTAAAAATGACTTGTTTCTATACAGAGATCCAAGCTTCTTATTGATGGTCTACATGGTTTTGTTGACCTGTAGGTCAAATTTAAGATTATTATCAATAATAACCTCTAGAAGCTTAGTATGAGTATCTGGGGAGATAGTGGTACCATTGTTAGATGCAACAGAGAATGAGAATGGGGTGGATCTACTAGTGGAAGTGAAGAGCAGAAGTTTAGTTTTATTGGGATTCAGCAGTAGACTTTGGTTGGAGAGCCAGTTTTCAATAATGTTAAATGTGTTTTGGGTTAAGATTTGCAGGTCGGATGGGGAGGTGGCTAAGCAGATCAGAATGGAATCATCTGCATAGTGAATGCAGCTAGCTTTAGGGATAGCAGTGTGAAGGTTATTGATGAAAATAGAGAAGAGTAGTGGTCCTAATATGGAGACTTGAGGGACACCAAGTGAGAGAGGTAGCTGGCTGGACAGTTTGCCCTGCCATAATACAGCCTGTTATCTGCCAGTCAGGTAGGACTGGAACCACAGGATTGTGTGCTTATTCAGAGAAATTGACTTTAGAGAGAATGAGAAGTTCATGGTTGACCATATCAAAGGCTTTTGATAGGTCAAGAAAGCGAGCAGAGTATAGCCTATTGTCATCCCTGGCATTAGTAAAGGAAAGGAGGGCAGAGGTGGTACTGTGATGTGGCCTAAAGCCATGCTTGGAGTTAAGCAGTAGGTTATTCTGTATAAGGTATTGCATTAGTTGCTTGTGTATGCATTGCTCCATTATTTTGGCTAGTGGGGAAAGAATAGCAATGGGTCTATAGTTGTATAATTCTGTGGAACTTCCACCTTTATGGAGTGAGATGATGTGGGTTATTTTCCAGAGAGAGGGGATAGCACCTTTGGATAAGGTTCTATTGATCAGGATAGATATGGGGTATGCAATGGCATCTGCAGCTATTTGTAGGTACTCTGCAGGGAGGAGGTCAGCAGAGAGAGAAAGTAGTAGGTTTTATTTTTTTATTAGTGTTTTGATAAAAGTGGCGGTGATGGGTTGGAAGCTAAATTGTGGATGATTACTGGGTAGATTGGAGGTGGGGATGAAATTTGTAGGGGTTATTTGATTTGCTAGGGATTGGATTGTTTCAGTGAAAAAGTTATTACAGGCGCCAGCTATGGTCTCTGGGGAATTATGGGCGAGGTTTGCAGGGGTTGACGTGGTAGAATGACCTGGATGAAGAAGTTGATTCAAGCTTGCCCAAAACATTTGAAGGTTATTTTGATATTAATGTAGGAGATTTTGGTAGTAGCTTTTTTTATCTAGTAGAATAGATTTTTTGTTTCATTCCTGAGTTGGCGGTATTTTAAATGTTCAAGTGGGGCTTTAGTTGATTGCCAGCTGGCTCAGGCTCTGTTTCTAGTTTTGATTTTTGACTTGGTATCCTTTGTGAGATATGGTGCTTTGTTTGATTTAGTTTTTATAGTACATGCTGGAACACGGGAATCAAGCATACGTAGGAATTTACTGTTAAAGTAAGCTATGGGCTCTTCTAATGATAGATTTTTTTAGTTTTGACCAGTCAACTGCCTTCATTTCATTTAGGAAAATAGCAGGGTTGAAGTTATTTCTGTTTCTAAGTGTTTTGTATTTGATCTGGTGGGGGGGTGCCTGGCTTGTGTTGCATGATATAGGTTAGTAGATGATCACTAAGGTCATCAGGGAGAGTCCCAGCTGTGTACAGTTGGGGTTGGTTATTGACTAGTATCCTGTCTAGGATACTTTCCCTGTCGGTTGGTTTGTTGATCTTAGTGGGAGAGGTTATAGTTTCAACATGTCTTCCCATGAATCCCCCTCTTTCAATGCATTCCTATGTCAAGATGTGTTTGAAAGTGATTCTGGATACCCATCCATCTAGAGGACTGGTGGCTCCTCCTTGGAATCATAGTTTTGTTTTGGAAAAATTAACTTTTGCTGCATTTAAACTGGCTCTCCTAACTGAATTGAGGTTCTTAACATGAAAAACAGTGTTGCTTATTGTTCTGACTTCTGCAAGTAAAGTATCTGAATTGCAAGTTCTAATGGTAGGTCATCCTTATCTCATTTTTCACAAAGATAGGGTTTTCATAACTAATCCTTCACTTGTGCCTAAAGTAGCATCTGAGTTTGCATTAATACAAGCTATCCTTCCCCTATGTCTTCTTTTCAAATATTAAAAATGAAGGAGAAAGGATTCTTCATAATCTTGATGTCCAGAGGCAGCTCACACATTATCATTACAGAACTAAACCCTTCAGATATTCTGATCATTTATTCTTTAAGTATGAAAGTGAGAAAAAACAACAACCTGTGGCAAAGCAGCCTGTTTCCAAGTGGTTGTCCTAGGTTATCTTTTTAGTTATCCCCCCATAGCAAGTCTATTGCAGGCAGAGTGAAGGCACATTCTGCAAGAGGCTTCAGTTCATTAGTGCTTTTTAGTAAAGTGGTGGACACTAGAAGTAATCTAGAGGCAGGAACTCGGTTGTCTGTACATCATTTTACAAAGCAGTACAAACAAGATTCCTTTTCTAGGTCTAGAGCAGACTTCACTAGTGCTTTAGCCTTCTTCTTTCAGTTGGCATGCAAGCTCTGAAAGGCTTGGCATCCTGGATTTTAATTTCTCACATCTCTACTTAATCTATCAGTGGTCTGGGCATGTGGAGGGTGCCCTTTGGTGTTGGAATCTGGCTGGCTGTTATATCCTGTGCAGGATACAACCCATATAGCTAAGAGTTATGTGACAGTGATCATTTGAACATCTACTGTTATGGTAAGTTTATTTATACAACTGTATTTTCTTTACATTTATCTTAACGGTAGTTTTGTTTATAATCTTCTGAACCGAACCACAGGAGCCTTCTATCCTTCCTTAAAAAAAAAAAAAAAAGTAAATCACTTATTCTGTCCTGCATGGTGTCTTTGTAAAATTATACTCTTTATTTCTCTTCTCAGTTGCGACAAAGATATATCATTAAATCCTTCTGATCATATGTCTTTAATGTGAAATGGAATCGCTTTTGCTACCACTTTCTTGTCAGAAATGCTCCAGAGGACTGAACATCATTGCTACTCACTAGAGTGCTATAGACGTAACCTTTGTCTGAGAATGACAGAAACAGATGATTTAGCATTAATTGGCTTTCCTATAGGTTCATAGGTGTATATTAGGCTAATGACCACTAGCGCCTTTATCAGTCTAGGCATGCAATTAAAAAGCATCCCACAAATTATTTGTCTTCGCGAGTATATTAAGGTGTATACAGTAGCTAGGGCATCATTAAACTATGGTCTCTATCCATTAGAGACATAAGTGCAAATCAGGGGTGACTTTCCAATGTCCCATCCCTTGGTTGAGATTACACTTGAACAGGGTTAGGGAAGGCTCTGCTTCACAAGGATGTACAGCCTGTTCCAGAGAATGTAAATTTTCTGAGATACACACCTGGACCTCCAATATGTCCTATTTATGTTGTAAGCAAAGTATGAGTCCATAGATCTAGTAGTTTGTTTGCTTTTCATTTTGTGGATGTGGAAAAAGCCCATCAGAGTGGGATCCAAGGATGCCTTGCATGCCAGACTCTCAATAACCTATGAGAAACAGAGTATAAAGATTGGGATTTGAAATGATCTGCATAAGACATTGTGTTTGCACTCTACATTCTTTTTGTGAGGAACCTCTGTGGACATTCTAGTTGTTACATGTGCCTGGTGAAGTCTCTCTGATGAAGGCCCTATACAGTGACACAGTGACTTCCCTGGACCTAGATGCCATGCCCTTAGTTATAAGTTGAGCGATATAGAATATTATTTTACTACCTTGGACTCATGCTGGTCAAAAGTCAGACTACTGTCTACATGCACTCCCATATCCTTGACTAATGATTCTAGTCTTAGGAGTCTTTTATTGGTAAGGTACTATTATGCATTTCTTGGCATTGAGTTTTAAGCTGAATCCAGTCAGTTGACTTTGTTAGACCTTTGTGTAAGATGTTAGTATCTTCCAGAGATCCTATGACTTCTCCTAGTGTGCAGTCATCTGCAAACTTGATCAGCCAGGGGTCCTTGACATTGCTTTGACTGGGAAGAAGATGTCAAAGACAAGCGGACCCATCATAGAGTCCTGGGGGACTCTGCTGATGACCAGCCTTTTTGTGGAGGAGGTCTACCCTATCCTAATTCCTTGGATCTTATCTGTGAGCCAACTGGTTATCATGTATATCATGAGACCTCTTCTTGACCTGCTATCTCATTGTTTCCCCATTAATGGTCCATGCACAATCAAGAGGAACAACATTTAGGCAGCCATCTGGGGTTTTCGCATATGGCCAAAACTCCTCAGCTTATGTCCTGCAAAATGCCCAAGGACTGGCATGCACTGGGTGGCAATGAGGATTTGTCACCCATTTCTGCAAATGACGTAACCCCCTCCAGGATAGCCCTTCCCTTTCGAAGCCAGTAAGCCTGCGGCATCTCTGGTGTCCATTGGGGGAAATATACTACCATATCCTCCATCTGAAGACAGGCAAGCCAGCAAAGCAAAGTCACTCCTTTCCTCCTCCTACTGGGGTAGATTCTGAGGCTGAGCAGCAAACTGAACTCAAATAAACATCGCTGTACTTAGGGCTTTATCTGTAGATACCAATGAAGCTGGCTATGTTGCATTTAATATATACATTTTATGTCTGTTTTTAAGTGTATCAAATAATGATGGCTTTCAAACACAATTAGAACAAGCTATAACTTATGCTGTACTTAATAATTTACCATTTGTGTACTTTTTGTGTATAACATGTACTAATGACTTTCAAACATATGCAGATCAAACATACACATACTGTATACACACACACACACACACACACACACACACACACACACACACACACACACACACACACACACACACACACACACACACTCTCTCACTACACTAGACTCCCTGACTATTATACATAACTAGCAACTATTTATTACCATCTTTAAGACAGAGATCTTTCTCATTTCTCATATAAAGCTTCACTGCTCCCTATATTAGCATGGCCTGAACTTGTTCAATTAACCTTTGTGGCTAGCATTAATGTTTCAGTGCTGCAAGAAATTTCATTTTGAAAATATGTTACTGGTACCGGGAATAACACTTATTTTCCATTTGTATGATATATACATGCTTTTATAGTTTGTGTACTTTTTGTCAGGTACATGCTGGATTGCATAGATGATTGCTTAGAACTTTTACCACTCACAGATGAATATCCTTTAATAGAAAAAATATCTGAAAATCTGAAAATAATTTGCTCTTACAAGAGATATGCAGAAGTCATGTTTCTAGCCCTGAGGCCTGATTTTTTCCATTTGTGCCTAAAGCCAATTTGAACTTCACTTTCTTCTTGTAGTGTCATTTTCTGTCTCTGAAATGTGGCATCACATGATGCATTCATCATTTTTCGTATTTCAGTATCTTTTACTTTACGTCTTCAGAATAGCGTAAATAAAACTTGAGAAACAAGGAATCTCTCAGACGGTAGCAATGAATTGTTTTGTTATACATCTTCTCATTGCAGTTATTTCTTCTCTTTCCATTACTTTGATTCAATCGGCTTTAATCACTTTTTTTCTCTTGACATAACCACTTCAAATGTGAACATATCCCCTACAGTCATAATTTATGGTTTTAGCATTAAATTTCCATTCAACCGATGTAATTTTGTTTCAGTATACGTAACTGGTACATGAAATAGGAGCTATGTATTATTATCTTATACATTTTGCAT
The DNA here is from genome assembly GCF_019279795.1 of Protopterus annectens. Classification (NCBI taxonomy): domain Eukaryota; kingdom Metazoa; phylum Chordata; order Ceratodontiformes; family Protopteridae; genus Protopterus; species Protopterus annectens. The sequence continues at coordinate 1,795,573,915 of NC_056737.1, forward strand.
TATTTAAATAGATTATTACTTGACTGTCTGTGTAGAAAATATATGTTGAAACCAGACTACTGGTCACAGTAGCAGTAATATACAGATATCATGTTTCAAACCCTGATGACTGATTCTTTCAAAAACCTGAAACAAGCTATATAAACATTTATCTGACTTTCCAAAGACATGCATCTGGAGCATTTCTCCTTGGGCCTCCTTTGAAAATAGGCTCTGTCCTAGTCGGTCTTTCCCAGTCAAAAAATATTAAATAAATAAATAAAAGTGAATTTTTCTAATGTATGTAACTGTCTGAATCAATAAGCCTAATATTATTGTTATTATATGCATGCAAAATAGCTACTTGCTTTCTAAGCAGGTAATGTTTTACTACTGTATAGCTATCATATATCTCTATGCCTCTTTGCCTTTGGGCAGGGCGATGACTGCAATGAGCCTTTACACCAGTGCAGTTACACAATTAACACAAATCATTTGCTTAGCTATTTCCTTCAGACTGATTACGGTGTTCTGTGGTACATTCTTTTTTAGAAAGTATATTTGATTATTGCAGCAGCCTTCCAAATTTTAGAAGCTATTTTTTTGCACAAATTACACATAGTACTAGACAACTTTCATAAGATAACTAGAACAATTTAGCTAACTATATTTAATGCATGCAGTGTGTTTTTTTTTTATTTATAATATGTAAACTCAACCTGACCTATGCAATGAAACTACGCTTTACTTATGACCAGGCAAGTAATTCAAAATTATGGATTAAATCCAACATGATAGACAATATTAGCTGTTAATACATGAAGAGATTTAACATTTATATATTATCAGAAATGTCAGAGCCAAAGCTAGTATTTAAAATGTAATGACATATTATAAATAACATCTATTCCATTAGGTTTAAGTAGAACATCCAAATCAGCAGTTGGTCTATCCTACAAGTGTGAAAATGTCAGAGTAGCTTGAAGATTAAAAAGAGAAAGCCCTAGCATATCTCATCTTTGCATAGTTATGCCATTCAAACTGTACAGAAGATAAAGATTTAACAGAACTATTTAAATCCATCATGAAATGTATTTAATTTTAGTGTCTGTTTTGGCTGTAGGGTGGTTTAAAATACCTCCTATACCTTACCAGAGTTTACATGCTGAATCTGTCTTGAAATATTCTGAATCTTTCTTATTACGATCTATTGTTGCTTATAACATAATGTAATTTATAAGTTCCAGTTATGCTTTATAACCTATTTTATCCTGCCATAATTCATTAATCACTTTCATTCTGCTGATTTTCTGTTGTATTACCATATAAACACTAAGACATACACACACACACACACACACACACACACACACACACACACACACACACACATGCAAACACATGCTCTTTTACATATGCAACCCCATCCTATTATCACATATGCATAAATTCACCCACAAACTCATATAACAGGGGTCCTGGGAAGTAAATACTGTAGGAAGAAATAGAATAGAATTGTTATGGCTAGGCTTGTATAGGCCCTAGGACCGATAGCCTAGTACCAACCTATGAACCTATATCCCGTCCTCCCACAGCACTCTATATAGCTAGACAGAAATTGCTCATTATTAAAAACTGCACTGATCCGAAAATAACAATTACTTTTATGAATGTTTTAAGTACCAGACCACAATTACTGAGGACTGCTGTCCATAATAAGAGAATTAAAATATGAGCTCCCAGTTTGACCTTCCTGTCTGTACTGCATACTAACTGGAAGTTCACTATATCATCTCCATTATTTACATTATTAAAATCTTCTTTTCTTAAGCTGCCTGTGCAACATAAAAGTATCACTGCCTTGAGAAGGTGTAGGCCATGCTGAGATACTCAATGACATGAATACAATCATTGTTAAGTCTCACAGAGGGGTTCCCAATGGGAGTGGGTGTGCATAAGAGTTCATCTCTGAGCTCACTGCTGCTCATACTGGTGATGCTCTACATTAGCTAACACATCACAAACGAGAGATATACAAAGCTGCTGTGTACAAACAATGTTGTATTATGAGCAGGCACTGATCAGAAACTTCAGCAGCTATCAGGGGACTAGAATGCAAAACTGAAGGCACACGGGATGGAATAGAGTAGAGGCAGAATGGTGCTCATAGCTACAAATTGTGACTGAAAGATGAGAAGAAGCAGAACAATGACATAAAAGGGAACATATTTATTTATTTATTTTATTTATTTATTGCATTTGTTGACTGGAAAAGTTCACTGGGCCAAGAAGAGACAATTTTCAGTGGAGGCCCGGGGATAAAAGCTCCACAGAATTATATAATTAAAATTCAACAGTAATACATACATGGGTCTATATTATATTAGTGAAAATCCTTTTAAGCGAGTGCAAAAACACCGACACATATTGCACGGACCGCGAATATGCCAAATGCACTAAACCATGAAATTCCAAAAGTTGAATCCCTATAGTCGGCCAACTCCACCTCCCACTACATACTGCCTACCTAAACAAAATAAATAAACCACATACATACACTAACCAAAACCAAAACCCTACTTCTAACCCTAAAGTAAAGCACCAAAACCCTACTTCTAAACCTTACAAACATTACTATCTATGCACTTAACTTAACCTGCACCCTAACCCTAAGGTCCGTAACTATCGCACACTTACCTTACGGAGCTATACCGCAGATGGGCCAACCATGACACTTCGACATTTTGAATTTCGCGGTTTTGGACATTTGGAATTGCCATGGTTCACGCAATATGTGTCGCTCTTTTCATATTCACGTAAAAGGACTTTCGAGCATCTAAATGGAACCCTACATACATAAGTAAAAGTAACAATCTTGATACATAGAATGAGTAAAAGATAATTTGAGAAGAAAAAAATAGGACATTGTGTTTGCAATAGTCACATTATTAAAAAAGAATTTGAGTAAAAAAGGACATAGTAACTGCATTAATTACATAAAAAAAATTCCTACTATTTGTGATAGTTAAACTGTGTAAAATCTGGGAAGGAAGTTATGTGCTGGGAAATTATGGTGGAGTACAAACAGAAAAATCCTTAATGATTTGCAACAGTTAAACTGCGATTATAGTAAGAGAAGGAATTCAGGTATTGGGGTTGTTAGGTTGGGTACAGGGCATAGCCAGTGAGAGGAAAAATGTAGTTTGATGGATTTTTTGAAGGAAGCAGGATTATTGATAGATCTGAGTGGGGGAGGGAGATTATTCCATAACTTGGAGACAGAATGAGAGTACAGCATTTGGCTAGCTGAGAGTTTAGGTTTCTGAATGGATAATAACATTTTGTTTTCAGACCTGAGATGGCAGTGGTAAATGGTCAGTATGGATGTGATGGAAGGGCAGGTTTCAGGTTGAGAGATTATCTTATGGGCTGTAGTTAGTTGTATGTAGCTAAAGTGGTGAGAGGATTCAAGCCAGTTTAGTTTATGGAGAGATAAGCAATGGTGTTTGGAATATTTTGCGCTGGTAGCAAATTTAGCCACTTTGTTGTAACAAATGTCCAACTTACAAACAAACACAGACAAGGAACAACAGTGCAAATAAAACTAGTAACCTCCAAAAGCACTGCAACAAGGAGAAGTGATGCACAGGACAGCTCAGGATAAAATCCAAAGTTAATTTACATAAAACGTAATGAAAATACACAACACGTTTTTCGTCTAACACACAGACTTCTTCAGACAACAGATAAAAATTGACGCCCATTATATATATTAATTAGTGTAAAACAATTAATTCAAATCTCCCAATAGAAAACCTTCTCATGAATAAATAATTTCATGCCTGATACATCTTTTCCACTCTAAAGAACACCATTCCATGCAGCCGAAGAAAAAATTAATAGCCAAAATGGCAAGGAAAAAACACAATATGTAAACATACAAGCTTATTAAAAATAAGTGAAATCTTATAAAATCTTGGATAAAATATATACAATAAAACTGCATTGGCAATATAACATTCTTGAACCTTAAAAAACAGCTTTCATCAAAGATTGCTCAACAGTCCCCTCAAGAGGTCAAAATAAAAATAACAATGAATATAATCAATAGTAGGAAAAAAAATTCTTCTACAATACAAGAATCAGATAAATAACTGTACTGAAGTTAATAGAAAATCTTAAAAAATCTAAAAAAGTTTTTTTAAAAATCTAAAAAATTGAGAAGAATGGGTGCCAAAAAAGAGTTCTAGTGACAAAACTATAAATAGTACACTTAATTTATATTACCCTAAAATCGTGTAATGAATGAGTGTAAAACAAATAATATATGTAATATGTATAAAAGTGAAAATATAAAATTCAAAGAAATGTAATTTCCTAAAATCCTAAAAGAAAGCATATAAAATAGATAGTGAAGATGTATCGCAATTCACAATATACATCTGATCTCAATAAATGTATACAAATGAAATAAAATAAATGGAAGAAAAACTAACAGTGAATAAAATTAAAGTCTAGCTGCTCTCATCTTTAAAACTGGGGTGAGGGAAACAAAATCGTTTGGACCTGGGAACTTATTTGCTTCTAGAACAATTTGCCAATAGAGTTCCCGGTACTCAATCTTGGTTTCCCATAACCCACCCTTCTCATCTTGCTGTACTTCTTCTATAATAAAAAATGTAAATTTAGCCAAAGGACAGGTCATCATATGTTTGTAAAGTGCATTAGTGAGTTTTTTATTTTTTATATCGTTCATATGCTCATATATTCTTCTCCTAATCTTCCTTTCTGTCTTCCCTACGTAAAAGCTTGAGCAAAATTTACAAGTAGCAATATACACGACTCCAAAGGAGTCACAAGTACTATGTGTTCTACTATTAATTACCTTTCCTCTAGCCTCAATTCAATACTGAATATGGATTATTGCAAAAATTAAAAGGAAACTCTAATGTAAGAGTCATGAAGCCAGATAAGGGGGGTGGTATTGTTTTTATGAACAACATCATGTATGAAGCTAAAATGTTAAATATTTTACTTGATGAGTCAAAATATGATAGTATTTCTAAAAATGAAATTCATATTGGGTATAGGAAAATATTTTCTATGCTATATGATTTAGTTCTTGCAGGATTCATTGATAAAGAGCTGTTTGATTTTTTAAATAATGACAAACCGAGAATTCCTTCTATCTTTGGAATTCCAAAAGTGTACAAACAGATTTTGGACCCACCGTTGCGTCCCATTGTAGCATCTGAAGGGTCAGTTACCTCCCCTTTAGCGAGGTATATTGACATTAAGTTGAAGAAATGTATGATGAAAGGGTTGTGTTATTTGAAAGATTCTTGGGACCTGCTCCATTTGGTAAAGGAAAATTTATTTAGTAATGATCTCATTTTTGTAACGATTGATGTGGTTAACCTATTTGGTTCTATACCACATGATACCGGCCTCATCTGGTTTGAAGAATCCATTAGATTTTCCGGTGATTTAAATGACGATGAGGTTTATATTTGTGTGGTACTGATGGAACTAGTCCTAAAACATAATTATATTTTCTTTCAAGGTAAATTCTTTCAACAGAAGAGTGGAGTAGCTATGGGGGCAAGATGTGCCCCCATTTTTGCTAATTTGGTTTTGAATACGTGGGAAATGAAGTTCATTTATCACAGCGCATACAAAGACTGTTGGTGTCTTTATAAACGTTATTTGGATGACATTGTTATATTTTGGAAAGATACCAAAGAAAAGTTAGATGAATTTTATTTTCTATATTAACAATACTACTGAATTTTTGAAGTTTACCCATGAGATCAGTTCCCATAGTATTCATTTTTTAGATATCACTTTAATTAAGGACCATGACCATTTTAAATCTAAAGTGTTTAGGAAGAAAACTTTTTCCAACTGCTATTTACAGTTTACTAGTGGACACCCCATTCATCAAAAAAGGAGCATTGTGAAAGGTCAGTTTGTAAGGATTTCGAGAATGACTTCCGATGATTTCGATTTTGCTGAGAATTGTGAATTTTTGATTCATATGTTCTTGGACAGAGGTTACCCGTTAGAATTTATTATGAAAATTAAAGATGAAGTTGTTGATAAGAGAAACGATAGGTTTTTTTCCCATTCTTGGTAAGGAGCACATTTCTACTGACACTTCGGAATTGAATAATCTAGTTGAGCCTGTTAAGTGTTCAAAAAATAGTGGTAACAATTTTAACAGTGCTTTCATCACTGACTTTAGTGGAGATGCCATTATGATTCAAAAAGTCCTAGGTAAAGAATGGGATAAATTTATTAAGATTAGTGACCTCAGTTTAGATAACACACCTTTTAGAATTATTTTTAGAAGAGGACGAAACATTAAGGACTGGTTGACACCATTACAAAAAGGAAATAAGAAAACTATGAAAGCTAATGGCACTTTCCCATGCAAAATGTGTCCTCAGTGCCCTTGGTTGGCTGATAAAAGTAGCATATATATTGAGGCTAGAGGAAAGGTAATTAATAGTAGAACACATAGTACTTGTGACTCCTTTGGAGTTGTGTATATTGCTACTTGTAAATTTTGCTCAAGCTTTAATGTAGGGAAGACAGAAAGGAAGATTAGGAGAAGAATATATGAGCATATGAACGATATAAAAATAAAAAACTCACTAATGCACTTTACAAACATATGATGACCTGTCCTTTGGCTAAATTTACATTTTTTATTATAGAAGAAGTACAGCAAGATGAGAGGGGTGGGTTATGGGAAACCAAGATTGAGTATCGGGAACTCTATTGGCAAATTGTTCTAGAAGCAAATAAGTTCCCAGGTCTAAACAATTTTGTTTCCCTCACCCCAGTTTTAAAGATGAGAGCAGCTAGACTTTAATTTTATTCACTGTTAGTTTTTCTTCCATTTATTTTATTTCATTTGTATACATTTATTGAGATCAGATGTATATTGTGAATTGCGATACATCTTCACTATCTATTTTATATACTTTCTTTTAGGATTTTAGGAAATTACATTTCTTTGAATTTTATATTTTCACTTTTATACATATTACATATATTATTTGTTTTACACTCATTCATTACACGATTTTTGGGTAATATAAATTAAGTGTACTATTTATAGTTATGTCACTAGAACTCTTTTTTGACACCCATTCTCCTCAAATTTTTAGATTTTTAAAAAAACTTTTTTAGATTTTTAAGATTTTTTTATTAACTTCAGTACAGTTATTTATCTGATTCTTGTATTGTAGAAGAATTTTTTTCCTACTATTGATTATATTCATTGTTATTTTTATTTTGACCTCTTGAGGGGACTGTTGAGCAATCTTTGATGAAAGCTGTTTTTTAAGGTTCAAGAATGTTATATTGCCAATGCAGTTTTATTGTATATATTTTATCCAAGATTTTATAAGATTTCACTTATTTTTAATAAGCTTGTATGTTTACATATTGTGTTTTTTCCTTGCCATTTTGGCTATTAATTTTTTCTTCGGCTGCATGGAATGGTGTTCTTTAGAGTGGAAAAGATGTATCAGGCATGAAATTATTTATTCATGAGAAGGTTTTCTATTGGAAGATTTGAATTAATTGTTTTACACTAATTAATATATATAATGGGCGTCAATTTTTATCTGTTGTCTGAAGAAGTCTGTGTGTTAGACAAAAAACGTGTTGTGTATTTTCATTACGTTTTATGTAAATAAACTTTGGATTTTATCCTGAGCTGTCCGGTGCATCGCTTCTTCTCGTTGCAGTGCTTTTGGAAATGTCCAACTTCTTTTTTAAGGAGGATTGGAGGTTGGTGAGGATAGGGGCTCCATATATAAGGGTAGGAAGTAGGAAGGATGAGGCCAAGGTTTTTTTTGCAGGGAGACTGAGGAAATAGTTGTGCCTATATAAGGCACCCAGTCTTTGATGTGTTTTTTGATGTTGTTGTGGATGTGAAGGTCAAACGTTAACTTGTCATCAATGATGACCCCTAGCAGTTTGGTGCTAGGGACAATTTCAATGACAGTGTTATTTTGGGCACTTATGGTGAATTGAGTTTTGTTAATAGGGCTAGATTTTGTAGGGGTAAATAGTAATAGTTTTGTTTTATTGGGGGTTAAGGGCTAGGTGATTCTGGAACATCCAGTGCTCTGTGGAGGTAAATGCTTCTTGAGTAAGATGCTGTAGTTCTGTGACAGATTTTGAGGAGAAGATGATGGTAGAGTCATCTGCATATTGGATGCCTGTACTGTGTGTAAGAGTATTATGAAAGTTATTGACAAATATAGTGAAAAGGAGGAGACCCAGACTTGAGCCTTGAGGAACTCCTGTTTTAGTATTAATGAATGAGGAGGAGGAGTGGTGCCATCTAGTGGATTGTTGCCTGTTGCTGAGATAGTTGGTAAACCACTGTATGGTGGAGGGAGATAGGGTAAGGCTGGAGAGTTTATTATTTAGTATAGAGTGGGAGATGGTGTCAAATGCCTTAGATAAATCCAGAAAGACAGCAGAGACTAAGGAGCCAGCATCGCAAGCTCTGTTTACTGTGTCCAAGAAGGATATGAGGGCTGTGTTTGTGCTGTGTCCGGGTCTGAAACCGTGTTGAGTGGGAGAAAGCAATTGGCGTTTTACTAGATGCCTTGAGAGGTGGGAGTGGATGCATTTCTCTAATATTTTAGAGATGGGGGAAAGAATGCCAATGGGGTGGAAATTAGAGATGTCAGGGTTATTGCCTCCTTTGTGAAGAGGGATGACAAAAGCTTTCTTCCAGATATCTGGTACACATGACTCTTGAATGGACCTGTTTAGGAGAATTCTGATTGGATACGCGATGGAGGGGGCTGCCATTTTTAAATATTCTGCAGGTAAGTTGTCAGGGGCATTTGTGCAGGGTTTTAGTTTATAAAGAAGCCTCTGAATGGTGGATGTGGGAATGGGTGATAGTGAGAATGTCGTTAGGGGATTTGAAGGGTTAAGATTTAGTGGTGTTCCTAATGGGTCTGTATTGGTGAGAGGGAAGGTAGTTGTAAGTTTGGTGATGGTATCTATAAAGTATGTGTTGAAGAGTGAGGCTAGTTCGGAGGAAGTTTTTTCTGGGTTTGGGCATGGGGTACTATTTGTTCCTGGGTGGAGGAGGGTGTTAATTGCTCTCCAGAATTTAAAAGATTAACAGATTCAAGTATCTTTGAGATGTAGTTGTGGAGAAGGATGGTTTGAATTCTCTATTGTGATCTGGCACAAAGTGTCAGGGCAGTATGAGGCAGACAAATATTAAGGAAACTGAAAAGCAAAGAGTGTAAAACAGTGATGCAACCAATGCTTTTGTATGCACAGAAACCTGGGCAATGAAGACAGAGCAGCTGAGGAAGCTTTAGGTGATATAATTGAAGAACCAGAGATAAGTAGAGAAATGCACACTGTGGAAGAGATGAATGGGGACAACAGAGCAGAAGCCATAGTAGCCTTAATTATAGAGAAAATCAAGGAATACAGATTAGAATTGTTTAATCACATGTGCAATATAGCAGAATAATATTTGGTAAAAGAAATCTGGGAAAGGCAAAAGAATGCAACAGGAGGCAAGGACACCTGACCAAGACACAGATGGATCACATGAGAGAAAACCTGTGATATGTGGCCAGGACTGTCAAAGAAGGGAAGTGAGTATGAGTCAGTCTGATCTGAGAAAAATAGGTGCAATTCATGATAACCCATACCCATATAGAAATGGAAAAATGGGGTTAATGATTATGACAATAATGATCAGATTCAGATATGTTAGTGATGTGATTTCCAGATCTTCTGTAATTTTTGTTTAACATCTGCTGTGGTAGACCACATCTGTGGCAGTTTCAATGTTTATGAAAAAAAATCTGCTTTTATTTTAAATTATTTTATTTTACAACAACTCGCTTTGGGAATGGATAGTACACAGAAGTAACACCTTTGTAGCTGTAAAAGTCTTTGTTTATATAGGCTTTCAAGACTAATAAATTATTAGCAAGAATAGCTAGTTTGTAATGGAAAAAAGCCATACTCATACATAAAATCAATATCATTAATCAAAGGATCTCTGCTAATTATTCACGTACCTTTTCACAGAATAATGAACAAACTTAGAAGCACTTTCACGTTAAGCCAAATATGGTCAATAATAAGCTGAGTTTTACCCCTTGTGCACAATACCCTCCAAGAAATTTAAATCCTACCATCTCAAAAAAATAAATGAAATTAACAGAAAAACAGTAAACTGAGAAACTAGATGTTATACATTAAACACATATTTTGCATTCTCTCCCGATGTGGAGGACTGCCCTTCCACATGACCCCCCCCCATGCCCAACTTTGATAACTCCAAAATTGTTTTATCATAGAGAAAGGGGAATTATCTTTGGTAAAGATTTTCAGTCTTAATGCATATTTATCAATAACTGCACTTATTTTTTTTCTTTTATGAGGAGTGTACTTACCTTTTTGAACATAAGTGAGCACATCCTTACGCACCTAGAGAAAAATAAACTTATTGAAAGTCCTCTCAAGATTAGGAACAAATATTGTTGGATCTTTGCTAAAAATGTTGATCTGATTAACCATTTGCAACTCAGAAATTGCAATATCCACTATACGTCCCCCTATTCCATAAGATATTATTGCATCAGACAGGGAGTCATACTGCTCAACTGTCCAGATTTTCACAGAATATCCAGATTTTTGTGTCATATTTCTAGCCTGTTCCTCATAAAATTTGTGTTTTTCTGACAAATCACTGGATTGAAGAGACTAAATAATAACATGCATTGAGTTTCAGACTTCATATCCTTCAGAAAATGAATGGTAACCCAAAAATGCGTCTATATCATTTAATTGAAAACTCATTTCATTGAAGCTTAATTCATTGCCACATATTCACTGTTTCTGGTTTTGTAGAAAACAGAGAAGTCAAAATAGAAAAGAAAAATATCAGAGTCATTCTACCAGTTTCTGCAGTGACTGAGCAGGTGGCACAAAGACATGATCAAGTTGCAAGGTAAGACAGAAAGATAAATAAGATAGTCCACAGACACAATTCATAAGGGATGCCAGCAACAACCTGCTCACAAGTCCACAGGACATCAACGGCAGATAAAAAGTGTACTTCCAGCAGCTTCTGAATAAAGAAAACCTCACAGAAGCAATACTGCCCAATACACAGCCTGAAAGGAAAGAGGAAGGAGAGTCCATCTTAAAAGAAGTAAGAAAATCACAAAGAAGAATTAAGTTAATGGAAGCAGCAGGCTCATTTTAGGTCATTTTTAGGTCACTGCAGACATGGTTAAGATGTTGGATGAGTTAGGAGAAAAGTAGTTCCTGAGTGTAGTCATAGCAGTGTGGAGAGAAACTTCTGTCCCGGGTGACTGGTGAATAAACTTTGTAGTGCCAATGTACAAAAACAAAGACATTCACAACTGTGAGCAGTGCAGTGTTATCAAACTCCTGTCATAGTGTATGGAAGTGCTGGAGATGGTGAATGTTAAATGGATATTTAGAGTTGTAGAAAGTAAGATGGGGATGAGTAATCAGATTTGGCTCAAGATGCAGCTTAACTGATCCAATGTTTCCAGGGAAAATGATAGTGGAGGAATATGTCCATCTGGGCATTTCAAGACTTAGAGTAAGGATATGACAAGGTTCCCATTTAAGCTGGCTTGGGCAGTCCTGTGATGGTTAGAAGTCCTTGAAACTTTAGTAGAGTTAGTGTAAACAATGTACAGGGACCCAATGATACAATAATGAATGGTGTTCAGACTCACAGAGGGGCTCCTAGTGGGACTGGATTTGTGTCAGGGTTCAGCTGTGATCCCACTGCTATTCATTCTGGTGAAGACCCAGCTTAGCAAACAGGTCAGAGGGAGCAGATCAACAAAGCTGTAGTATGCTGATGATGTAGCATTACAAGCAGACTCTGAAAATCAGCAAATGATGGAGGACAGTAATGAAAAACTTAAGAAACTTCAGACAAAATTGAGGACAGACAAGGCAGTTGTCATGGCAGCAAATGGTGAACTCAGAAGAAGCTTGAAAGAGACAGAAGGGAAATAATAGAGCAGGTTAACAGCTGTAGGTAACTGGGAGGTATGGTCGATGAGAATGGAAGTCTTAATGAGGAGACCAAAGCTGGAATCAGATTGCCTATAGCCAAATGGCATAGTGTCAGGGTTAGTGTTTGACAGAAGAATCCCAAAGAATCTGGAATGCAAGGTATACAAATCAGTGGTGCAGCCAGTACTTTTGTGTTGTGCAGAAATCTGGGCAGTAAAGGGAATGCAGTTAAGCAATCTAAAATTGATGGAGATGAAGTGCTTGAGACAGGTGATACACAATGCAGGGCAGATGAAATAATAATAGTAGAGCAGAAGAAAAATAGCTCTAATTGTAGAAAAGGTCAAAGAGAACAGATTACAGTGGATTGCACACTTGCAGGAAAGCAAAAAAAAAAAAAAAAAGACAAGATGGTAAAGAGGATCTGGGAGTGGCAAGAATTAAGAGGAAAAGTGGATGTCCAGCAAAGAAATGTGACAGTCAAGCATAACTCGCAATGAAGATAGGAGAGTAGCAATGAATCAAAAGAAGTGGTGATACTTCATGCAATACCTTGACCCCATGTAAAAAAATAGGAAAAAGGGGGGCTGATGGTGTTTCTGTTTTTTTGTGAACATGGAGTAGGTTGCTCAGGACGAGGTCACTTAAGGCCTTTATGCTACAGGTGGATTACCCCTAAGGAGTCTCTATGAGACAGAGAAGGCCTTTAAGGAGTTCTGCAAAAGTAACAGAACTCATGCCCATAATACATTATGGACAAAGGAGAGCACATTGTCTATAAATATGCCTCAGTCTCTGATGACAGTGTCTTAGTCTTAATTAGTCTTAATGGGGTCTGAATGGACACATGATAAGTCAGCAAGCAAAGGAGAGTAGTATTGCTAAAACTGAACTCATCCTCAGGTGAGTACCTTCATTATGTGGACCCTGGTTTTCACAAAATCTCACCAAGATGACACTGATATATAGATTGTATTTTATATAGCATATATCATAGACAGAAGTAGGTTAAAACATTTAAAAAAGATAGCTGGGTGCACAAGGCCCAGAATAAAAATGTGCCCAATCCTGGTAAGTGCACTGGTGCCAGGACTGGAAAAAATGACAATGGAGAACCTTCAAGACACAGAAACATTCCTACACTAGGGGCTAAGCTAGGCCCAGGGGTAGGATGACACCCCCCATTGTAGAAGGAAGTAGTGGTCCACAAAAATCACAAAAACTGATTGGTCAAAAACAGCCATAAAGATGATGGAGTGGACTATTGAAGATAAGAATGAAGTTATGTATTGTTACTATTATGGAAGAATCCCAGAATTTCCAGACATAAGATATACAAAAAATTAAGAGTGAAATTAGAGGAAAAAAATACTTCCACAAGAAAACCTGTGAAGAGCTTCAAATAAAAATTTGTGTTCATTAATACAACAGATTTATGAAAAACATTATATAGACCAAGAAACCTGGTGCCATTTGGAAAAAGAAGTGACTGAGGAAGTGTGAAAATATAAAAAAAAAACAAAATTTAGAGACTTTTGAAAGGTATAGAAGATGGATGGATAGAAAGAAAGAGAGATCTGATATGGTGTGATATTTATGTAAAGGAGAAAGCCAAATAATTAATCAACACAAAAAATACAGTCTCAAAGATATTCAAAAAGAAATACAGGCAAATGCATCCAGATATGGAAAATTTCACAATAAAAAAAATAAGGTCACAAAGAGGGAACGCAGAAGTTAAAAAAATAGAAGCAGAAGTTATGGAATACCTGTAAAGTGAAGGATTTAGTGTAGAATGTCTAACAAAGGGTTATATCACACCAGGATGGAACAACAAGTCTCTAAAGTAAGGAGAAATGGGAAGAGCAGGAGACATCTGAAGAAGAAATATGGACTTTGAAAAGAAAAAAGAGATTTAATATGCTGCAATATCTATGCAAAGGAGAAAGCAAAACTAATCAATACAAAAAAAGCAGCACCAAAGATATTTGAAGAGAAATGCAGGCAAAGGCATCCAGACATGGAAAATTTTACATTACAAAAAAATAAGAAAACAAAGAGGAAAAGTAGAAAAGAGGATCAGTAATGGCCTAGTTAAAGAAATATAAACTGATGTTGTGGATTACCTGAGAAGTGAAGGATTTAGTGCAGAAAATCTAACTCTAATAACATCACAGCAGGATAGAGTAATAGATCCCCGGATTAAGAAGAAAACCAGTGGAGAGGAAAACATATGATCAGTTGCCATATGAAGATACTTTGGAGCCTTCCATAGGAAGCCAGTACAAGCATTTGGTTGAAATTGCACAGCAAGGGAAGGAACAAGAAACTGTGGGAACTCTGATGCAATCAATGTTGTAGAGTGATAAGCCAGTGAGCTCCCATGTGAAAGAGCAACAGATGGCGCAGGATGAAATTGAAGAGAATGTGGCACAGAAAGATGCTGTGGAACTTTTTATAGAATGTCCACAGGAAATGGAGAACAAAGAAGGTACCCTCAGTTTAGAAGAAAATGATTTAAGAGAAGAGTTGCTTGATTTAATAGAGCTGGATAGACATATTAAGATCAGTGAAAGAAATGGACTACAAAAAGTCAACAGAACCAAAAAAGTTTGATAAAACAAATGAACACAGTAATTATTTTATTTTTTAACATTTGTTTACTGGGAAAGTCCAACTTGGAACAAGCCAGTCTTCGGCGGAGGCTCAGGGAGAATTGTTCCAGATGCATGCCTTTGTAAAGTGGGAGGAAACCGGAGCAAGCCCGCATGAATGCAGGGAGGATATGCAGACTCCACACAGAAGTAACCCCACCTGAGAACTGAACAGGACAACCGCTTGCTGTGAGGTGACAACACTAATTGCTGCATCAATACACTATCTATCATACCTTCCATAGAGATATATGCAATATAACAGAAGTAAATAGGATATACTGCAGTGCAGCTGCATTAATAACTACTGTGCAGCTAAATTAATAACAGATAAACCCCCAGATTCAGCAAACGTCCATGCAGGAATAAGTTATTCCTGCATGGAAGGGACCATTCCCATGCAGTACGGCAGCACGCCATGCATATGTATGAAGGCATGCTGCTGTGCTGTAATACGTACATGGGAATGTGTACGAGCGCAGGGGGCATGTTTGAGAGCAGTGCTCTCACAATACACACACCCCCTGCACACTAGAATTGCCATAATGCAAATTAAAAAGAGCAAGATCTCTCATTACACCTCCCAACCTGTTAGAGTAAGAAATCTGGACAAAGCCATAAGGGACAACTGCTGAACATTGCTATTACAAACTTAGAAATTTGATAGAATAACAGGTTTTGCATTAACATGAATATTGAGAAGGTTATGAAGTCTAAAACGCACACCTCTCAAACCGTTAGAGTAAGAAATCTGCACAAAGCCATAAGGGACAACTGTGAAATATTTTGCTATTACAAACTTATAGAAAGTTGATAGAATAACAGTTTTTACATTAGCATACATTTTCTGAAGAGTATGAAGTATAAAATGCAAATGTCTATCATTATTGTCAAACTTCAATCTGTAAAGATGTGCTAGAAAGCCACAAGTTTATGAAAAGTGGACTAAGAATATAGGGCAAAAATCTGAACATACTGTGAAAAGTTATATGTCATCAACATTTGCAAAGCACAGCCCCAACAAATAAATCTTTATTTTCACATCTGCAATAAAGTTTAAGTGTAGCTGTGTGGTGTGCCCATTGCTTAGCTAGGCTCAGCCCAGCTTCGTTGGCATGAAAAGTTAAATAGCAATAGACATCCAGCACAGCTAGTAGTGCAATAGTGTAGTAGTTAGAACATACGCCTTGTATGTAGTCATTCTTGGTTCGAGATTCAAGAAAGATGTTTCTATTTTGTATGTGAAATTATTTTAATTTATTTGTATATTTATTTATGAAGTAACTTATATTTCACAACCAGAATAGTGTATTAAGTCCAGATGTGAGGTGTCAGTGTAATAAAGTTGTGAACCCCCCCATATAAACATAAGTGCCCCATACAGTATAGTGACACAAGAATAAATGTAATGAAAGCACACTGAGGGATGTTATGGCAGGTAAACAAATTTACAATATGTCAGGAATACGATGAATCAATCCCATACAGGTGGTAGTCCATAAAATAAAACATAAGCAATGCTAAGCATTGCACAGCTATGCTGACCGGGTGTAACCCTTGTGTAAATATGAATGCTAAGCAATGAGTAGCCCAGATAAGTGGATTTGCCCATTGGTAAGCAGTGCTGAACCTGCCCCTTTAAGCACTGCCAACCTTAGCTAAGCAGGTTTGCCTATAGCTTAGCTTAGCTCAGCATATTCAAAACTGTCCAATCACGGCAAAGTGTGGGAAATCAGCCATATTTAAACCTCATGGCGGGAGTATAGCTCATAACCGGTTGTAGCTCCCCACTGTAGGCAGTGTGGCAAGTGATGGATAAGGCACGCGCTTTCTGGCACAGCACTGGGGCATACAGAAGTCCAAGGTCATGATAGGAATCCTTGTAAAAAAACATGACATGAGACTGCTGCAGGACCAGTACCAAGGCTCCCAATACAAAGCAGAAGCCTGGGAAAGTCTTGCCCATAATCTCACCAGTGCCACTGGTATCCCTTGGACTGGTGAGAAGATCCGGCACCACAACGCTGACTTGAAGTGGAGAAAGAGGGAGCTCTTGGACGAGTGGGTCCAAGAAGCATGACAGAGGGGTGATGTTCCCAGCAGTGTGTAAGTATTCGTAACAATAACTGTTTACCAAAGTCCAGCCTGTGTATGTGATGGAAAGCTATGCATAAATATTTCTCTATCTTCATTACAGCTCCAGCTGAGTGGGTTGCAAACCAGGAAGCCCATGCCAGCAGGTTGCAAAGGCTGCGTCGTGAAGCTGGTAAGTAACAATCTAACTTGTAGTATTCATACCAAATAAATATAAATGAGTAGAATGTCACCTGGCATTATTACAAATGAGTATTGTTTGTACTGAATAAAGCAGACAATATTGCAGTAATAGTCTCATATAGGTCATATATTAATAAAAATATAAGTGCCTGTCAATAAAAGTCAAAACCCTGGACTGGTTGTTTTCACTCTGGTATGGTATGATTTGAAATTTGTATAGTTTATGCATAACAGCTATAGCTCTGAAAGCATTAAACAATCAAGTCTCATCTGACAAAGTTAGTGACTATAACACACGAGATTGACTGATATTACAAATGTCATGCACCAAGATCTGATATCTGAATAGTAATGTTGTGTTAAGCATTGTTTACCACACTGTGCTATGTGAAAAGGTATGTATAGGAATGTATGTATAAGAATGTTGTAATTATAAGGTCAGATTGTACAATAAAGAGAGAATGAGAATGAAATCATTCAAAAAAGACACAGAAGTTTCTCAATATCTCCCTCTAATGAAACACACACTTGTTATAGTTTTAGCAGAAACAGCCACGGTTTGAATCCTGGGAGTGGTAGCAAACTGTATGCATAATTTCAACTAGGATTTTGTGAAAATGTGTAGGAACAGTCATGTAGTCTTAACAAACATTTCCTCCACAGGTCTTCCAGGTAAGAGAAAGTATAAAGTAGCTATAAGAAGGCTGTAATTATACTGTGTACAAACATAACACTGCCCAACCCAAGGCCATAGTTACTGTAATAATACCTCTAGAGTAATGAGTAGAGCAATGATCATTAAAGCTGTGATTACTGCAAGAATCTACAT
This sequence comes from Protopterus annectens, assembly GCF_019279795.1. Classification (NCBI taxonomy): domain Eukaryota; kingdom Metazoa; phylum Chordata; order Ceratodontiformes; family Protopteridae; genus Protopterus; species Protopterus annectens. Next base: position 1,795,591,726 of record NC_056737.1, read on the forward strand.
TTGTTAACTGACATCTCTCTCTCTCCCCCACCTTATCTTCACAAATAATCTAAACACATAAATGAATGGGTATGTTTTCCACCAAACCTACTGGTGGAACATGTGTCCTGTTGTTCTACAAATGTTGAAATTTATTTCAATTAATGTTCACTGTTCAAATATTAGCATTGGTGGCCTGTTGCTATCAATGTAACCTGCATGCCTGAGTAATGCCCACTGTGGTTCCATATATGCATATATTCTCTTTACTATGCAAATGTTCCAAATCAGTTTTTTTTTTTTATTTTTAGTTAATGGGAATACTCATGCATGCTGTTATAACTAATCCTGGAATGTGTTTACCATTACTAACCAGCATATGTTCTAAAACTGCAACACCATAGCACGTCAGTGAAGGACTATCCCAGTGGATCTGCCTCTCCTACCTCATCTGACCATGGCACTGGGTCCCACCCTGGGACCTGCTCGTCTGCTGGTCCTGCACCACCTTTGGAGCCACCTCAGGGGATGGGGTTTGCCCCCCCTGGACATGGACAGGATCCAGTCACCCAAAGCCAGGTCCAGGGTCTGATGTGGAGTGAGCTCCACAAGGAATTGGGAGATGTGCTACACCAGCTTGAGGGCCGCATGATGCAATTAGGGGGACAGCCTGTCCCTACTGCTCAGCCCCCAGCACAGTCACCTTCGGGGCCATGAAGGTGCAGTGACTGCCCATGGGTGGGGACCTCAGTCCTACTGTATCCATTCGGGGGCTCGTGGGTTTCAGATTACCAAACACCCCTCCCCATCCAAGGTGTTTACCCCCCACATGTGTCTTATACCACTCCTGTATGCTCTTATGTCTGTCTTGTTTGTCTTCCTACTCAACTTACCTCCCAAATATACCTAGTATCCTTCCCCAACATCCCACTCTCTCCTTTAAAAAAAAAAAAAAAAAAAAAAGGCAAGCTGTTCCCCAAAAAAATTTCACGCCTATACATAGCTGTCCATTTCGCACACGTCAACTGGACACATGTAATCTTGTCTAATTGGCTTCACAACACATTATTGTTGTCCTCACCCCTCTCTCTCAGGGGTTTGAGTGTCCAAATGTACCTCCAAATTCAGTATATATGCACAGCTTTGATGTAGAAGAAATGGACAGCTATGGACCTTCCCTACATCCATCCTGCACATCCCCAGCTATCTTTCATATTGTTTTACCCTCTTTGTGCCCCCATTATCACCACTTTCCTATCATCCTATTTTTTTCTTTTAAAGAAATTAGTGCAGGGGTAAGTGGGAGTAAGCAGTAGTAAGCGTGACTAAGCCTGTTTGCGCGGTACTAAGGCATGCCTAACATAGATTAAGCACTTTTTAAGACTGTGTGTAGGCATAGTGAACCAGAAGTTAGCATTTCTGAACGCCGTACAAACCTGTAGAAACCGCTTACAACTGCTTAAAAGTGCCTTCATCACACTGTATCCAACAGCTCTTGTTCTGCCCAGCAACAAAATAACCAGCCTTAGTAAGCCTCGAACCCAGGAACCAGTACGTGATAGCCACAGCAAGTTACCACTAAGCCATTATTCAAACATATCATGCAGCATAGTCATTAAACAGTAGGGAAAATGTATATATATATATATATATATATATATATATATATATATATATAGATATATACATATACATGCACACACACACACACACACACACACACACACACACACACACACACACATATATATATATATATAAGAAACTGATGCAGAATAAGATGAAGTCCCAAGACTGGAAAACTCCATTATCAGCCTCAACAAAACATTGAAATCCCTCATCAAATCCTCTAAAGCTAGCTATGAAAACACAATTGCAACAGATAGTAAAGACAAGGACAAGGCCTTCTATACTTATGTAAAGAATCTTCACAGCAATACCCAGATTTGTTCTGAGCTACTGCACAATGATACCTCCTATACCTATACTGGCCGACAGATTCAGTGCTAGCCCCCCCCCCCCAACAAACCACCAATCACAATACCAGTTGATTTCCAGGCACCCAGTATTACTGCTGCACAGGTTAAAACAGCACTGTCCAAAGCCAAGAATACAGCTTCTATGGGACCTGACAATATCCCTGGCTGTGTTCTGCATAAACTGCAGAGTGAACTGGCACCTCACCTGTGTGACCTGTTCAATCACAGCTTCACCTCAGGCTTTGTCCCTACTGAATGGCGCACTGCTACAGTCATCCCTCTCCACAAAGCAGGAGTGACTACAGACCCTGGGAATTATTGCCCCATTAGCCTGACGACTGTGATATGCAAAGCTATGGAACACATGATCATGGACCTAATAAAAAGGATATAGGGAATCTCCAATCTCTGGATCCTACACAGTTTGGTTATGTGAAGGGTAGATCATGCCTGCTCAACCTGGTTGACTTCTTTGAGTCAGTCACCAGTGCTGTGCATGAAGGCAAGGTGGTTCATACAGCCTACCTTGATCTGGCCAAGGCCTTTGATACCATTCTCCACTCAGGAATCAAAGAAAAACACACTAAGCTAGGCACCATCCCCAATATCACTAGATGGGTTGCAAACTAGCTCATAGGTAGAACCCACAGTGTGAAAGTAGCTGACTCCAAGTCAGACTGCTAACCAGTCATGAGTGGAGTCCCACAGGGTTTGGTCCTGGGTCCTTTCCTGTTTAGTATCTACTTTTCTGAAGCCCAGGCCAACATGAAGGGACTCTAGATGACAAAGTTCACAGACGACTGCAAGTTGGGAGCTATTATTAACTCCCCAAGTGATGCTGACATCCTTTGGAAAGGCCTCAATGAGACCAACTTCTGGTATCAGAACCATGGCTTTAAGCTCATTGCCAAAACAGGTGTCATCATCCCCCGTGGGAAAAACCCGGTTCCATTGCATTACCACATTCCACTGAACAGAAAAAGGTGTTATTATATAACTTGTTGATACTTGTGAACCTCTGCTATCTTTAAAAAAACAAAAAAATCTTGCTTTTTTCCCACTTTTCTGAGATTTAAAAAAGTTCAGTTACAGGCTTGCTGTTCTGAACTGTTTGTAAGTTTCTTGGAGGCCATTTTTTGCTTGGGCTAAAGGGAAGTCTCTCTGTTCATCAGTGGCAGTGATAAACATTGAGCAGCCTGCCTGCCCCTGTGGGAGTGGTTACTGCCTTAAAACTGTAGTTTTATTGGCCATTTTGGGTCAATTCCATACTCCTTGATCTCCCTCTCTTAAAACCCTCTTTTGTGTGGGTTTGCGCATTTTTGTGCATAGCGCAACCGTAATTGGGTTTAAACTATTCCTGGCTCCACGAAGTCTGCTCTTCACTTTTTCCCTTAGAACTGCTCTATCTCTCAAATTAAACACCATATTCTCATTCTAAGGCCCTTCACTGGTCCAAATAAGTAATCTTACAAGTTAGCACTATTAAACCATAAGCACTATTTACACTTATACTCTCTACGATTAACTTGACCCCTATTGGTCTGTCTTAATTCAGTTTACCTATATTACTCTAGCATGTCCAAAGGTCAGTCAATGGTTTCCTCTCCAGTCCAGCTGGTGAATATGGGAATTTTGAGGCAATGTTACAACTGTCTCATGTACACGGACAACCCTCTCCTCCTCCAACCAGGTTCAAATATATGTGAGAGATGCAACCATATAGCCAAACTGGAGGCTGAGCTCTCTCATCTCAAAACTGGTGAAACCAGTCAGGAGGAGAAGGTAAAATCACACAACACAATTCCAGTATCACATAGTCCCACCACATCAGCAAACCAAACACATAAATACACAAAAACATACTCAGAGGCTCTAAATAAAAATCTACCTAAGTAACAGAGACCTCCAAAGCAGACATCCAAGCAAACGCTACCCCAAATCAAAACACGGACAACACATAGCCCACAAAGTCAGTGTGCCAAGCAGCCACAGCCCTTAAGGCAGAATAACACACCTGATACTCTTGTAATAGGTGACTCTGTTGTCAGACACACTGATGTCCCGCTCACCAGGCTGAACAAAGAGAAGGTCACAGTGAGCTACCTGTCGGGCGCTAAGATCCACCACATAACGCAAGCACTCAGGTCATTCCAAAGCAAATACAAATATGACTCAGTCATCGTACATGCTGGTGTGAATGACCTGAGACGTACCTCCCTGAACTAAATGAAAAGAGACATAGAGGAGCTCTCTGATCATGTAGCCCAGGCCGGTATGACCCTGACCTTGAGCAGCATCTTACCCTCACCTAGAATGATGCCACAGTACAAAGACAAAATGATCGATTTTAACAATTGGCTAAAATTTTGGTGTCATTCAAAGGGGATCCAGTGTCTTTCAGCCTGGGATGACATGCTTGACAAGCCACGTTGCTTCACTAGGGATGGCTTGCACCTGTCACCACTGGGCATTCGGATATTGGCAAAGGCTCTTGCCACCCCCATAGTGCCTTTTTTAGGCAAGGCTCAAAAGTCAAACCCACCTTCATAGACAACACAAGGAACAAGAAACTAAGGGTAATGCTGCTAAACGCCAGAAGTCTTAACCTCAAGATGCACGCATTCAAAGCTCTCCTCAGTATGGAGAACATCGATATCTGTGCAGTGACAGAAACCTGGTTCAAGGCTCCAGAGAGCACCCCAGCACTACCAGGTTATACCTCATATTATGCTTTTCGGCCCCAAAACCCGGACCGAACCACAGAAGGAGGGGGAGTTTCCATATTTATCAAGGATATCCACAACTCCAGGTTAGTGCATTGCACAAATTATTGAGATCATCCATGTGCAACTAACAGTGGGCAAGACTACTTTTCAGTTTATAGCATCCTACAGACCACCCTCTCAAAGTCAGGAATCCCACTCGGCTTTCCTGAAAACATTGGAGAACAGGAAGATCTCTCCCGAACACCATTATATTGGGTGACTTCAACTACCCAAACATAGACTGGGAGCACTACTCAAGCCCCAGCACCTTAGCCCAAAGTTTCCTGGAAATTATAAACTCAAATGCTATGGAACAACTAGTCACCACTCCCACAAGAGGGGATAACATACTAGACCTGATCATTACCAACATGGGTACTCTATGCACCATACCAGAAGTATATCCCTCATTGGTAAGATCAGACCATAAATTAATTTCACTGGATATCCACATCCCGACCCCACCCCCAACCCAGAAAACCACAGTGAAAAACTTCTCAAAAGTGAACTTCTCACTTCTCAAAACCAAAGTGGAATCCTTCAAGGCCCCAAGGCCAGAGGAAACTACGGCCCAAACTGCAGAATCCTGTATAAACGCATTCTACGGACATCAACAACCACAGCAACCAAGGAAAAACTGAAGTACCACAAACGATAAACCAGCAGCTCCGTAGAAGGAAATATTTATTCAAAATGCAAGATAAGAAATCTCTAGCGCCTCGGCCAAAAGCCTTACAAAAACTAATATGCATCACATCCATTTATACTCCAACTGAAGCACATAATTGATTAATTACTTAATTAATTACTTAATAAGCTTCAATACACTTTTGAAAGAACAAAACCTTATATACATATTTACACAAAACTTTTCCAGAAGCATTCCTGATTTAATCCTTCAGGGACCATAGTATTAAATTTTAGAATCAGGAATGCTTCTTTTTTCCTTAAAATTTGTTTAACATATTCATCACTCATAAATTTATTAAAAACTGTACTATCTAAAATTGTGACCAAAAGTCCATCAAGGCTACCTTTATGAACTTCATTAAAATGTGTAGCCACAGGACTAGTTAATTTATTATTTCTAATATCTCTAATACGCTCTTTTATCCTACAAGAGAACTGTCTTTTGGTTTCACCTATATAAAACTTATTGCAAGTACATTTAACTGCATATATAACTTTTTCAGTTCTACATGTAAAGTGCCCATTTGTCTGGAAATTCATACCATTAATTTTGTCAAAAGTGGGACTCACATATTTACAAATAGTACACTTTCCACACATCATTGTGCCTTTTTCCTTTATACTCCTCATTATCTCACCTTTAGGGCTATGGAACCTACTGTGCACTATAAAATCTTTAATATTTCTTCCTCTATTAAAAGAAAAAGATAATCTTTTCTGTTTTAAACAATCTACTTCTCTTCTAACAATATTCCAACTAGATTTAACTATATCTAAAATTTCTTCAGATAAAACTGAATAAGTTGTAGTAAAGTATATATCTTCATTTCTATTTGTTTTATTTATATTCTTATAAGGTATCCACCTACGTTCTCTACTTTTATTACTAATTACTTTATTAAGGCTTTCTTTTAGGTTAGTTTCATTATAGCCCCTTGCTTTAAATCTATAAAAACTATCCTGTAATTCTCTATCTCTGTCTTCAATATTATTACACAACCTTGCTATTCTCATAAATTCAGTATATGGTATGGATTTAATAGTATGTAATGGATGATAGCTTTCCCCATGTAGTATATTATTACCTTCTGGAAATTTCCTATGTATGTTTGTAATCACTTTTTTAGCATCACTATTTCCTTGAATTACTACATCCAAAAAATCAACCTTATTTCCTTTCTGTAATCCATCAAATTTTACTCCCATATTACTTATCTGTATTTCATTTATAAATTGATCAACTAGCTCACTACCACCTTTACAAATAAAAATAAGATAGTCTATGTATCTAAAATATTTAATAACAAAACTTTGAAAAATTGATTAGTATAAATATACAAATATTCGAACAAGCCCATAAATATATTGGCATAGCATGGGGCAAAGGGAGCCCCCATTGCTGTTCCCTGTGTTTGTCTATAAAGATTTCCATCAAATTCAAATATATTATTCTGTAAACACATCATAATTAATTCCAAAATATATTCTACCATAGGACTTTCACCTAAAAAATATTTAATAGCTCTTATTCTATCTGAATGACTAATAATAGTATAAAGGCTGACTACATCTATGACTACAAAAAACATATCCTTCTCCCATTTTATCACATCCAATTTTGTCAAAAATTCAAATACATCTTTTATATATGAAGGCAATTTTTTAACCAAAGGAACTAAAAATTCATGTAAAAAACAAGAAATGTTATGCAAAAAACTGCCACTAGCTGAAACAATTGGACGTCCAGGTGGATTATTCAGACTTTTATGAATTTTAAGCAGACAGTAGAAACATGGCATTCTTGGATTTTTTATAGCAAATTTATCTTTCACATCTTTAATTGAAAAATAATGTAGTCTCTGGCCTTTATTTAACAATTCATTATATTCAGCCTGAGCTTTAAAGTAGTCTGCCATTTCTATTTGTTTATATACTATATTATTATTCAAATGTGTATAACACATAGATGAATATTGAATGTGGTTCAATACTACCAGCTTCCCTCCCTTATCTGCAGGTTTGAATACTATTTTATCATTCTTACTTAAGTCATTTAAACATTTCCATTCTGTTTTATCTAAGTTATACTTAATACATCTTTTATTAATACTCATAAATTTATCAAATATTATTTGCACATTATAATTCAGAGACATAGCCAAGCGAGATATACTTTCATTTCTGCAATAAGGAATAAATTCACTTTTCACTTTGATATTCTCCGTATTCAGCTTACAATAAGCATTGCAAAAAACATCTTCATTGTCCATTGAATGACAAGAGTAAAAACTGTCATCAGAACTACCATTTTCATCATTTTCATCATTATAAGTCTTACTATTATCCACTTCTATGTTAAAAAAATGTATAAGCTTTAACTTTCGTACAAAACGAAAAATGTCACATTTAAGCTCATGCAGTCTAGGTAAAACCGTTGGTACAAATTTCAAACCTTTTTCTAATACTGCAATATCACAGTTAGAAAGTTCAAAGCCAGATAAATTAACCACATACTTACATATAGTTGAATTACTAGCAATATTATTAACAATATTATTAGTCCCATTTGCCCCGTTTGTTTGTCCGTTGAAATGTTCATTGCTCTGTGTGATAACCTTGTGCTGCCCCATTCCAACTGCGTTTCCGACCTCTGAAACCACCACGAAAATTGTTCAAATAAGTATTATTACCTACAGGGGGTAAATAAGGGAAATCTTCATCTGTGTCACCTTCTGTTACCAATGTCATACTTTCCCCCGATGTAAAAGCCCTGTTTTCCTTATTCTGAACCCGCTTCTTCTGTTGTTCAAACTGTACCTGTGGTTTCTGCCCTTTAGGATTCGTCGCTACCAGAAACGCCCGTTTATTGTCGTAATCACGTAGATCTCGAATTAATTTGTTCTTTTTCCTATCAATCAAATCTTGTTCATATCCTAGCAACTGTTCATCTGTTTTAATCAAGAAATGTTGCAGATCTTCTTGGGATATGACATTTGTAATGTCTTTACATAGACTTTTTTAATCTCTTCTCTTAATTTCTGTTTTTTAAACTGGTCCCGTTCAACCAAGATGCGCACCCACTCAAGGCTGCACTGATGTGCAGCTGCAATCCATCTCTCATAAAATGAGCATTCCTCCGATAAAGTCAGGTCAAATGGGGTAGAGGGATTTTTAGCAGCTCTAAGACCTCGAGGAGTAATTTCTAACACCTCATACCTTTGCATACTTTGGGAGTTCAAAAAAACAGCAGTCTCTTTGAACAATAACCTTTCCATTCGGGAAAGCATGTCAGATATGTCTGGGTTAGCAAAAGTTTCTGTTTTCTTACCAATTTTCGAAAACGGATTTTGGTTCCATAACTTTCTATCTTTTGTCCATTTATTAAGCACCACATTACCGGGTTCATTCGAACTGGAACCATCATTTCTATTAGATGCAATAAAGGTAGAATTCGAACCAGCTGTCACCTCCGTAGTTCCCGATGCAGTTTCCATTGATTTTGGCAAAATGTCCAACGGAGTATCTAGGAAAATCCTAGGTAATCCAACTAAAGAGTCACTGGCCATAGCTTCAACAACCACAGCAACCAAGGAAAAACTGAAGTACCACAAACGATAAACCAGCAGCTCCGTAGAAGGAAATATTTATTCAAAATGCAAGATAAGAAATCTCTAGCGCCTCGGCCAAAAGCCTTTAACAGAGTAC
>NC_056737.1:1795610843-1795781313 GCF_019279795.1 Protopterus annectens
ATATACCGTTATGTTTCTTATTAGTAATATCCCTCACATATTCTAACAGCCTAGGTTAAAATCATTTAATACCCCTCCCATAAAATGTCTTACAAGGGAATATAACAGCGTTCTCTATACACTGACCTCTTGACTGTTCAAGGTCACACATGTTGTCCAGCTGTAGCCCTCTTATTTATGGCCCTTACCCCACAATATGTGTAGGAGTCCACAACATCACTGGAATGATAGCAGGAATGTCAGCACTAAATAATGATAGACCATACCTATCAACCTCTTAGTGCATAACATTTGGACAAAGCCTGGTATATAAGTGGAGGACAGAGGATGAAACACAGGGCCATATTTGAAATAGTGCTGTTATACACTGTGAAAGTTGCTGGTGTTACAAGATTGGTTGCAACATTCCCTTTCTGATGAATATGACATCAGAAACATAAATGGATGTTGCGATAGTAATCAACAGAGAGAATGCCACTGATTTGTCAAGGGCAACATCTGTCTGGGGAACAAACAAAACATAGAAGCCAAACCTCTGGCCATTATGTGGATAGCCCCACAGTTGAGAGCTATGCAGACAGACTGCATTCCATGCAAAACTAGCATGTACACACAAACCCTGTAAAACTAGCAGTATTCAAAGCATATGACAGCAATACTCACACTCTGTCCCTAAGTCTGGAATGTTATACAAACATGTAGATGGCCTGTGTCCACATGTCTTGTTGTAAGAGGTATTCCTACCTGCTGTCTGTAACACTGCAGCCCCCACACATGAAGGATGTCTTCCATACCGGCAAGGTTAAGGGACAATGCCCATATGAAGTAGTTATTTATAGTAGAGGGTTGCTATGACATTGGCTATTGGAAGAAATACACAGCTGCCTGCATCCAATTAGCATGTGGGGAACACCAACTGGTGCAGAGGGCATCACCTGAACCTGAACCTCACCTACAAAAGCCATACTGCAACCTATTAAAACTAGCTTGATCCCTGTAGTGGAGAGAGAGATAGAGATAGAAACAGAGAGATAGAGAGAGAGAGAGATAGGAAAAACAAAAAAAAACAAGGAAGACATTCACTGGAACACAGAAGAGAGCATACTAATACAACAGGTATGTGAAACATGTAAGCATGTAACTGAATATAGTACATGGTCTGTAATAATGGGATAGATGATTTTGAAAGAATTATGTGTGCCAACAAGAATTGCTGTATTGAAGTCCTACTGAACAACTGCTATGGACACAGGATCTGGCTTTGTCTGCAGTGGGCCATACCTGTCAACTGTACAGATCTTCATAGAATGTCAAGATTTATCCACCATAATGTTTGGTCTGTTCCTCCTAACATCTATATTATTCTGGCCAATAGCTGGGGATGGAAGTCATGAAGTAATGACAAACGCATGAGTTTCAGACCCCACCACCTCCAGAACAGTCATGGTAATGCAAAATGTATTATGCTACAAACTTCATAGGTTTGTAACAGGCATATTTAAGATCTGTCCCTGATTATGGGCCTAGTTTAAATCATCAAATGCTTAAAAAAGCGAATGATGATTTATCAAACCCATGTAAGTGAAAGCTTACAATCTCAAATGCTTAGAACAGCAATTTTTTTTCCAAGGGAAAAAAAATTTCTGTTCCACAAACCAAAAAAAAAAAAAATTTAAAAACATTGCATAAAGTGGGGGGCTTCCCCCCCCCACTTAAATATACGTACTCTGAGATCGTACTACAGTGATGAAAATGACAAAGTAACAGAAGCGGCCAAGCAATTTCTTTCCCGGGGAAAGAATTTGCTTATATGCCATTTCGTTATTTTGCCTTTTTGTGCTTTCAAGTTAGATCAAGATGCATTCAAAAGAATGCTTCTTCGATCATTTAATAGGAACCCTATTTATCTCCCCCTAATTTTAGGCTTTGTCCAGATGTGATGCTCTAAGAGATGAAGAGGTAGGGTCACAGCTGAGGAGCCTGACTAACCCTGGGAAAGGACAGCTCATATATGGCAACTACTAAGAGTCTACATCAGTTGAGCGAAAACCCCTTCACGCAAATACCTAAACATCGACCCCTATACCTCGAACCGCAAAAATCCCGAACGCACTAAACCGCAAAAAATAAAATATCAAACTATCATATTCGGCCAACCCCACCACCCACTACTTAGCACCTGCCCAAACAAAATAAATAAACCACATACACGCACTAACCAAACCCTACAGACATACATCCAAACAAAATAAATAATGCACATAGATACATTTAACAAAACCCTACTTCCAACACTACACTAAACCCCACATACACAACTATCTATGCACTATCCTTAACCCCTCCCTGACTCTAAGGTCCATAACTACCACACACTTCCCCTACAGACATACACCCAAACAAAATAAATAACACACATACATACACTTAAAAAAACCCTACATCTAACACTATACTAAATCTTACATACATTACCTATCAATGCACTTATCTTAACACAAATCCTAACCCTAAAGTCCTATCTATTGCACACTTACCTTACGGAGCTATACTGCAGATGAGCCAACCAAAACAAATCGACATTTTGGAATTCGCAGTTTTGAACGTTCGAGGTTTACGTACTTCACGCAATACTGTTCGACGTATTCGTGTAATAGGGTTTTCGCTCAACTGATATAGACCCACCACTAGCGTGTCTGTCAAACAGTCATGACTGTGCCACTGCTAAGCCAGTTAATGGGATGTTGTCCATATCCATATGTTACGTGTGAATATAAGTATTATACATGTTTGTATTGTAAATCTAAGATACCTATATACGACATGTGCATAGTAAAGTACTGTTGCAGATGTGTGTGTTAAACTGCATGTGATATATTGAATTAACAACATTCAGTTGTACAGTATTCTGCTGGACAATAGTCACACTTGTGACTGATATCTGTAGTCACATACACACATACTTGTGTTATGTCAGCTATATTAATACATTATCAATATTGATTTCCATGTTGTCACCCATTGATTTGGACCATTGTACAGAAGTCCTAGTATAACAGGTTGAGAAGTATGATTGAGCTGCAAGACTGTAAATACAGTGTGCCATACTGACATAGAACACAAATGTATACCAGGTATCCCAAGAGCAGGTGTATGTATACGTATGTTCACCTGAAAGGCACAAAAGTAATAACATGGGTTACAAGCAGTCCAGAAAATAGGTTGTGCATGTTGCACATGTGTGTTATCAGTGTCATAGCATACAACAAAATAAAATGTGTACAGCTACTGATTGTTGTAGTGCCATGACACTGATATGGGTACTACAGTAGTGCCATGACACTGATATGGGTACTACAGTAGGCATGATTATCAGGTAGTAATTAGAGAAGTGTACAATTTTGTTGTGAGCCACTGTCCATGCCTACCTTTAACAGCTATATCAGCACCCATATACAATGGATATCCAAAGTGTACACACCTCTGTTGGAATGCCAGGTCTGTGTGCTGTATACCAATGAGACCACAGAAAATCATTTCAGAATGTTTCTCACCTTAAATGTGACCCACAACCTGTACAATTCTATTTAAAAGAAAAAAAGCTGTCTCAATGAAGGTGAGCAACCATTGCCAAGTGCAGATGTGTCATGATGTTAGAGTACAAACCAAGACAAATGGATGCTGTAATCATCTCAGCAAGTATTTACACAACATATCAGTTTAAGGATGTGCACACACATTCAGTTGGCTTACTGTACTGAGTATTATTTCCCATATGTTTTCACAGAACAGATTATGTTTTCAATTCAATTGAGCAGGCTATAAGTCACATTACAGGTGGGGATTGTGTTGAAATGAGCTTTTGTGGGGTCATGTGTCAATTGCACAACTATCAGGCATTGTAACAGGGGTGTGTATACTTCATATCCACTGTAGCTATATGGAATCAGCAGTACCTGACCTGTACAACCAGCCTCCACCAACGATAGAGTAATCCCCCTTGGTGGACAGCAGCAATACACAAAGCACATAATAGGTTGCTATAGTGGCTGTACAGGGACACATTGGTGCAGACCACAACTTGGAAGCAAGTCCACCTCTGTCTGAGCAAGCATGTAGGTTCACAGGTGACTTCCTGTAAGGCTGACTATGACTATAAATCAGACATACCCACACCACCAAGGCCAATTGCAACAATGTCTAGACATATGTAGTCAGTCTCAGAGGCAGTAACACAATTCTACCTGTACTGGGGGTAAAGCGCACCTCATACACACATGCCATGGATACAGGCAACCTGCATCAGATAGGTTAGGTGGGAACAGTGCAACCCTGTCCACAACATCTGTACAGGGGGATATGCACATCAACCACACTCCTGCAATCATCAGTGGTGAGCATGTACATAATGCCTACTGATGGCAACACCAGCAAGTCTCCATGGGGCATGAGAACATCACAGTCTGCCTCCTACATGAACTCAGGCATGTGCTCACAGCTCCATCACACACTACAGTCAAACACAGACTTGCCACCATCCACACACCATCCACATGGAAGAAGGCCACCGTCATCCCTCTAGACAGAAATGAATGGAGAATAGAGGATTATGCAATTAAGTGTCCAACATTGGGGGGACTAGAAAAAACAATAACCAAAACAAACTCCAAAACCAATTTAACCAGCACTCAGACACCAGCCACAGGCCAAAGAAGACTTTATTACAGGTTAAGCACTTTCTTCCCCTGGTAGGGACTTCCTCAGAACAATTAACACAAGAAAAACCCAGCCCATATATACCCATAATACAAAGTGATGATGTCATACAATTAATTAATTAAAAAAACTTTCTGTTAAAGCAATAGATACACAATATCCTTACCGACAATGACTAAAACCATATATATTGATTAACCATCATATATTATTATTAAAATTAAAAATATCTATTTATTAATTATTAAAATATCTATTTATTAAATTAAGGTTACATAAAAATCTTTATAAGATTCTTTAGTATGTTAAAACCACATGCAAAACACTCAAAAATATACAAAAAGTGCAAAAAACAATATATATTAAAACCCATGGAGACAGCATACCCATTTACCCCATGATTTGTTTTAATTTCAAAATGCACACTATGTTTATAGTTTCATTTAAACCTGGATGCTTTGTTGCATCTAATTTAAGTTTCCACCTCAATTCCTTAGCATCTAAATGCAATTTGACTGTTTTCCCTTGGGAATCCTTTACTAGTTGATCAACAACTGAAAATTTAAAATTGTGGTCATTATGCTCCTTGATATGCCTTTATAATGCATTTGTAATCTTTGCTTTTCTTATGTCATAGCCATGCTCACTAATCCGGTTCTTAAAAAAACCTACTAGTCTTGCCTATATAAAAGGCAGGACATTTTTGACACTTGGCCAAATAGACAATGTTGGAACTATTACAATTATAATGTCCATTAATACATATATTGTGGCCATTAATTTTAAATCTACCTTTTGTCTCACATATAAATTTACAATAATTGCACCTTCCACACTTAAAATTACCCACAGGTCTATTAGTGGATCTACTACTCCCCTGTGCATTACTTTGAAAATAATTTTTTAGTGCTCTATCTTTCCTAAAAACAATTTTTGGGAGGTTCTTACCAACTTTTTGCCCTATGTTGGCATCAAAATTCAGTATATCCCAATATTTGAGAATAACCTCTGTAATCATGCCAGCATCCAAATTGTATGTAGTAATAAAACTCAACCCATAACTTTCATGGGCTGGCTTATTATTTCTAATCAACTCATGTTGCTCCACAATTTGTTGTTCAACCATATCCTGCATGGGGTCCCTTAATATAGGTTTATATACCCCCTCCTTACGCTTCCACACCACTTCCTTACATATTTTTTCCAAAGGTTTTGCAGGGTATCCCCTTTTGGAGAACATATCACGAATATAACCTACTTCTTCTAAAAACTCACAATCATGGCTAACCATTCTGGCCGCTCAGACCATCTGCCCTTTTACAATGGACTTTTTTTGGTAAACCAGATGCCAGCTGTTAAACTCTAAATAAGAGTTTGAAAAAGTAAGTTTCTGATAAATCTTCGAATATAATTTACAAGCACTATTATCAAAGGTTAAATCAACATCTAAATAGAAAATCATTTCATTACTATAATCGAAGGTGAATCGTAAAAAATTAACCGTGCTATTGATGTAACACAAACTTTTTAAGCTGACTCTCGGCAAAGTAAGTACGGATGATTCTTTATTAGTGGGGGTAGTGCAGTTGCGCAGTATTAAACATTCAGTCCTTGATGGAATCAATGGAACTGAGACCCCCTATGAAAAGCAGTTTGTTGACAATGGCATATTGCATCCATGTGAAAACTGTATTGAAACTGGCATTGATGAAACGAGTAGCGGTTCTGGGATGAAGGAGATAGTCGAAGGACAAACTGTTCATGAGCTTATGGATTATGTCATTGCATTAATGCAAAATGACAGTAACTTGAATTTAAAGGGTGTGGGAAATGTTTCAAATTATTTCTTTAATGAAGAGCCTAGCTGTGTTTGTGAAGGGGCAGTAAATGCTTTTAATTCTTTTAACGTTCCTAATGTTATCTGCCCTGTTAATGAAGGGGCAGTCAGTGAAATGTGTTTTTCATGATTACCTCTGACAATTTTATGTGTTCAATAATGGGGAAAACCCTGAATCAAACCTTGATTTATTTTTGAATGATTTAGATGGTAATATTGAAAGTACGTCCAAAGAGAATATGTATAATTTCACTGCAATTGAAGATGACATTTGTAATATTATTAGCAAGAGTGTGAATGATTTTAAAATTTATAATTATTCAATGAAGGAAGTAAGGGTGGAACACACTAATTTTTTAGCTAAGGCTTTTTACACTTGTGCCCTCTAGAAAGGGAAATATAGCCAATACCCTAATTGATTTGAAGTTCTTCACCCGCAAAATGAACTTAAAAATCTGGTTTAGTGAGCAAATATACAGTCGGGATAAAGAAGGTATTTTAAAAAAATCAAATGTGTTCAATCCACCTTTAAATAACGTTATACGGCTATAAGAAAGTTTGTGTGAAAAAGAAATTAGGCAATTATTTAAGCAGTGACAAAGTCACTATTGTAATAATTTGACTAATGAAGAAGAGTAATTGTTGCAAGAATTTACTAGCAAAAAGACAATATGCATTATGAAACCCGACTAGGGTAGTAGGGTGGTGATAATGAACAAATGTGAATATTTGGATAAAATGAACTCCCTATTAATGGATGGTACCTATCAGGAGAGTTCTTTAAATAAAATACATATAGCTTATCGGAAGATTGCTCTGGCATTGGAAGACATGTTATTTCAAAAGCTGATCAGCCTGGAGGAATTTGATTATCTAAAAAATGAACACCCCATAGTACCAAACATCTTTGGTATACCCAAAATACATAACGGTTTAACTAAGTTAAAATTTTGTCCCATAGTCAATGGACACAGATCCAAGACATATTATGTGAGTAAGTTTCTGGAAAATAGCATGCAAAAGGGCTTATCGCAATTTTCCAATATTACTAAGGATCCTTGGGATTTCCTAGAAAAATTATGAAAGATTAAACTGGTTCCTGGTTTGATTATGGTGACTATTGATGTGACAAATTTGTTTTCAGTTATTCCCCATTTAGAAGGAATACAGTGGTTGGAAAGGCAATTATATAAACCAGGGTTATATGATCAAAATGCTATTAATAAGGTTTCTGCTCTCATGGATATGGTGTTAGAAAATAATTACATATATTTTGAGGGCCAGTATTTTAAACAAGTAACTGGAGTAGAATTGGGGACAGCTTGTGCCCCTGTTTTTTGCTAATTTGATCATGTCTTACTGGGAGCAAAAATACTTAATGCAAAGTGTGCATTGGAGCAATGTGGTGTATTATACAAAATTCTTAGATAACCTGTTTTTGTTATGGAATGGATCCAAGAGTCAGCTTAAAAAGTGTTTGTGTTACATCAAAAGCACGGTTATTTTTTTATGATTCTCCTTCGATTATAGTAATGAAACAATTTCCTATTTAGATGTTGATTTAACCTTTGATAATAGTGCTTGTAAATTATATTCTAAGATTTATCAGAAACCTACTTTTTCAAACTCTTATTTAGAGTTTAACAGCTGGCATCTGGTTTACCAAAAAAGTCCATTGTAAAAGGGCAGATGGTCTGAGCGGCCAGAATGGTTAGCCGTGATTGTGAGTTTTTAGAAGAAGTAGGTTATATTTGTGGCATACCGCCTGCTCAGAGGTGATCTGTGCCTGACGTATAAAGCCATGTCCAACTCGGAATTAATGGACATGCTGCACCTCAGAAAATCCAAATCCCATCGAGCTATGCGCTCGAGAGACTTGAACCTCAGCACTGAAATAAATAGGACATGCTGGAGGGACAGATTCATAACCCAGAGGCTCACTTCACTCTGGAATAAAATCCCAGTCCAGGTTAGGCAGAGTCCCTCACTGACTCGCTTCAAGAGGAATCTTGATGAGTGGATGGGAGATAGTAGGTTTACCCCGGGTATCACTTCTGTGTCACTGTTAGACAGAGGCACAGTATACTAACCTCAAAAAAGGGCATAGCAAAATTCATTTAAAATGGGTGGTGAAAGCCAAACACACTCTGGCTAGGCTTATAAATGCCCTAGGGCAGATAGCCTAGTATGAACCTATGAACCTATAATTTGTGTTATGTTCTCTAAAAGGGGATACCCTGCAGAATTTTTGGAAAAAATATGTAAGGAAGTGGTTGGGAAGCATAAGGAGGGGGTATATAAACCTATATTAAGGGACCCCATGCAGGATATGGTTGAGCAACAAATTGTGGAACAAATTGTGGAGCAACATGAGTTGATTAGAAAGAATAAGCCAGCCCATGACAGTTATGGGTTGAGATTTATTACTAAATACAATTTGGATGCTGGCATGATTATGGAGGTTATTCTCAAATATTGGGATATATTGAATTTTGATGCCAACATAGGGCAAAAAGTTGGTAAGAACCTCCCAAAAATTGTTTTTAGGAAAGATAGAGCACTAAAAAATTATTTTGAAAGTAATGCACAGGGGAGTAGTAGATCCACTAATAGACCTGTGGGTAATTTTAAGTGTGGAAGGTGCAATTATTGTAAATTTATGT
Source organism: Protopterus annectens (assembly GCF_019279795.1). Taxonomy (NCBI): domain Eukaryota; kingdom Metazoa; phylum Chordata; order Ceratodontiformes; family Protopteridae; genus Protopterus; species Protopterus annectens. The sequence continues at coordinate 1,795,620,060 of NC_056737.1, forward strand.
GAGACAAAAGATAGATTTAAAATTAATGGCCACAACATATGTATTAATGGACATTATAATTGTAATAGCTCCAACATTGTCTATTTGGCCAAGTGTCAAAAATGTCCGGCCTTTTATATAGGCAAGACTAGTAGTTTTTTTAAGAACCGGATTAGTGAGCATGTCTATGACATAAGAAAAGCAAAGATTACAAATGCGTTATATAGGCATATCAAGGAGCATAATGACCGCAATTTTAAATTTTCAGTTGTTGATCAACTAGTAAAGGATTCCCAAAGGAAAACAGTCAAATTGCATTTAGATGCTAAGGAATTGAGGTGGCAACTTAAATTAGATACAGGTTTAAATGAAACTATAAACATAGTGTGTATTTTGAAATTAAAACAAATCATGGGGTAAATGGGCATGCTGTCTCCATGGGTTTTAATATATATTGTTTTTTGCACTTTTTGTATATTTTTGCATGTTTTGCATGTGGTTTTAACATACTAAAGAATCTTATAAAGATTTTTATGTAACCTTAATTTAATAAATAGATATTTTAATAATTAATAAATAGATATTTTTGATCTTAATATTAATATTATATGATGGTTAATCAGTATATATGGTTTTAGTCATTGTCGGTAAGGTCATTGTGTATCTATTGCTTTAACAGAAAGTTTTTTAATTAATTAATTGTATGACATCATCACTTTGTATTATGGGTATATATGGGCTGGGTTTTTCTTGTATTAATTGTTCTGAGGAAGTCCCTACCAGGGGAAGAACGTGCTTAACCTATAATAAAGTCTTCTTTGGCCTGTGGCTGGTGTCTGAGTGCTGGTTAAATTGGTATCAGGGGAACTAGACAGGTCAGGGTCAGGAGTGCAATGCAAGATGCCAAAGCCATGATAGCTTACAGTGTTATAGTATAGTCTGGATTATTTTCAAGTAATATCCACTATTGATGTGCAAATGGACAACCGTATGAGGTCCTGTGACCTTTTTTCCTGTTTATGTCTTCCAGGTAATATGCAACATCCACGGCTGCCAGCATTCACCAATGTAGAGAATGACACCTTAATACAATATGTCATACAGAATTACAACATATTATTTAGCTGCAGAGCCCATGATCTGCAGTAGAGGACCGCCCTGTGGAATGAGCTCGTCCACAGGGTAAATGATGTCAGCCTGCACAGATGAAATTATGAGCAGGCACGGCATTGTTGCACTGACATTATCTGCTATGTCTGTCAGCAGGCTGCTGCCTTTGTGAGGGACCAGCTGGCCACAGGTTGGGGGTCAAGCCATCCAGCCCCCACTGACACATGCTGCGGAGCTCCTAGCCAGCCTTGGGGCACCCGCCCACCGGACAAGTCATCAAGATGAAGACAGCATTGTGGAGGTGGGTGCCACCCACACAATGGACGAGGAGCATGCAGGTAATGCCTCAGTGCACATTACTAGAACACTGTTGCTTATCCATTTTAACTGTAAAGTATCTACATATGTATGTCAGATAAGATAGTCTTTTGCTGGAGTTTAGTAATGCACAGATGTGCATAATCCTTAGTACTGGGGTTTGTACTGTAGATGTGCTGAAATGCTGCTTCCACCCTGTACCAATGCCACAGGTGTGGCTACTGACATTACTTCTCTCACACAACTATTTAGGGCAAAATAATGGGTATAGTTCCCCATACTAAAGGGGTGGCGTAAGCCACAAAACGATGGGCTAGGCTTGTAAATGCCCTCAGGCAGATAGCCTAGTATGAACCTATGAACCTATGAACCTATGGTATAGAACTGGGACAGCAGCATGTAGCTGGTGAGTATGGAGTTGTTTTGTTCAGGTTTGCCAATACACCGGCCATGTTAAGGCCATGCTATTTGCCATGCACACATTTAACACATCTACCCATATTGCATGCTGTACATGTTCATTTTTGTTGGTGTTAACTGCACTGCATCACAGTGTTCACCTTGGTGGCATATCTGATATGGTATATAATATTCCTGCAGCATACCTCACAACCTGTCAGTGCAAGATGTGTGGACAGGGATAAACAAAATGGTGGGACAAATGATCTACAGTAGTGACATGTATGAAACATTACCCTTATACAGTGGATACAACAGTGTATACACCACTATTACAATAGCAACTGTTCCTGATATATACAACGGCAGACCACAATAATACATTCCACCCCTTTTACAACCTGTAATGGCATCCTAACATGAGCAATGAATGTATAATACAGAATCCTATGTTAGGATAACAAATATGGGGTATACAAACCTTACAAAACATATGTGTGCACACACTCCAAATAACATATTGTGGAGGCAGCTTGTGATGTACTGACAGCATTCAGTCTTCATGAGTACACACCTGCCATCAAGTACAGGGCCTCAATGTCACACCAAGTAATGGTCTGCTGTCCAAGAAGTATGTCCATGACATTTTCCCAGTTGCCTGCAACAGAGGCAGCCATGGTTTGCACACATCTTACAAAGCATGAAATGGATCCCATATCCAAAAGGTAGCAGTCAGGAGTGGGAAAAGTAACCTTACCTCACCATTGCATATACCATGGCAAACAGTGCAGACAGTGATCTAGAGGTGTATTAAATATGGGACAACAGTGATGATAAACAGATGTCCATCCAAACCAGATGTCAAAACATGTTGCAAAGTGGTCATGGAGGCTGCCCAGGGACATGCAGCAACACTAAGTGAGTTGCAGAAATGTCTATCAAGTACTGCTTGTGTATTACCTGTATCAACAATCACCTGGATTCTGCATTAGTGTGGCCTATGGGTTAGGGTAATCAGACAGAAGATTTGTCACACATGAAACATCATCCAGGGCTCTGTACAGGTGGCATAAGCATAACATCAAGTCTTCCAAAGTCATGTGTTGCAATGTGTAATGGTGTCATGAGACCAAGGCTCAATTGTACAGACAATATTCATAAAGATACGTGTGGTGTACAAGCAAAACCTCACTCCATCTCAGGGCCACCATCCCCAACTTTTAGCCTGATGGTGCCAGTGTACACCTTTAGGGTTGCTGTTCATTAGCTGGAACTAGGTCGATAGACATGGTGGGTGGAATTTGGAACACTGCAAAATAACACTCATGTGTAGCCCATAGTTGTCAGGCATCTGCAATAAGGCTGAGGATGAGGAAGCTTGAAACACAACAGTGAACTGAAGCATACATCCAAAGCTAGCTAAGAATGGCTGTATCTGAACACAATCAAGGTTATGAATTGTGCCAGACATAACCCTGACTCCACAGCAATAGTGAAACCATTGTGTGACCTCCAAGGGCTGTGGACATGATCTGACCTTGCAATCTGGCAAAGTTGGGGGACCTTTGTAGGGCAGACAGACCAAATAATGCCAAGTGAAGATGGGCCATGCTAGTATACCCCATTCCAGGAATAGTGACTGCTGTAGTTCACTTAACAGGTGCTTCAACTAACCATTGTGTTAAGTGTGTGCAGACTTATGGAACCCACATATTGTATGCGTCTCATTCAGCATCTCCACGACTAACACATTTGTTTGATACTGCATTGGATTGCACAGGTCATATGTCACATACCAGGTGTGTGTAATGTTATCAGATGCAGTATTGTTGCCCCATTGCATATCATAGAAGAGGCTGACATGTCAACAGGGGTGTGTTCACTTCTCATATCCACATTAAGCTGTGAACATTGTCGGTGTAACCGGATTTTATTGCACATACATGCACTGCTGATGAGATCTGCAAATCAAAGGTCAGGCATTAATTATTGACAGCAGTCCTCATATCATCTCAGTTATGTGTCAGACAAACACATAGGGGCTGTGAGAAATAAGCAACAGAGCAAACATAACTATCAGACATCTACACATTCAGCAATGGTCTGTACATCTGTGAGGTATGGTGCACAGTACATGTCAATGTGCTGCACAGGTGCACAGCAATAATGTGTACATGGGTGCAGTGTGTTCCAGGGGAAGAGGCATCACCTACTAACACAACTCATGCATCACAGAGATGTATATTGTTGGTAACAAGAATTAGGAATGGCTGCAGTGCATGCTGTTGAGTGACACATGTCATGTATGTCAACTGTTGGGTAATGAGAGGTATGTGTAATATCTTTGTGCCACCTCACCTGTAAGTGTGTGTGTGTGTGTGTGTGTGTGTGTGTGTGTGTGTGTGTGTGTGTGTGTGTGTGTGTGTGTGCGCAGAAGTAAACCATAATGTGTACAGGTCTTAATTTAAATTTCTTGTCTGCCCTCACAAGTGGCGAAGTGGGTCAGGGTCCCTCCTGCAGGCAAACTGATATTAATGTCAATACAGACTCTGACAGTGATGGTAGGCAATAGTGAAGCACAGGTAGGGTAGTCAGCAGCTGAATATGTGCCATTGGTTGACATCCCACTTTTATCCACCCCATACCTGCACACAGTCACAATGCCCACACATACCCCATCACCAGTGGCCATAGATGAGGGACAGCTGGTGGGTGGTGGCATGGGACAGGAAAGTGTGGCAACTATGGCAAGTGTGTCTGTACACAGCAGCCATAGCTGGATGACTGGTGATGTCCTAAATAGACAGATGGACAAGGGTGCTTGTAGGAGGGTTGCTGGCCATCATGCCCCTGGCAGAAGTACCACAGCAGGTGTCACTAGATGCATGTTTTGGGCCATCATGGAGACACAGGCACATATGGAGCATTACACCAGAGATAGTCTGAGACTCCAGTGGGCTACTCTTCCTTCTGTACGTGACTACATCTATGATCATGCAGATGCCCACCGTTATTTTGCAGAGGTCATGGATAGACAGTTGGATGAGATGGTGGGAATCCTCAACCATGTGGTGTTTTTGGTAGAGCATGTAGTGGGAGTAGAACATTGGCCATGTGGACGTAGGTCAGCAACACCAACAGGTGGAGGTCTGCGTGGATGTGCAACATTTCACTCCCGCTCCCATAGTGGCAGTACCAGCACCGGCTGTCCACACCACAATGCAGCAGGCCATGTACATGTGGTTCTGGCTGGTTCCAACAGGGACACGGATCCAGCAGACAATTGCCATCATCAGGGGAGAGTACCATATCTTGGCTTCTGCCTGCTGGTGCCCGTGCAACCTCTGGCAGGCATAGTTCCTGTGTCAGTGGCCGGACACAGTGAACTGTGCACCCTGCCATGTATGGTCCGCAGCTGTCCAACATACCCCTGTATAGGGCAGCCACATGGCAGAACTGTGTACATACATAAACAGACACATCACCTACACAGCTAGGGCACCTCCATACCTACACACACCATGTCTACACAGGTCATTTAATAAACAACCCCCTAACACACACACATGATGTCAACCAAACGGCTCAGCCTAGGCCTCTGGCAAACCAACAAGACAACCTGTGCATATGATGGGGTCTATATTATATTCCCGAAAGCCGACAATGTTGAATCTGACATTGTCGACACAAGAATATCGAACACTCAGAATCTCGAGCATGTAAACAGAAATCTCTGTAAGGGGATATTTCCATTTACTGCAATGTAGTGCAGTCTTAGAGTTGGTATATTTAAGTAGTGAGGGGTGTGGTGGGTACAGCCCCCCACATGAGGGGTGCATGGGGGCTTGCTCCCTTGCTTAAATGTGTTAGGGTACTTTTTTCTTTTGTTTTTTTGTCTTTTTATAAGGTCGATGTTTGAAGACATCGACCATATGGTGTTGACCATATGTTATTCAATGTTTTCAAACATCAATCTTGTTATATAGACCCATATGATGATACCTGTGCCACATCCCTGTCATCCATACCATCCATGCAGAGACATGCTGATATGGTTCTGATGCACAGGGTGAATATACTAAAGTTTAGCAAAGTAATGCTGTTTAAAGTGTTGTCAGCTGGAATGCTTAATGGTTACATGTCAGGGTGTGTAGCTGTCCAGCCATGATGCATTATTGCTATTATTAACACTGACTGAATGTGGTCTACATAAAGTATTCTTTCTGTGCTCTACGTTTCTGTGTGTCAGGAGGATGCTGGTCTACTGTCCTTTTCTACAAGGGGTGAGGCACTGTGGTAACACATTGACTGTCTCATATCCCAGGTACAGCTGAAAAGAAGTAACAGGTCTGTATAACAGTTATTGCATGTGCCACATGGCTGATAGGTCTAAGGGGTGTACACAAGTGAGTGCATGGTAGTTGATGTAAGCAGCTCTTCTACAGTGGACAGTGGTAAGTGTACTGAGTGGCATACACCAAATGTTTGTGAATAACACACACACAGAGGCTTTTGTATTGATGCAATACACAGAGAATACTGTTCACATGGATGTATTTCATTTTGCAGAGAACTCATTTTGGCCTTTGTAATTCCACCAAGACCAAATTGCCAAAACATCACACCAGTAAATAATCAGTCTGCCAATTTTTATTTAATTGAAAATGGTACTGGCAGGGTATATGTCCTTTTCCCCAATGTAGTGCAATCCTGGTGTTGGTATACATAGATGTGCTGGTGTGGGGGGCACAGCCCCCCACATTGGAAGGTGTGGGGTGGCGTAGAACCACACATAGTGTGATTAACAACTACTTAACCTCTTAACATAAACTGGACAGTATAACAGTACACTAAGCAGGGGGATACACACAACAATAGCCCCAATGTGTGTGGTTGTGCCCACAACTACACCCAACTATATATACCAACTCCAGTATCACTGTACAGCTGTTCAGTGGGGAAAAGGGCATTTACACATCCACTAGTTTTGCAGGAATGAATTTCCACAAGATGATTGCTTTGCAGTGTTACCTTTTGTCAGTTAGTTCTCGGACAAATGATCTCCTGGGAAATGTAATTTTCTGCAAACTGAAGTAGATCCCTTCACATACACACTCACTTACTTGGCAACACTGAGATTAGAACCCATATCTAGGTACTTATTGCTACTAATGTATTTGGTCTTAATTGCACACACAACAGAGCTTGTAGGGTGAGGTGTGTCCCGAGCTTCCTGTAAAGGGAACAATATCACCAGGCCTTGTACAGTGTGGTAATGGGGGATGCACTGGGTGTTAATGGACAATACATAGTATAACATACTGACATATACACACATTGACAAACACATACAGTCATAGACACATTTGACAGACCTGGGTTTAGCAGTGCTGACTACCTTGTCAGTGAGTCCATACTGTTACAGAGTTCTTGCACACAGCACATGCATTATTGGGCTGAAGAGTGTCATCGGTTACCTGTATTGTTGATGGTGACAGTGGTCCACATACAGTGGACCTTGGGACATGTACTGGGGGTACAATGGTGTTAAGACAGTATACCCAGCACCCCCACCCCACATTGGATAGTGTACTCACTGAAACCCATGATAAGTCTCTGACATACCTGCAATCACACATTTACCAGGACTGCAATACAAACCCTTGTCTATCTAATTATTTCTACTACAGGGATATGCATTTATTGCACATGCCACAGGGATTGTATGGTGAGGGTTTTGTCATGGCTCTCCTAATGTCAGAAACATCACCATCCCTTATAATGTATGGCAAGGTTTGGTGTATTTGGAGAATGAGGCCTCCGAATGTCACCTACAAATATGCACACTCACACACACACTTGCACACACACATACACACACACATACTCACATTTTCCAGGACTCGAAGGGTAACCCATGCCTATCTACCCATTTGTAGAACAGTGTTATGCTGGTACTGCAAGCTTCAGGTAGCCCATAGGGTGAAGAGTGTCACAAGGTAAATTTAATGTGAATCACGATAGCAGCCCTTTCTAAGTATAGCAATGGGTGTGTAGTGGGTGAGAAGGCTCTCAGAGTATTTTCAACAACAAGTTTACAAACACACAAACACTGTTATACTCAGTAACGCACACAGACACATTTGTCAGTACTGAGGTCCATAGGTGCAGGTGTTCCTAGGTGTGTACCAGACTAATGTCCATGGAGAGAGGAGAAGTGTAGGGCATGTGAATACACTGATATCATACGACATGACATTTGTCAGCAAGACATCTATAAATTACTGCCACTTGAGTGATCCCCAGGGTAATAGTTAAATTCAGCATCCACTCATCTGTTTTTCTCTTGAAGAGAGCCAGTGAGGTGCTCCAATTGACATGTATGCAACATATATTGCATAACATGGCCAGTGTCTGGGCTAGGGACCTGTACCCGAACATGTTCTGTTGACTGTGGTAGTCTGGTTGAGGTATCCTTGGCATGTAGTGCATACAGAGTGGGGTTTCCTAGCCATGGCATTCATAACACAGATGGGCAGATATGTTGGTGTCAGTCAATCAGAGATTACCTGTAAGCAGCCAAGATGAATACCTGACATCTGCACATCTGTACAGGGGACAGACAGAAAATAGATAGCCAACAGGTTATGCATTAGAATGAATGTTTTGAAAGATAGACATCTGAAACTGATAGGTATGCAATTACTACATGAAAGCACTTTTCAATGACATGTCCTAAAAATATAGCAGTCTACAGTTAATATCAGCATAGCAGATCAATATCTAATAGGAGATACATAAAAACATAAAGCTCAAACAAAAAGAACACAATAGTCAGTACTCAGAGTCCACCTTTGCATGTAGGGGTGTATGGTTCAAGTACTACAATCTACTATCTACTCTTACTTGGAAAAGCACTGTTAAAAGTAGTAACATAATGATGCAATACATATGAGTGTGACGGCATATAACCTGGGATACTACTCAAGTATGTAACACATACAAAGTGAAAAGATTGTAGTACTACCCATGTATACTCAGGTGTCCCATACAGTATACTCACACCCCTTACTACTGTAATTACAGATAGACGCATGTTATGTACATGGAATTAAAAACATGTTTTAAAGATGCCATTACCCTGCTATTTGATCAGACTGGAATGTGATCACTGGCTACCAGGGCTAAGCTATCCTTTGCAGGTTTAAGCATTACTTAAATGTAAATGCTAAGCAGATTTGCGCACTGGTAAGCAAAGCCTACATGGAATAAGCGGGTATTCATTTAACCGTACGTTAGCAGCTCTTACCATTGAGCAAACCCATGCAAACCCGCTTAAGGCCGCTTTAAAGTGCCTTAATCACCCTGTCTCCATCAGCCCTTGTTCTGTCCAGCAATAAAATAAATAGGAGGATATGTAGGTCTTGTACCCAAGGCCCTGCATACTATAGTCACAACACTTAACCACTAAATCAGCTGAGCTGTAATAGTGTCTGTTGCTTTTTCAAAAATAACATTCAGTACACATACTGAATAGCACTGAACAACTGCTTTGAGTACTACATGTTTGTGAAAACAATGTGGAATCAGTCATGTTTCTATATCTAAATATACACATATCAGATAAATATGGTGAGATACATCTGAGAAGGTATATACAACACTCATGTTTACACATAAAAAGGATATATATATATATATATATATATATATATATATATATATATATATATATAGGTCTAGGACTAGCATATGTCTGAATCACAAAACATCGAACACAAATACATGAAAGCACTTAACATCGAAAAGTGCTTCCATGTATGTGTAGTTCAAAAAAAAATCTACGTTCGTGCACCCTCCACACCCCCCTGCTTTAATATTCTCACTCTGAGATCACACTACAGTGGGGAAAAGGGAATTTTCCTTTACCCGCACTGTAGTCCAATCTACAAAACAGGCACACATACACGGAAGCGCTTTTAGATGTTAAGCTCTTTCTTGTATGTGTGTTCGATGTTTTGTGATTCGGATATATGCTAGTCAAGCATGTGTCCGGATCCTATGTATATATATATATATATATATATATATATATATATATATATATATATATATATATGTACATATGTAGATATATATGTACATATGTAGATATATATACATATACATACACACATATATATATTTATTTATATATATATATATATATATATATATATATATATATGTCTATAAAATATGCCCATAACATGTAGTGGAGTCACACTTCAGCACCATAACTCTCAACCTGTCACTGCAAGGGAATGTAATGTAAGTATTGCAGTTATAAATGTAAAATGTTGCTTCAGTAACAGGGTTTGTGTCAACATACATGTTCTGAAGGAAGGCTCTTCTGAAAATGACATGTACGCCATCTCTTACTGACAGGCATCATAACATCTTCATAGTAAAGTACCACACAATTCACAGTAATGATTCTGTGGAATACAACAGAAATATGAGCAATAAAAGTGGACAGTCTGAAACAATCTGGTCAGTCAAGAGTTATACACAGAACTCCTTACTGCAAGAAATGTGGACCAAGCCTGACAAAGGGGATGTTTAAAGCCATGGAAATGAGGATATATCACAAATACTGGAGTAGATAAGCTCACAGAGTTGATGCATTCACACCCTCCTGTCTGTCCTAACATATATTAACTGGAGGAGCAGAGGTCCCAAGCCCAGATACTACAGAATAGTTAGTAACATACATCTCCCAAGCATCCCACTGCTTTGTCAGAAATACACAACACGTATGGTGGCCAGGCAACAGTACATCTGACAAATATCTGGACATAACATCACACTAGGGTAAATACACTGAGCTGCTAGGCATGTCACCAAGCATTGTCTAAACTACAGGCAGACTGCCACATCACTAACCCAATTTTCCTATGGGGGAAGACACATGTAATTGCAAATATAGCAGGCACTACAGGCATGTAACGGCATGGAGTAACAGACAGTAGTGTGAAAGTGCATACCCGCAACCAGTCTCAACACAGTCACCGTCACATAATGGTAAGCCTAATTAATAGCACAGTATATGGACTGTGTCAACAAAACCTATCATCATGTTTGCCACTCACCCACTAACTCTACATATACTGGCCCAATTCACAGTGTAGTCTGATGCCTGACTGTGGTATGGGACATGTCTCAGTCTGGCCTTATAAACATATAAGCTGAAAGGGTACCAGAAACTGGAGCAGCATGCAATGTCAGATAGAACAGGACCAAGAACACTGACATCTACCCCAGTCTGTACACAGGCCAAATAACACATTCACAATATACTGCTACACAATACTGATACTCTGTCAACAATCACCATAAGTACACATACCTCACTGATGTACAGACTACAACAGAATGTCCAGGTTTTGTCCTCAGATATAAGGCCTCCTATACATTACATGTCTGGCAGTCTGATATATCACTGGCTTGATATCAGGAATGATGGCAGTAAATAATGATATACTGTACATGTCCACCTCTTACTGCATGACATATGGACAAAGGGTGACAGACTTTGGGGACAGAGGCACAAACTCAGGGCCATTATTGACATATTGCTGTTATAAACTGAGAAATTGCTGGTGTAACAGGGTTTGTTGTAATATATCTCTTCTGAGGTATATGACGTCAGTAACACATATGGATGTTACCATTTACTGACTGCAAACATCAGAGTATGCTACTGCATTTATACAGACAGAAAATGTGAAAGTAATCTAAGATTCCAAACTCTGGCCATTCTGCAGATAGCCCTACAGGTGAGAGTTTTCTCAACCACATAACACTGTTATGTCAGACTTTAAATCACCCAGAACAGCCATATCCACACCAAACCCTGTTAAACTTAACATTACTTCAAATGTAGAATAGCAATACTTACATTCTTTCCCCATGTCTGGAAAACCCCCTCCAGTTTGTTGGCCTTTCTCCACAGTGTTTGTTGTAAGAAGTATTTCCGACTACCGTCTGTGATGCTGTTTGTCAGACATCCACATGAATTCCTGCTCACAGTGAAGGAAAAGGACCAACGCCCAGATAAAGTGCATAGTTATGGGAGTGTGTTTCCATGCAGCTGACTATAGGACTGACACCACAGCTGTTCCACATGCAATTAACAAGTGGGGGACTCCAATTTGTGCACAGGCAATCAGCTGATCATGAGCATTACCTACAAAAGTCAAGCTGCTGCCTATGCAAAATAGATGTATTTCTCTACGAGAGAGAAAGAGAGAGAATGAAAGAAAGAGAGAAGGAAGAAAAGAAAGAAAGAAAGAAGCAAGACCATCACAACCAGACTACAAAAAGACATTTGTTAGACACACCCATCTACCTGTGAAATACAGTAACTGAAACAGGCAATGAAAAAAGGTATGTGAAACAAGTAATCATGTAATGGAATGTAGTAGGGTGTATGCAAAAGAGGTAAATAGGAAGTTCAACAAATATTTCCCAAAACACTTGCTGTATTGATATACTTCTGATCAGAACCTACGGTGATAGCATCTGTGCCTGTCTGTAGTGACATAGAATGCAGCTCACACCCCTGAGTCAGTCACATATGACTACTACTGGAGTGTGGTTTGAACAATACTGACTGTAGCTCTTCTGGGCCAGCTAATGGTATGTCGCATATATCCACATATTAATTGTGAGTACTAGTATGATATACATGTCTATATATATATATATATATATATATATATATATATATATATATGTGTGTGTGTGTGTGTGTGTGTGTATAAAATCTATATATGTGTAATATATATATATATATATATATATATATATGTATGTATATACAATATATATGTATATATATATATATATATATATATATATACATATATATATATATATATATATATATATATATATATATATATATATATATATATATATATATATATATATATATATATATATACGGGTTCCTATCGAATGGCCAAATTAACAGAATGCCGAATGACGCATTGCTGAGACTAGTTTGCCAAACGTACACATTGCCAATTATTTAAACTGCCGAATAACACTATACTGAATAAAACGTGAACTCTACATCATAAATACACAGTGTGGTTGTCCCATAACGTACCTCGTATAATATAAATCATGGTGGACTTCACAAGCAAAGCACCGGAAACCAAAAGTAGCCTTTACAACCCTAGAAAACAAACCATACAAAATGTGTGCCCCACACCCCCCCCTACTTAAATATAGCAACTCCAAGACCGCACTACAGTGGGGAAACATGTAAATTCCCTTTCCCCACTATAGTGTGCTTCAGCATAGTGTTATTTGGCCATTTAAATAATTGGCAATGTGTACATTCAGCAAACTAGTCTCAGCAATGTGTAATTCGGCGTTCTGTTAATTCGGCCATTAGATAGGAACCCGTATAGATATACATATATATATATATATATATATATATATATATATATATATATATATATATATCTATATGTGTGTGTGTGTGTGTGTGTGTGTGTGTGTGTGTGTGTGTTTCACTTCATATTGCTGAAATGCTGAAATATTGAATTTCAGCATTTTGCCAGTATAAAGCCGAAACCATTAAAACATAGACACCTCACAATCACGAAATCACAACATCAAACACACAGGATACAGCACACAACACATAAACCATAACACCCACACCACAAAACACTGAAATACAACACGCCACATAGACACACACCTACCCTACACATATGCAGGGGGGTAAGCCCCCCTCCACCCCCGCACCCCCCCCTACTTATATATACTAATTCCGAGATCGCACAAACAGTAAAAAAAGAAAAATCATACACAGCCAGCACACACACTCATAACACCATGTCCCTACCCTGACCCACTTGTACAAGTTACAAAAAATCCTCACGCACACTCACTCAGCTTAAACTGCAGATGCCATCCTAGCTAAACACTTCCATATGATAATGAAAATGCATAAGCACAAATTTGACATAGTCCTATTCGCGATTCTGCACTTTCGTTGTTTAGAGGTTTGGGTTTCATGGACACGAATTGCTGAAATTCGATATTTCAGCAATTTGTGTTTATGAAGTGAAACCATGTGTATATGTATATATATATATATATATATATATATATATATATATATATATATATATATATATATATATATATTTATTTATGACCCATAACGGGAGCAGTTCACTTGTAAAACCATGCATCTGGACTCATGTACTACACCTACAAGGCAGGCCACCTGTGAGGGTGGCAGATGTTGTACCAGCATGATGGTATGATACCTCATGCTGCCATATGTTTCAATGCACTCACTGTGGCCTATTGGCATTATTAAGGCACATAGACCACTTCGACCATGTATAGGTTGCAAACATATGGATATGCCAGCCACATCTGTACAAAGGACTGCACAATGGTTTAACGTAGTGCATGCAAGGCATATGCTGTTACCACACTATATAAAGTAATAGCAGCGGGAGGTAGTCACCAGCCATGTATGATATTCCCATCAAAATGGTATAAGACAGGCAAGATATAATCCTCACACACACATAAATAGTTTCCAGCATAAGGATTAGAACTCCTGCCCATCTAGGTATGTTTTATGCAGTTATCGCACGCCCTCACATGGCCAAAGCCACTGGTAACTGCACAACTATGGTAAACTATTACAGGTGGCAGACAGTCTGCCTTCTGTTCCACCCATTCATCATGCTAGTTCTTCCTGTCTTGCACTTCAGCTAGCATTATGGCATGGCACTTCACCAGGTTATTGTAACAAAATATATGGCACACCTGGGAGCTGTCAGCAATACTTGTTCATTACAGAAGTAGCCCCAGTACTTGGTAGTTATGCCCACCCCTCCTGGCATGTTTGTAGGGCAGTTATCTGTGCTTTCACCCATTAATCTGGAGCACTTGTCCATTCTGACGCACTGTTGCAACTGGCTCATGTACACAAACAACCCTCCCATCTAAGCTCCAAACACGAACTGTGACGGTTACCCATATATCACCCAGTGTGGACATATGCACTCTCCAGCAAAGACTGGACTAGCAAGTCATGACAATATGATCATCACCTGCACCACAGCATGTTGAACACGTAGCTCACCATGACACACAGTTTGACAGCCATGACATACATTGAATAGCCACAGACATACCTTCCTAGAGGCACTCAATGGACATTTATCCAAACAGCACAGACCAGCAAGACAGACACCCACTCAGACACCATGGCATGGGACATGCCAAGGGACACATATTTAACCTACACAGTGTGCCCCTCAACCTAAACTCCTAAGGCTAACCACCTTGCACAATACAGTGATCATGGGCAACCATTACTGAGGCACACACATATCCCACTCACTAAGATGAATATGGAGCAGGTAGCCAAATATCTATCACATGCCAGCATCCAACACATGACACATCCTGTCATGGCATTCCACAACTATGAGTATCACTCTGTATCCATGTGGGTGTGAATGGCTTGACAAGAGACATGGTTGAACTCTCTGATTATGTGGTCCAGGCAGGTGTGACAGTAGCCCTGGGCAGTGTACTGCTGTCCCCTAGAATTATGCTGTGGTACTATCAACAGATTGACTACAACATTGGCATATGTGTTATGTGTCATTCTCAGGGGATCCTGTACCTTTATGCTTGGGATTACATAATTGACAAAACCCAATGCCCTGCCATAGATGTCTTACATCCATCAATGCTGGATTTCCAGGCACTGGCTAAGTGTTTTGCTACCCCTATGATGCCTCTTTAGGCAGTGTTCCTGATGTTATTACCACCATAGCAGATACACATGTATGCAGTCTGAGGGTCATGCTGCTCAACAGTGTGCATCTGACTGTCGGGATGCAGTCACTCAGAGCAGTTGTTGGAGTGGAGGACACATGTCTGCTGCAATGGAGAGGTGGTTCACAGCAGCAGACAGCAGACCTGCAGAATCAGGCTATGATGCATTCCACATCTGTCAGGCCCCAAACATGGACCACACCACACCTCCACAGGTGGTGTTGTCTCCATATTCATTATGGGCAGAAACACCTCCAGACTAGTATCCCATCATAATGCATTGGAGATACTTCCGGTAAAAGTGCCTTGGGGTAATAGTGTAATCCAGACCATAGCCTGCTATGGGTCTACATCAAGGTCCCTAGACTGTCAATGCACAATCCTCAACTCCCTGCCATCTGTGATGGAGCAACACAACAGTAACATAGTATAAGTCTTTAACTATCCCTTTATCACCTGGGGAAAGTGGCCAAGTGCCAGTACAGTGGCCCAACACTTCTGGGAGTCATCATTTCCATTTCCCTGGACCATCTCATACTGAGCCCCAGTAGAGGATGCAACAACCTTGACCTGTGTTGACTACTTAGATATGGGACTGTTGCTCATCCACAGATGTCAATCCCTGCATGGTGAGATTCACACAGGCTGTAATCAACATGGAACTCAACATGTCAGCCACACATCCCACAAAGGTAACCACCTTGCAAAACCTCTCCAAAGCTGGCATTGCAGCCATGAAAACAGGGGTGGATGTCTTCACTGCACCCATGGCAATGGGAAATGTTTGCATGATTGTGGAATCATACAGATATACACTGTACAAACAGATACATGAGTGCATGGTACTAGCCCAAGCCAACAGAACACAGACACTGTCCTCCAAATCTTGGTAGACAATGTGATGGTCCCTGCCATTACTAAAGTGTACATCAGAAGGTGAACACTGTTACAGAAAAAGGTGGCATCCCATGACAGCTGAACGCCCTTATTAGCCTCAAACACAACTTTAGATCATACATGGAATCTGCTATGGGCATCTATGACGGCAGAGATGCAGCACACAATGATGACAGTCACCACAGCTTTTTGATAGTTGCATCAACAACCTCCACAGCATTAAACACAAGTTCTGTGAGTTACTGCACAATGCTAATACCTATCCTGAGACAAAGATATTGGCCACAGTCTTGACCACACATTTAGTGCCACCTTTACCCCTCTCTTCCCCCACAAGTGAAGTGCTGAGTGAATGTGTTCTCACATGCTGTATCCCATTTCTGTTCTAGGCATCTGTGTGTCACCAGGATGTGGTCCTGCAACATGACCATAAGGTATGGCAGTGTGGTGACACATCCACCATATCATAGGGAGGTTGCAATATGTGCACGGAAATCCCCAGTCTTTAACACAGTGATTGCATATGCCTCAATTATTATAGGACTGAGGGGTTTACATAGGTATATGTTGATTTACATCTGTTGTAGATAAAAGAATGGTACATATTGTGGTTTGGACACACCTCTGATTGCTAGTAACCACATCCACAGGGAATATTCATCAAACAAACACACTGGGCTTACTATTCACACACACACACACACACACACACACACACACACACACACACACACACACACACACACACTTGCCAGAAGTGAGATCCATAGGTTCATTGCTTCATAGGTGTGTAGTAGGTGAATGGGCCTGAAGGCTGTACAAGACTAGCCCAAAGAATATCCTGGCATGAGGCCACAGGAAAATAGTCCCTAGTGTGGCTCAGGAATATAGTCACCAGAGTGGTCCCCAGGGGTGGGTATTGCATTCCTCATCCACTCATCCAGATTTCTATTGTGGGTAGCCAGTGATGTGCACTGCTGCACATGTATGTGATTTATATTCCATAACACGGACGGTGTCTGGGTTGTGCACATGTCCCACATGCATGTTCTTTGAAGTGTTGAAGTGTGTTTGAGGTCTCTGGGGCATGTTTTGTGGACAGATTGCTATCTTCAGAAGTAGCATTCCTGACCTAATTTGTTGAGATCTGGCCATGTAACTGAGGTAGTGATTGCACCTACATAGTATGATACAGTGATTCATTGGAGTTATTGGTGTCTGTCCATACAGGGCATGTGTATAAGGCATGGTATTCCCTTTATGGGGTATATTTGCAGACTCTACAGTTGTTGCAGGTGTCCAGTGGGGAATATTGCAAAAGGGCCACTGTCCACATTGATTGGGCTACTGAGGGATGGAACAGGGTTCCATGTCCTTTTACTTACTGCATAACACACACTCCATCAGGAGATGTAACACATCAAAGTACTTTCTGATGTCAGTGGCACTGTTGTGGTTGATAGGCATGTACTCCACTGCAGTCACACCATGGGTAGTATATGTGAGGCAATTTGCAGGAGAAGCACAGATATATTGTTGCCTAGCCAAGTGTGTTTGTGCATGATCTGTGGGTGGAGAGTGGTCTCTGAGTATTATAAGAGTTGGCTATATTGTTCACTAATCCATACTGTCACACAGTCATTGCACATGGCAATAGACATTTATGCCTGTGGATTTTCTACATCAACCTTTACAGTGTTCAACAACTGTTGGCCTTGTAATGAGCACAATGGGACATATACGTCCTCAATATAATAATATACCAAAACCCGCCGCACAATGGATCCTGTTATTACACAATCACACCAATACCCACACAGGATACTAATGACAGATACACACACTTGCCAGTACTGAGTTTCAGACCTCTACCTAGCTATGTATTGCTACGACAGTGCTACACATTTATTGCATGTGCCATAGAGCTTATATGTTAGCAAGTTGCCCAGGGGTAAGGGAAGTGTAGTAAGTGTGAATTACATCAAAATCAGGTGTCAACAAAGACACACACACTCTCTCACACAAACACACACATTTTCCAGGATTTGAACATCTTCCTAACTAGTTTGCTACACTGTAGTATTAGGCAATTATCACAAGCGCCACAGAGCTTATATGTTAGAAAGCTGTCCAAAGATATCTTTGAAGGTGAGTGACATCAGCAGCAGTGCTAAAGGAGTGGTAAGGGAAGTGTGAATGACACCGAACTCCAGTATCAACAAAGACACACACACTCTTACACAAATACACACATTTTCATAATTGTCAGGACCAGGATTAGAACTCATGCCTAATTAATTTGATATACTATAGTATTACACAAGTATCACAAGTGCCACACAGCTTCCATGTTGAAGAGCTGTCCAAAGATATATTTGAAGGTGAGTGACATCAGCAGCAATGCTAAAGGAGGGGTAAGGTAAGTGTAGTAAGTGTGAATGGCACCATAATCAGGTGTTAACAAAGACACACACACTCTCTCATACATTTTACAGTTGCCAGGACCAGGATTAGAACTCCTACCTAACTAATATGCTACACTATAGTATTATGCAGACATCACAAGCTCTACAAAGCTTATATGCTAGAGAACTGTCCAAAGGTATCTTTGAAGGTGACTGATAGCAGCAGTGCTAAAGGAGGGGTAAGGGAACTATAGTAAGTGCAAATGACACCAAAATCAGGTGCCAATAAAGACACACACTCTCTCTTACACAAAAATGCACATTTTTACAGT
The DNA here is from genome assembly GCF_019279795.1 of Protopterus annectens. Lineage (NCBI taxonomy): Eukaryota > Metazoa > Chordata > Ceratodontiformes > Protopteridae > Protopterus > Protopterus annectens. The sequence continues at coordinate 1,795,639,375 of NC_056737.1, forward strand.
TGCTAGGATCAGGATTAGAACTCCTACCTAACTAGTTTGCTACACTACAGTATTAAGCAGTCATCACAAGCACCACAGAGCTCATATGTTGGACAACTGTCCAAAGGTATCTCTGAAGGTTAGTGACATCAGCAGCAGTGCTAAAGGAGGGGTAGGCAAAGTGTAGGACTTGTGAGTAACACCAAAATCAGGAGTCAACAAAGACACACACACACAAAAACACATATTTTTACAGTTGTCAGGACCGGTATTAGAACTCCTACCTAATTTGTTCACTACACTATAGCATTATGCAGTTCTTGCACATGCCACAGAGGTTATATGTCAAAAAAGCTGTCCAAAGGTATCTTTGAAGGTGAGTGACAGCAGCAGCAGTGCTAAAGGAGGGGTAAGGGAAGTGTAGTAAGTGTGAATGACACCAAAACCAGGTGTCAACAAAGACACACACACTCTGTCACACAAATACATACATTTTCATAGTTGCCAGAACTCCTACCTAACTAATTTGTTAAACTACAATATCACACAATTATCTCAAGCGCCACAGAGCTTATAGATTGGAGAAATGTCCAAAGGTATCTTTGAATTCCAAGAGCAGGATAAGTTATTTCTTACACTTATTTCACTGAACTGCACTTCTGAATGTTTATAATTGTGCTATACAGTAAATCTACTACATTTTGCATTGTTATAAAGCTTTTTTTACTGTTGCATTTATGTACTGTTTTATACTGTTTTAACTGTATTTTTCATTGCTAGATACTGTTTCATTACTCTAATTGCATGTTTACTGAATTATTTAACTGTAAACTGCTTTATCATACTGAGAGTTGTATTTTCTGTTTGTTAGTGCTCTATCGGAGCTTTTCTGTGCATTTTTGATTTTTTGAGGTTTCTGTGTTCTAATCTAGTCTGTTTACAGTTGAAAGCATTCTCTGGAGTCTGCTTGCTCCTTGATCTGTTTTAAAACTTGTATTTAGTGGCTACTGCCAGGAACTGTAATAGTTTCTCAACCACCCCTCCCTAGTGTTGTGGTGTTCTTACACTTGGTGGCTTTACAGTTGCCCGCCCATACTGTATATTTGATCTGTGACACTCCTCTCAGTCTAGTGTCATTAGTTCATTCAATCTAATAGAGAACATTTATGAAGGCCAACCCACTCAGATTCTTAACCTTGAATTAACTTCTGTTCCAGCTTTCTCCATTTCCACTTTACTGAAAAAAAAAAATTCTAAGCTTGCTTCCCGCCTTTCCGTAACAAGTCTTGTCCAGATAAAGATTTGCTGTATCCAGGACTGTTTATAAGCTCCTGAGCCCCCCCCCACTTAACTAGGGATAAACTATTCCTGGCACCATAATGTCTGCTCTTCAAATTTTCCTTTGCAACTAGCCAGCTTTTTAGTTTTAGCACTCAAGTCTGTTTCTTTGAGCTCAGCACTTGTTCAGAACTCATTGTAAGCACTAAATAAGCTACAAATTACTACAGCACTCAACTTTCCTCACTTATCTAGAGGGAAATAGTTTTTAGTACTTAATAAACATCTATCCAGGCATGTCTAAAGGTCAGTTCCCAGTGTTTTCTCCTGTCTACCTGATGAATCTGAGCATCTTGGGACAATGCAGCAATTGCCTCATGTACACAAATAACCCTCTCCTCCTACCACCCAACACTACGACCTGTGAAAGATGCACTTATATAGCCAAACTGGAAACAAAGTTCTCTTCATCGAAGACTGGACTAGACAGTCAAGAGGAGAAGGTAAACACTTGCACCGCACCACATTCATCACATAGTCCCTCAAAACCTACACCACCAAAACACACAAACAGAAGCACAAAACACACACCTACATTCGCGGAGGCTCTCAGTAAAAATCTGCCCAAACAACCGTGTCCTCCAAAGCATAAATGCAAGCAACCTCCACCCTCAAACACAACCCAAATGACACATAGCATACATGAGTGGATGGGAGATCATAGGTTTAACCTGGGTATCACTTCTGTGTCACTGTTAGACAGAGGCACAGTATACTAACCTCGAAAAAGGGCATAGCAAAATTAATTTAAAATGGGTGGCGAAAGCCAAACACATTCTGGCTAGGCTTATAAATGCCCTGGGGCAGATAGCCTAGTATGAACCTATGAACCTATGAACCTATACTCAGTGTGCCACTCAACTACAGCCCATAAGGCATAATGTACCCAACACTCTAGTCATAGGTGACTCTATAGTCAGACACACTGATGTTCCACTCACCAGGCTAAACAAGGAGAAAGTTACTGTCAGTTGCCTGTCAGGTGCCAGGATCCACCACATAACACACGCACCCATGTCACTCCACAACAAGTACAGATATGACTCTGTCATTATCCATGTTGGTGTGAATGACCTGAGAAGTACCACCCTGGACTACATGAAAAGAGACATAGAGGAGCTCTCCGATCTTGTAGCCCAGTCAGGTATGACCCCATCCCTGAGCATCCTGCCATCACCCAGAATGATGCCACAGTACAAGGACAAAATGATTGACTTCAACAATTGGCTAAGCTTCTGGTATCATTCTAAGGGAATCCAGTATCTGTCTGCCTGGGATGACATGATCAACAGACCACTCTGCTTTGCCAGAGATGGCCTGCACCTGTCGCCCTTAGGATTATGGATACTGGCAAAGGCTCTTGCCACCCCTATAGTTCCTTTTTTAGGCAAGGTTCAAATGACAAATTCACCACCGTAACAGATACAAGCAAGCACAATCTGAGGGTAATGCTACTCAATGCTAGAAGTCTAAACCTCAAAATGCACTCACTCGAGGCACTCCTTAAAATGGAGAACATTGACATCTGTGCAGTGACAGAGACCTGGTTCAAAGCTCCAGACAGCACCCCTGCATTACCAGGCTATAAGTCATACCACACCTTTCGGCCACCAAACCTGGACCGAAACACTAAAGGTGGAGGTGTGTCCATATTCATTAAGGATTTCCACACTTCCAAGCTAGTTGCTCAGCATAATGCATCTGAGATTATCCATCTTCAACTAACTCTGGGCAAAAATCGCAATCCAGATTGTAGCTTGCTACAGACCCCCCACCATGCCCCAGGACTCCCACTCCTCTTTTTTTGATTCACTGGAAAATATTAAGGTACAACCCAACACTCTAATAATGAGTGATTTCAACTACCCCACCATTAATAGGGAAAACTATTCATGTACCAACTCTTTTGCTCAACGTTTTCTGGACTTCATCAATTCCAACGCATTGGATCAACTTATCCACACACCCACCAGGGGCAGCAATATCCTAGACCTAGTCATCACCAACATGGGCAACTGGTGTTCCACACCAGAGGTCAGCTCCTCGTTGGTCAGATCTGACTACAAGCTAATCACCCTAGACATCCATATCCCGCTCCCATCCCCCATTAGGAAAACAACCGTAAAAAAATTTCTCCAAAGCCAACTTCACACTTCTTAAGACAGAAGTGGAAAACTTCATGACACCCATGCAGATGAACAATAGAGTTATGACTGCTGAATCCTACACAAATGCACTTTATAAGCACTTACACGAGTGCATGGATCATGCTATCAATAACAGAACCAAAATGCTATCCTCCAAAAAAGGAAGCCAATCTGGTGGTCTTCTGCCATAAACAAACTCTACAACAGAAAAATGAAACTGTTGCAAAAAGAGTAAAATCCCATAATTGGAGGAACTCCCTGTTCAGCCTCAGTAAGAAGCTGAGATCCCTCATAAAATCCTCCAAAGCTAGTTATGAAAACAAAATTGCCACTGATTCTAAAGACAACCACAAAGAATTCTATAGCTATGTCAAGAATCTCAATGGCAACACTTAGCTATGCTCTGAGTTACAGCACAATGACACAAAATATATAGAACCAACTGATATTGCCAACATCCTGGCAGATAGGTTCAGTGCTAACTTTACCCCCTCTCATCCCCTAAAGGGCCCATCTTTATACCGGAAGAATGCAAAGTTCCTGTAATCACGGCTGCACAGATATAAACCTCACTCTCCAAAGCAACGAACACCGCATCCATGGGACCTGACAACATCCCAGGCTGCCTTCTACATGAACTACAGAATGAACTTGCACCCCACCTAAGTACCATGTTCAATCATAGCCTCACCTCAGGCTTTGTGCCCATTGAATGGTGCGCCATGATGGTTATCCCACTCCACTAAGTGGGGTCCACAACAGAACCCAGGAACTACCGCCCCATTAGCCTGACGAGCCTGGTCTGCAAGGCCATGGAACGTATCATCATGGAACTCATAAACAAAGACATTGAAGATCTTCAAACTCTGGACCCCACACAGTTCGGATTTGTAAAAGGCAGATCATGTCTCCTAAACCTGATAGACTTCATTGAAGCAGTCACCAAAGCCTTAGATGAGGGTAAGGTGGTCCACACAGCCTATCTAGATCTCACCAAGGCATTCAACACCATCCCCCACTCTAGAATTATAGATAAACTTACTAAACTGGTATAAATCCCTATGTTTCAAGATGGGTTTGTCAACTGGCTTACTGACAGAACCCACACTGTAAAAGTAGCAGACTCCAAATCAGACTTCAGACCAGTGACAAGTGGAGTACCACAGGCTTCAGTCCTGGGTCCTCTCCTGTTTGGTATCTACTTCTCTGAAGTACATGCTAACACAGAAGGTCTTTGGCTAACTAGATCTGCAGATAAACTTCAATCTAGGATCCATAATCGAAACTCCTAATGATGTGGACATCCTACAAAAGGGCCTCACTGAGACAGATGCCTGATGTCAAAGCCATGGTCTCAAGCTCAATGCCAAAAAGTGCATCATCATCCCCTTTGGTAAAAACTCTGTACCCATGAACTACCACATAGGCAGTAGTCTACTTAACACTGAAAGTGTGATAAGAGACCTTGGGACACAGGTGGACAGTAGTCTCTCCTTTGATAATCACATCACCACAGTGGTCAAGAAATTCTTCTAAATGGCACACCTCATCACAAAAGGTTTCTCATCCAGAAAAAAAGATGTCATTGTTCCCCTCTATGCATCACACATTAGACCCATTATAGAGTACAATGCCCATTTTGGTATGTACCTCACAAGACATCTACAACAACTGGAAAGGCCACAGAAATACCTCACAAAGAGGATTACTGGCCTCAAACAGATGCCCTATGCAGACCAACTCAAAAAACTCCAGCTTTACTCCATCGCATATCGCCTACTCAGAGGTGATCTCTGCCTAACATAGAAAGCTATGTCAAACCCAGAGCTGTTGGACATGCTCCACTTAAAGAAATCCCAATCCCTCCGAGCTACACGCTCTAGGGACCTAAACCTTGTCATCACAATAAACAGAACATGCTGGAGAGATAGATTCCTGTCCCAGAGACTTCCCATACTCTGGAACAGACTACCTATCTATGTCAAACAGAGCTCCTCATTAGTACTCTTCCAGAAAAATCTTGATGATTGGATAGGTAATAGGAAATTCACCCCGGGATCACTTCTGTGGTTCTGCTTGACAGGGTCACAGGAAAATAATTTTCTTGGGTGGCGAAAGCCAGGGTACCTTTTTAGCTAGGCTTGTATAGGCCCTAGGGCCAATAGCCTAGTATCTACCTATTAACCAATGAACCTATGAAGGTGAGTGACATCAGCAGCAGTGCTAAACAAGGGATAAGAGACGTGTAGCAAGTGTGAATGACACCAAAATCATGTGAGAACAAAGACACACCCACTCTCTCTCTCACACAAACACACACTTTTTTACAGTTCATAGGTTCATAGGTTCATAGATTAGTACTATGCTAACTGCCCTTGTGAGCCATTTTAAACCTATCCAATTATCCCTTGTGAGACTCAAACCCTGCACCTTGTGTTTGAAAGGCAAACACCTTAACCATTAGGCCTCCCTCCCACCCAGTTGCCAAGACCAGGATTATAACTTCTACCTAATTAGTTTACACTACACTATTATGCAGTTATTGTGAGTGCTACAGAGCTTATAGGGCTAATAGTTGCCCAAATGGTTATTTCAAGGTGACTGACATCAGCAGAAGTGCTAAAGTTGTGCAATGGGAGGTGCAGTGAGTCTGAATGGCCTCAAAATCATTCATCTTCAAACACACACACACAGACGCACACACACACACACACACACACACACACACACACACACACACACACTCACTATGTCTGAGATTAAAACTCCTACCTAACTAGTTTACTACACTATATTATGCAGTTATAGCAAGCATCACAAAGTCTATAGGGCTGAGATTTCCCCAAAGGGTTATTTCAAGGTGACTGTCATCAGCAGGAGTGCTAACATGGCCAATGGGAAGAATGGGCCATATGTCATTCCTCTGGACACACTCACTCACACACAACTTTACATTTGACAGGACTGAGTTTACAAATGCTACATGAATATTTATTTGTACTATAGTTTTTCACAGTTATCACAAGCCTCACAGGCACTATAGAGCTGAGGGCTACCAAAAGGAATGTCTACAGTGATTGACATCAGCACATCATGTGGTATAGGCCAATGGGATGTGTAGTGGGTGGGACAGTCCTCATAATGGAATTCTCTCTGTCACTGTCTCTCTCTTCCCCACGTCTCTGTGTGTGATGTTTGACATATTATAGTCTGTTGGCCTTAGATATGTGTGAGTATTCCTATCCAATGTGTGTGTGAAGCATAAATGGTGTACAATTTGGTGTGCGTGCACAGACATCTGCAAATGATAGATATGTATAGTCCACTGTGTTGTCAAACATGGGCTTCATTTCTCTAAGTGTAGGAGCATTCCCAGTATGACCTTCTGTATTGAGTGTGTGAATTCATTCTGGGTAGGGTTGTACTTCAGTCCAGGGTTTGGTCTTCTACACCTACAGCTAGCAACCTGTTTCTGCAGGATATCTGTAGATAGATTGACAATATGGAGTCACAATGGGCAAAAGATAGGGGGATACTGTAACTATTGTGTCTGTGTTGCTTGTGTTACATGTTTGGTGTTAGAAGAGATATTCAGACATATGTACTGTTTTACACTGTGATGTATTATGTCATCAGCTACTGACAGATATAATTATTTGCTCACAGTTATGTACCGGGAAATACAAGATGAATGCAGCTGAGTCCAGTAATGTGGGCCGCTGCCTACACATTCTTGCATACTCCTGCCATTCTGGAGGGGTAGCTACAGACATTTGCTGATGGGTCTGTGTAAATAGTCCAACACCTTGGTAGCATGGTGGCTGAGGATCCCCTTCTTGTACATCTATCGACTTAACAGAATGGCCATATCTTGCTGTGCCATATCTCTCAGCTGTACAGATACACCCAGGCTCTCCAGAGGCAGGGCTCATATATCTGGTCAGTTCCCCTTCACAATGTGGTTTACAAGCAGGTCTGTAGCCACCCATTACTGGGTTTGCAAGCAGGGGTAGTATGGGCACACTTCAGAATTTCAGGCTTCACACTCCATGAAGTCCATGCATCTACACCCCCCCACTCTGTTATTCTATCCTCATCCTAACATTGTGCGAGCAATATCTGAGAAGTATTCCAGTAGTTGACCATTCATCCCAGTGGTATTTAGGGGTTGGCCCACAGTTCATGCAGTAGGACATGGTGGGCATGCTACTGGGATTTGTCAATATGGCCTTGCATTTGTGTTCTGTTGACTGTGTTAGGTTGTTTGTTAGGACCCCATGAGATATCATACATTGGCACTACGGGTGAGGCACAGGCCTTTGACAGAGGACTGTAGGCCATTTGGTAGTTATGCCGGCCATCTGCAGCAAGACAGTACATTCTGTTACTCATACATTCCCAGGCTGTGAGCCAGTGGATTCCCCTGGGGTGATGGGGTAGGTGGGACACACCTGCATAGGACATCTCTTCAGCATGTTGCATTCTGTGGGTATTCCCATACAGAAGTGGGGTCATACTGTACTCATTCCCAATAGCATTGATATGACCTGTGATAAACCTGTGGCTGATGGTGGGGTGAGCTGAGTGCATGTGTGATATGGAAGCTACTTGCAGCTGACACAAATATACCTGAGACATTCCCCTTATGCTGCCTTGTGTGTGGACATAGGCAGTCTCTCATTACTTCATAACTGTGCCTTTTGTGGTCTGCCAGTGATTGGCCAGACTACACCTGTATTCCATACTACATGGGCAACTAATGTGCTGCTAACCTGAATGTACAATTCCAAAGTTGTGTGCAGTTGACAGTTACATTATATGCACTCTGTCTAGGGTACTTGCACCTGTGTATGTATGGGCCCACATTCATGGCGTGTCCATCTTTCAGACAGTGACAGATATTTACATCTGGACAATGAGTATGGATGACTGCTGACATGGGTATGTCTGAGAAGCATTGTAGATGACACTGCAGTTGTCAGAGCATGGCCCTGTCAACCACAGTACTGCCCATAGAACACTGAGAAACAACCCTCCATGCTTACATGCTGACCGCTTCCAGACAATACTGAACACACAACTACCTAACACACAGACCCGTGCATATTGTACACATGCAACAATTTATCCTGTAGATTGGGCCAGCTTGGGAAATCTGTGCTCCACTGATATTACTCCTCATGCTTACATGTTACTGCATTTCTACATAGGATTGGGGGGGCACACCTGATGACTTTATACATTTGCTATGACTGTACTGGTATTTCAGGTACTCTGTTGGCTTCCATTTCATATTGTATTCTGACCTATCATTCAGACTGGAAGCATAACAGTAGATTACAGATCTTAGGTTTTCTTGACCTACATTTCACTTTCAGAATTCTAACCCTTCAGAACTAACATACAACTGCCAGACCTGTTGTAGTCTGTCTAGACGGAGGGGGCTGTTCACCTTTGCCATCATTTGGAGGCCTTAGCTCCGCCTTTCTTTATGGTCATCTACACCTGTCCTGCTGGCTGAGGCTGGTTGAGGCTGTTGGTGGGTATGTGATCCTCACTGACATGCATGTGTGTGTCCTATGGATGCACACAGTTATTTGGGCAACCACATGTACTGTGGTGGGATTTGTCACCTTGTCAAGTACTGCCTAGTATGTTGACACCAGTATTTGTTATGGATTTCATGCTGCCCATTTAGGTGTCCACTATCTGCTGCCATCCCATTCAGCCTCCTGATTCCCTTGCATGCTTGCATCCATACCATAGATACAACTATTAGAACATCCTACTCCATTCAGTAATCGATAGGAAGAATGACTTACCTTGTGGCTGGGTCAGTAGTGAGGATGGTGCTGGAGGGCTGACTATGTTGGATGCACATAGTACATTCCCTATACATGGTAAAGCATAGATAGTGTCATGTTTGGCAACCCCTTTTACTATATGTGCGAGTCAGAGAGACGTGTAATTCCCTGGGTCCCTACTGTGTCAGTGTACATGCTATATGTTGCCTCTTTACCAAGGCTTGGGCATACTGGGCATGCTTCCTTCTGCTTACAGGGGCAGGCTCTGGTAGTTTCTCCTTCGAGTCACTCTGTGCCTGTGATTGCCTTGGCAATGGTGAGGGGCTGTGTGGCCTTGCCCTGTGCTGTTCCTGCTGCAGCTGTTTACTCAGGATCATATTGTGTAGCATGGCACATACTATGAATATCTGAGTACATGTAGCTGGAGAGTACTGCAAGGCTCCACCGGATATGTCCAGGCAGCGTAACCATGACTTGAGCATCCCAAATACATGCTCTATAATGATTCTGGCTTGCGCATGTGCCTCATTATGTAGTTCTTGTTCAGGTGTGTGCATGCATTTCTGAGGGGAGTCATCAGCCACAGCTCCAGTGCGTAGCCAGCATCCCCCACTAGGTGGCCATATGAGATGTCCCCACTGGCAAATGACTGGTACAGCTGTGTCATATGCCAGATGTGGGATTCGTGATAGCTTCCAGGGCTACCAGCACACACATTCATGATAATTCCCTGGGCATTGCACATGACCTGGCAGTTGACGGTGGGGAAGCCTTTGCAGTTTATATAGACCCTACCCCACTCATGGGGTGGTACTTTGATGTGTATGTGCATGCAGTCTATAGCACCCACTACCTCAGAGTATTCTGCTATTTGGTGGGTGTTGAGGAAATATATGTGCTCACTGGCATCCAGGAAATGGTGGAGAACCCTGGATGCTGATGCCTATGAGATACCCATGATATCCCCTGTTGTCCTTTGGAAGGTATCTGTGGCTAGTATTCTTAAGCCTACACATACCTTGGTATCCACTGGGATGGGTTCCCCTCTGTTGGCTCTGTGTGTGAGGCACAACTCAGCAATTTGCTGTAGAATGTCCCTGTCCACCCTATAGCACTCGACTATCTCCAGCTCATGTAGCCCCTGGCAGGTTACCCTGGGTCTGTACACTCTTATCCTCCTCCTAACCGTGGGATGGACATCAGCATTCACATCCTCACCACCCTCAGCTCTTGCACATATTGATGTATGAGAGCAACAGCAGCCCCTAACATTTTGTTAGTTTTGTCAGGTAAAATATTCCCATCTGTGTACACCAGTAGTGTAGAGTTTGTGGGAAAAAAACAGACTGAAAGTTGTTTGCATAGTTTATAGTAATGTGCTCAGCTGCTGCCTGTGTAATTGGCTGATTCTGATACATTGACCTGCCAGCTATGCTAGTTCTTGATTGCATTCCTAGTACTGTTTGCCCTTCCCATTTATGCCCCAAGGCTCACAGTGCATACCCAGTGCTCAGATGTGATCAGTGCTGCTATTTCCTGCTTTTTATTTTTTGTTTTTTGTTTAAAACCCAGTGTGCGGTGAGCACACCTGTTTAAGCAAGGAAAACAGTGTTCAACAAAGTGAGACACACCCACTTCCTTAGCTGTGCTTAGTTAAGGGCAAACACAGGCCACAGATACCAATAATCTTACAGTATGCATGACACATCCCCTTATGAGGTCATCCACCTCTTATATTTATTCAATGGTGTTGCTACACCTACATGGTTGGGTGCAAGCTAACACTAAGAGGAAATCTGTGATTCCATATCAATCCCCTCATTTGCATAAACCAGAATGCTAATTCATAGTTACCACACTCACACTGAGCCTTCCCCCTTAGCAACCACTATTCCCTGGTATTGTTGTCTTATTCATGCCATTGACTATTATGGCAAAATGCAGATTTGGGTATAAAAGCTTATTTCCCCCTTTTTTATTTTCATGGCGATCCCGTTTGTGCACCATTGTCCTACACTTAAACATCTGCGATAGGCCAAAAAAAAAAGTTGTTTTTTTATAAGATGTCACCTATTTTTCATGTCAGTAACCATATATTTAGCCACTGGCATGCCTACTACATAGAATACATGCTTTCTTTCGAGCTGTCATGCCTCCGTTTTGTAATCTACAGAAATGTATTCGGTTAGTAACCAAATACATTTCTGCAGGTTACACTATTCCTGCACAGATGCCTGCCTGCTTCCTGGATCACTAATTGACCTCATTTGCATGGTTTTCACCAGCAAATGAGATAATTAGCATATGGCAGTGGTGTCTGTGTGGGAATAGTGCAGGGACGCTCATTCACGTCTCAAGGACTTGATCCTGGATCGCTCGTCGGCCATATTGCATGCAGCAGCTCTTGCATTATTCCTGCACTCTGTGCAGAACTTGCTGAATCCAGGGGAAAGTCTTCCCACAAAAGCACAGGGAAGTAAGACAAAGGAAAGGGAGAAATCGAATGCCATGATGGAAGTGTCGAATAGAGAAAACTATGAAGCAATTAAGACAAGAAGTGTCACTGTTAGAGTATAGAAGAGGGAACAGATCAACAAAAATACTCAGAAAGACAGACATAAAAGCAATGAGCAGTATCAGAACAGATTAGGATTTATCATTCAGTATCACAAATAATAAACTAAAAATATTAGCTCCAGTGGAAAAACATTGAAGATATGCAGATAAATATAAAGGAAAAGTACAAAATAAGCAATTTTTGATGACCCAAAAAAGTTTTATAGAGAATTGGGAAACAAGGCAAAAGGAATTGAAACACCACCAAAAAAGGAAGAAACAGATACATTTTGGAAAAATATCTATGAGGATCCTGTAGACTATAACAAAGATTATAAATGGATAGAAGTAAAAGAAAGAATAAGAAGTTCAAATGTACATGATATAAATGGGATGAAGTAATGGCCAGAGAGATTGAAACAAAGTTAAGAAAAGCATCTATGTGGAAAATGCCAGGCAGGCCAGATGCAGTATTTAACTTCTAGCTAAAAGTATTAACATCTTTACATCAAGATTTAGCCATGAGTAAGAACTATTTAAATGCACACCCTGAATAGAAACCAGCCTGGTTAACAACAGAAAAAATAATATTCCCACTTAAGTGTGAACCTGCAAACTTCCCTAAAAACTATAGACCAATAATTTGTCTACCAGTGCCATATAAACTATACAAGGGAATTGACGCCAACAGCCTTTATAGTCTTTTAGATGAAAATTCAATCATGGCAATAGAACAGCACCTCATTTGTAATCCTCAGCAGACATGGTTAGCCAGATTTCCTTGACCTCAACATTGTCATCCAAAAAATATATACAAAATAAAAGCATCTCTAGTACCAACCCTGGAAGACACCACTCCTAAAGGGCACTTTGAAGGAAAGTGTGTCCCCAATTCTAGTTTGCTGGGTTCCATTAGTGAGGCGGTTTGCTATCCAATTGATAAGATAGGTGCTTACATTTAATTTGGCTAAGTTATTTAAAATGTAAAGTGTGAAATGGCATCAAATGCAATGGCAAATGGCATATTTAGTCTATGCTGATTTGCCTTCATTCATGACCTCAGTGACATTTTCAAAAGAGTCAAACATCTTTAACAAGCACTGAACTGGTTTGGTTCAGGGAACTTTAGACTGCCAGTGTCTGTGTTTATGATTTCAATAACAATGCTTTTCATTCTTTTTCAGAATAACCTTGCAAATCTTACGTGTTTGTAGTTGCAGGGATCAATGATGAAACTTTCCCTTGTAAAAGGGAATGATCATAACTGTTTTTGTGCTTCAGGCATAAAGTCAGAGGAGATGTTGAAGTTAAACAGTCTGCGGAGAGACCCAGTGAGACAGTGCATTATACTCAAAGGAAAACATCCTGGTGTGACATCAGGCCCTGTGGAACTAATGTTTTATGCTTCTGAGTGAGATTTTAGGACTTACATATAGGAAATCCCCTTGAAAGGGTTTCAAAGAGTGTCTCAGGGTGAAGGCAAAGTGGAGAAATGGGGAAAAAGTTTGATCTATATTTATCTGCTAATATTTGTAATCTTATGGATTAATCCAAGGGTTTTCTATGAGGGTTTGCTTACTACAGGATGGAGAAACAACACAATTTTGAGTTATATTTTGTTAAAAAATACTAATCTATAACATAAATGGGAAAACAGCTAAGATCCCATGAGTGGGATTTGGCATAACGGTTAAGGTATTTAACTTATAGACACAAGGTGCAGGGTTTGATTCTCACATGGGGTAATTGGCTAGGCTTTAAATGACCCACAAGGGTAGTTAGTCTAGTAGTAATCTATGAATCTAAAGCATAACTGATTTCTCAAGGATCTGGATGCTTATGTTATACTAATGCACTTCAGCTATGCCATTTGACTTAATCTATATGCCTGTAGAGATTTATATCAGATTATCAAGTGTTCAGAAAGTCAAATGTCATTTGGTGAAGACCATATCATTGACTTTCCAAAAGCTGAAGCAGTGCAAAAACTACAAAATATGTGCTTTTGTAGGGGGGGGGTTAGCTCTGTACCACCTATGGGAGGCTATGCCCACCACCCCACCACCACAAATTATATAAACCAACTCCAAGTTCATACTACAGTGATGAAAAGTTCAGATTCACTCATTCCAAACTGTACTGCAATCTCAATAAAACCACTTTGAGTTTTTGGAAAGTTGATAACATGGTCTTGACCACATGTGGTTTGGCTTTCCTAACACTTGATAATCTGAACATAAATCTACCATCAGACGTAACTTTTGTCAGTTTAAGGTCTATTGCAAATAAAACTATGTCTCAGCTGCATTAAAGCCAGAGTTACATTTTCTTTCATCTATGTCATGACAAAGTCACCTACACAGAATGATTTATTTTCTGCAAATTTGAAAAGAAAAGCATAGATTTATCCCTTTGAAAATGGAAGTCATAAAATGTTTTTGTCTGTGACATCAGTCTACACATAATATCTCTGTACTGCACTGCAGAATTTGCAACACTAACCACACAGTGGCAGACATCTTACAATTCTTTCTTTCATGTACATCTATATTTCTTGGTTATTTTGTGCAACTCTTCTCATATTTGCTTATATACATTACTTATAGATATGTTTGTCTCTTCCTCAGCAGCATAGAGATCTATATTTTGCCCATGCACTATTGATATACTACTGTGTGCAAAAACAATATATTCATTTCCCAGGATTCACTGTAATTAATCATGCATCATTTATTGAACAATTAATGAGAGCTAAAATGTTTAAAGTCCCAAAAGTTTGCATTTCCATTTAAAGTCCCGAAAGGTTGCATTTCCAAGTAATCAATGCTACAATGTTAACAAAGCACAAACACATCATTTTTTTCTTGCATAAAGGCAAGCTCGCTTGCATACTTCAAGATTTTGGGTAAATGTCTATATCACTAATGTCTGTCTACCCACAAACTAGGCTGTACAAACTTGGATAAAAGAGTAAAAATGGAAAACCAAAACAAAACTTTTCTTCTTTTCTAAATCCTGCACAGTACATTTATTTAATTGTTTATTTTTATTTTACTTCTGTTTTGCTTTTGTGGTTTGTCCAATTGGGTATAGTCCAAAAACTATTTCAGTGGAGGCATATGGAGAAACGTTCCAACATAATTACAATCAATTTTAAACAAATATTCAGTTATCTACTTGAGCAGACATTTAAGTAATAACCATTAACAGCTGCACATACATTTGATAATTCATAAGAAGTAAAGGCAGCTATTACTGTATGAAAGATACTTATGCAGTAGCAGATGCTGAATATTGACCATTTAAAGTGATGTATTAGTGGGTTTGTCAAATATATAATAGATCATGTGATTAGTGTTCAGAAATTCAAAGAAATACAGGTAAGAGAAGGAAATAGATAGGGCAGAAAATGGAATATTTTAATTACGAGGTGGGGTATAAAGTAGGTTCAAAGATAATTATGTATATCTTTTCTGGACAATAGCCAGATCTGAGATTGTAAACCATTGACTACAGAAAATTGTTTATCTTTCGGTAGAAACACTATCAGACATATTCATATAATGATCAACAAACAGTAGGTTTTTCGAATAACTAAGTGAATTAGTTGCAGGATTATTCTTCAAAGATCTGCAGAATTTAAAATTACTTCTGGAATATCTTTGTTTTATGAAAAAAACTTCATCATCTAGCGTATTCCCTTATCCAGCAGTCATGCAAATACACAGACTCCCATATATGATATTCCGGTACTTACATATTATCGCAACCAGATTCAGAACGTCTTGCAACCAGGTTCCAAATTTATTTATTTTATTTATTTTATTTATTTTATTTTACATTTGTTGACTGGGCTAGTCCAACTGGATATATATCCGTTTACAGTAGAGGCCCGGGGAGAAAAGCTCCACTACATGTGAAAAAAATATCACTGATATATCACAAAAAGTTATTATAAAACAATATAAAAGTTTAAAAGTTTAAAAAGAGAGATTACAAAGTCAAATCTAAGAACATATAAGATAAGTACAACAATTTTAAAAAAATAGGCTAGCTTTTAAGAAGTAAACTCTCAACAATAGAAGTGTAAGTTTGAGCTCAGTGAGGGGGAAGGGTAGCAAAAATTAATGTGGGGAGACATACTTTCAGTCGGGATTAGTACAAGGACATAGCCATAGAGTTTTAAGATGTTCCTTGATATGTTTTTTGAAGAGTGCGGTAGAGTCTTGATTAGTCATATGCTGAGGTAGTTGATTCCAATGTTTACCTATGGAATTTGAAATTAATGCATCTCCAGCTTTATTGTAAGTTTTAGTTGAGGAAAGTAGGAGTTTATTAGCAGAGCGAAGTGTGGCTAGATTTTTATAAGGAGAAATCAGTCTAGCCAGGCTAGGAGTATTATCTGGGAAGTGAAGGGTCTTGTGAATGACTAGTAATTGTTGGTAGAGTATGTGGTTGTTAAGCTCTAGCCAGTTTAGTTGTTTGAGGTTGTGACAGTGGTGAGTTCTAAAGGGAGTAGCAGTAATGAATCTGGCTATACTATTATAACAGGTAGAGAGTTTGCTAATATTATTTTTAGATAAGGAAGTATATATAGCTGAGGCATAGAAAAGGGTGGAAATCAGGTGGGTCTGTGCAATGTTTTTCCTGGCTGCTGGGGTAAGGAAGGGTTTAATTCTGTAAAGTGTCCCAATTTTTTTATTAACAGCTTTAATAGTAGTGTTAATATGGTCATCAAAGTTAAGATGATTGTCGATGGTAACACCTAATAGTCGTGTGGTTTTATCAGGGTTTATAACTGTAGCATTATTTGAGGAGATAGTGAAGAAAGGTATAGGAGATTTATTAGTAGGAGTAAAGAGAAGAAGCTTAGTTTTTTTGGCATTAAGGAGAAGGCAGTGTTGCATAAACCATTTCTCAACGTTTTGGAAAGTTATTTGGGTGATAGACTGGAGGGAAGAAACATCTTTAGCAGTGCAGATCAAAGTCGAGTCATCTGCATATTGGATGCAGGTAGCTTGTGTCACATTCAAATAGAGGTCATTGATAAATAAAGAGAAAAGAAGGGGTCCTGAGATTGATCCTTGAGGAACACCAATATTTACTGGAAGTAAGCTTGATAGATTGTCCCCCCAAAGCACTGATTGTTGCCTGTTTACTAGATAACTTGTAAACCATTGTAAAGAATGTGAGCTCAGAGAGAAAAGGTTAAGTTTATCAAGAAGAATATTATGATTAACCATATCAAAAGCTTTTGATAGATCGATAAATAGTGCTGAGGAGAAACAATTATTATTGCGATTATTATTTATGGTGTCAGAGAAGGAAAGGAGAGCAGTGGTAGTGCTGTGGAAAGGTCTAAACCCATGTTGACAGTCAGCTAGAAGTTTGTTTTGAAGAAGATAGTTAAGAAATTGTTTATGTATGCATCTTTCCATTATCTTAGCTAATGGGGACAGTAAGGCAATGGGGCGAAAGTTGGAGAGCTCAGTAGAAGAGCCCCCTTTATGTAGAGGAATTATATGAGATATTTTCCAAATGGTGGGGATGTTTCTTTCCGAGATAGTCCTATTAATCAAAATAGATACCGGGAGATAGATGGCTTTTGCAGCTATTTGTAAGTATTCAGAAGGGAGTTTGTCAGCTGATGGGGTACAAGGTTTGAGTTTACTAAGAAGCTTGTAAATAATGGATGATGAGACAGGTTGAATTTGAAAGGCTTTAGATGAGACTGGAAGGGTATGTTGTGGGGATACAGTAGGAATGGGTAATGAGTTAGCTAGGGTTAGTATGGCTTCTGTAAAGTATTTATTAAAGGCATCAGGGATTTGAGAAGCATTGTTGAGGTTATAGCCAGAAGGGATGGGAGTAGGCGAATATCCTGTTTTAAGGAGTTTATTCACACCTGACCAGAATTTTTGAGGGGTATTTTGATTGGCTTTTTGTAGGTGAAGATAAAATTCTTTTTTGTCTCTAATAGTATCTTTCTTGGTGGAATTTCTTAATTGTTTGAAAAGGAGATGATCAGATGGACATTTGGTAGCTCTCCATTTAGCCCAGATTTTATTTCTAAGGATCATTTTTTCTTTAGTTTGTTTTGTTAGCCATGGGGCAGTCTTGGCTCTTAACCTGGTAGAGCGTAATGGAGCGTGCTGATCAAGAACTTGAAGGAAGGTTTTGTTAAAATAGGCCACTGCTTCATTAAGTTCAAGGTGTGTCAATGGTGACCAGTCACATGCTTGCAGTTCAGCAAGGAAGTTATCAGGGTTAAAAATCTTTTTGAACGGCATATTCTTAGATTCTGGGTATTAGGATTATTTAATTTTTGTCTGAGGACATATGTAAGTACATGATCGCTAATGCTATCTGGTAGGGTACCAGGAGTATAGCTATTGTGGGGGTAATTAGTAAGGATCCAGTCCAAAATTGTCTCTTTATGATTTGGTTTATGGATTCTAGTTGGAGTTGTTATTAATTGGGAGAAACCATAAAGATTAATATGGTTGGTAGGCTGCTCGGATGAGCAGGTTTTCCAGTCAATGTTAAAATCGCCAAGTATTACGGTTTCTTGGGGTAGGTGGATTGCAAGTGAACTGAGTAAGTCTTCTAATATTTGAATATTATTACCAGGGGGAAGGTACATGCAAATTATATAGATAGCTTTATTGTTGTTGATCTGAAGTTTGGTTGACAAAATTTCTGCTTTATTGCCTGTTAATGGAAGCTCATTAAAAAGGGTAACTTGTAGATTAGATTTATAAATTGTGGCTATTCCGCCACCTTTTTTCTTCATGCGATCATTTCTAAGTATGTTATAGCCAGGAGGGGTAATTTCCTGGTCTTGTGTAGAGGGTTTTAACCAAGTCTCTGTGAGACATAATATATCAAATGCATGTAGGTGAAGGAGTGCATGGAGGTGGTGAATTTTGTTGTTTATGCTTCTAATATTCAGGTGTGCTATTAGAAGGGAGTTGGTTGCTTTCGTACATGAGGAATGAAGAGGTGACAGGTTAAAATTTGTATCATATTCATTCATGATAGAGGGACCAGGATTTGGATGAATATCACCATGTAGGAGGAGGTGGTGATGGGAGAAAAATAGTGTTTTTAGAATTTTTAGTGAGATAGTAAGACTCTTTTTATTAAAGCAGAAGGTCATATGAGATATTCTATGGTATTTTGGTAGTAAATATTTGGAAGAGCAGGTAATGTTGCTATGATTAAGGGTACTGAAAAAAGAGGAAGGTAGAGTTTGTTGCAGATGAGGGTTTTGTTCAAATAAAGTATATATTTCAAATGAGGTGGTGTAGTAGGATAAAGAAAGAGAGGCTGTAGTAATAGTAAAGAGAAGGAAATGTAAGCAAACTGTTTTAAGTGATGGTGCCATAGTAGTGACTATCTAAAAGGGTAGTAAATGTTATAATGGATGTTCAAATTAGGAACAAGTAGATCAGTATTGAATGTGTGAAGTAGGGAGTAAAGAAGATTTATAATCAGAAATTATTATAGGAGATAGTTAGATTAAGTTCAATACGATGTAAATGTTACAAAGGTGGTTAGTGAAATTTAAAGTAGGGCAAGGTATTAAAGTAATATAAGATGAGAATGCAAGAGACTGTGTGAAATTGAATTTGGAAGTAGATATGAGTTGGTTAGTTTTAGAGTTGGAAGTAATAGATGGAAGGTTGAGATGGAGGGGATGGAAGAAAGAGAGATCAAAATTGAGGGGAGGGGTTTGTTAAGATAGTTGGTTATTGGGCAGGAGAAGTAAGGGGGAGTGTTTAGTGAAGTATAAGTTAAGGACCCCTGGGGGTGGGTGGGATATGGGGGTAGGGAGGGGAGCGGAGCGGGGCAGACACAAAAGGGCGAGAGCAGTGGAAGAGAAAACAATCAGGAAGTAAGTAGCCAAGGTAAGTAGGCTGGAAACAAGCTATGATGTGAAGATAAGGAGAAACAGTTTGGGTATAGGTACAAGGGAGGCTTAGAAGTAGAAGAAATGGTAAGGATAGACTCAGGATGGAGTGATATAGCAGTAAGAGGTAGATGTATGCAGAACTCTAAAAGGAAGGACTACAAGGAAAAGGAGATAGTCAAGGAAAACGCATAACACAGTTAGCAAAGGAAGAGAAACTACAATAGTTACAGGGAGAGAGAGAGCACTATAGGTAGGATGAGATAATAGAGTAGTTTCAAGGGAGAGAGCACTGTAGGTGGTTATGGAAGTACAGGAAGTACGAGTAGTCTAAGGGGTAATACTATATAGATAGTTCTCTACAGAACCAAGGAGACAAATTAAGGGGTAATACAGTTAAGGTAGCCAGGCAGGCAGGCGGGCGGCAGTGGGGAGGGGGGGGGTTGGCTGCTGGCAGACACAGGCAGAGTTTTAGTACATATATAAGAGAGGAAAAGCAAATAATACTAAAATGACACTCTTAAAAAAGTAATATCACAGAGACATACAGTATTAAGTTAGAGTGGTTTTATCCAGGGTGTTTAGTTAAACCAGGGGCGAAAACCCAGGCAGCTTTGGAGGGTGGAAAATTGCCGTCTTAGGAGTCCAAACAGAGCACTTCCAGGGGTTGAGAGTAGAAAAGGTACGTTATACCAGCTAGCAAAATGATAAAAATAAAAAGAAAAAAAATAAGCAGACTGTTAATAATGTAGGTTAGGATAAATCAGAACATCTATACATAAAACTAACCTTGTTTTACAAAAACATGTTGGCACACACAGTGAATATACAAACGATTAGGCATCTAGAATACAAGCATCAGACTAACTCTTTAAGAGTCAACAGATAGGCACCTTAAAACCTACAAACAATCCCTATCACAAAAATGTATCCATCAGCGACAGTCAGTGAAAACACATTTAGAATCCTCCGAGGTCAAAAAAGACTACAAACTCAACAGAGGTTACACCTACAATAAGAATGCAGTACCGCACATACTGCTGCCCTAATAGCATCTAACAGTCGCAAGCCCAAGTTAAATTGCTAAATCAACAGCTGAGAAGTGTACTATAAAAAAAAAAAAACTAACAGTTAACGCAACATAACACATGCTTTGAGAATTGGGAAAGGTGTTAAATACTACTAGCTAACATGATATCAAGATAAAGATAGTGGAAGATAATTAATAAAACAAACTAATCCCCTAATCCACTACTAAAGCAAACCAGAATACTAAAAATCACTCTAGCGACAACAGGATAGAGAATACTATACATTAGATAGCTAATTCAGTTAATGCGCAAAGCATTGAACTGGCGAGCGCTACTGTTGGTAAACCCCCACACACGTGGTACTTAAGAAGTATAGGCTCAAAACTATTGTAAAGCAAAAAGCAGAACACGGAAACACAGCCGCTAAAAATAATCCCCACATCAAGTACAAAAGCACAGGCTTACAGCGATACTATTGACTAGCAAGAAAACAAATAAAGCCAGACACAATTGACAAAAATAGCTCCCCACACCAGCAAATACAATACTAAGCTAACAGGACTGTTCAAGGCTAGCTCAGAAATATCTAAAGGTCTACACATAAACCAGTCGTTACCCTAGTAAACAGAGAGTCGCTAAATGCTAGAGTCATGAATCTAGCTTCCTATCCTAAAAACGCCAAACAAGTATGATCCTAGAAATAACTAACCTACGTAGAGCAGCATAACAGATACGACAGTCCAGGTCTTATAACAATAAACACTTACCAACCTTAAAAACAGACAACCAAGTATGCTAGGTGCTGTACTTATCTAAGTGAGTACAGCGTTACAAACATAAACATAATGGTTCCGTCTGTAACAGGTATGTTACAAAGAATTGCAGGAGAATTACAAGTCTATAATGCAAGTAAATAACTAAAGCTCAGAAATGCAACATTACAAAAGGAACCGAGTAGGTATTAGGCTACTCTTAGATTAATATAAACAACTTATAAGGTTAAGTTCTAAACCTAACATTGCCAGAAATATGTAAGGCATAACAATCAAACCTACCATCCACCGTTCCGTCAGCAGCCACGCGCAGAGGGGGAAAAGCAAGATGGCGCCCTAAGGGAACTACCCCCATTTAACAGTTCCGGAACGGAAATAGTAAACCAGGGGGCGGGCAGAAAATTCTAATCGCACGTAGGTACTCAGCTGAGAGTAGGAAGAGACACAAGGAGTCCTAAGATAATAGGGAATATGGGCATACAGGACATCAATAAAGGCAGCAGGGAAGTAAAAACTAATAACAAGGAAGATGGTCCAATAATACAAGGTATATAGTAAACTTATTCAATGGAACAAGAAAAAGGTCTTCGTATTAATAGATGTATTAAATGGCACTAGTGAAGGTGTCCTTATATAGGGTGAGGTTAAGCCTAGTGGCCAGAACTGGGGAAGTAAAGAATAGTATGGAAAATAAAGAGGAGGGGATAGAACACAGGAGAGTATAAGGTAATGGGAGAGGGGTACAATCCAGGTAGTGAGACGGAACCAGCTAGGACAAGTAAACAGTGGAATGGCCAGAGCAGACACAAAAGGGCGAGAGCAGTGGAAGAGAAAACAATCAGGAAGTAAGTAGCCAAGGTAAGTAGGCTGGAAACAAGCTATGATGTGAAGATAAGGAGAAACAGTTTGGGTATAGGTACAAGGGAGGCTTAGAAATAGAAGAAATGGTAAGGATAGACTCAGGATGGAGTGATATAGCAGTAAGAGGTAGATGTATGCAGAACTCTAAAAGGAAGGGCTACAAGGAAAAGGAGATAGTCAAGGAAAACGCATAACACAGTTAGCAAAGGAAGAGAAACTACAATAGTTACAAGGGAGAGAGAGAGCACTATAGGTAGGATGAGATAATAGAGTAGTTTCAAGGGAGAGAGCACTGTAGGTGGGTATGGAAGTACAGGAAGTACGAGTAGTCTAAGGGGTAATACTATGTAGATAGTTCTCTACAGAACCAAGGAGACAAATTAAGGGGTAATACAGTTAAGGTAGCCAGGCAGGCAGGCAGGCGGGCGGCAGTGGGGAGGGGGGGGGTTGGCTGCTGGCAGACACAGGCAGAGTTTTAGTACATATATAAGAGAGGAAAAGCAAATAATACTAAAATGACACTCTTAAAAAAGTAATATCACAGAGACATACAGTATTAAGTTAGAGTGGTTTTATCCAGGGTGTTTAGTTAAACCAGGGGCGAAAACCCAGGCAGCTTTGGAGGGTGGAAAATTGCTGTCTTAGGAGTCCAAACAGAGCACTTCCAGGGGTTGAGAGTAGAAAAGGTACGTTATACCAGAGTATTAAGTTAGAGTGGTTTTATCCAGGGTGTTTAGTTAAACCAGGGGCGAAAACCCAGGCAGCTTTGGAGGGTGGAAAATTGCCGTCTTAGGAGTCCAAACAGAGCACTTCCAGGGGTTGAGAGTAGAAAAGGTACGTTATACCAGAGTATTAAGTTAGAGTGGTTTTATCCAGGGTGTTTAGTTAAACCAGGGGCGAAAACCCAGGCAGCTTTGGAGGGTGGAAAATTGCCGTCTTAGGAGTCCAAACAGAGCACTTCCAGGGGTTGAGAGTAGAAAAGGTACGTTATACCAGCATCCACCGTTCCGTCAGCAGCCACGCGCAGAGGGGGAAATCATTCATAAATGTTGAAATTATGGAAAACCAAGTCAGTATCCTGAATGTCATGAATTCTGACTGATTAGTAACCTGGATGCAATATTTCACATCAGTGTTATTCGTAGTTGAGCTGAGACGAGCACCATGTGAACAAAATGTACTTGCGTGCACTGATAGTCGGTTGAGAAAAAGTGGACATGCAGGTTCTGACCTTTCTTTTTTCATCCTTCACATTCTATGTTGGCCTTGGGAGTGGCATCTTTGTCAGGTCTCAGTGACAGATAGGCAAACTGTTAACCGTGTCATGTTGGTAGACGCTGTTTTCCCCCTTTTTAAAGAGTCTCGTAACTGTCAACATTTAAAACCTTTCTGGGCAGGGAAATAGCCCCAAAAAGTCATTGACTGACAGCAGTACATTTCTTTGCTGTCAGTGTGTGTTCTGGATTCACTTTTTGGTAAAGTAGATAGAAACAACACAGTTGTGATCATTTCATGACTACATATTTTCCACAGAAACTACATTTCCTCAGCTTGTTCTATCATTGCGATTCAGAGTAATTACTGCATCTTCCTTTGCTTTGTTCTGCTTTTGCAGTTGGGTCCACAGAACTTCAAAGGAAATCCATTGCTGAAGGACATCAAGCTGGAAGAGGAATTTGTGGCTTAATCCTGCTCCTAGGTGATCACCCAATGTCACAGATAGCAGGTTAGTAGCTTCCCGAACCCTTGCAAAATCACAAAGGGTTGTTGTTGCATAACCTCAACAATTATGATACACATTCTGAATCTGGTTGCGATAATATGTAAGTACTGATATTCCTTAAAGGACAGCAGACTCTATTCTAGTTCTGTTCTAGTATTGTATCACACTGTCTAACTAAAATTGAACAGACACATCTGTTATGCTTTATCCATTATGTCCAGAAACTAAGTGAATGATTATTAACTTTACTTTGAATACCACTTGCACTATGTGCCCTCTTTAATCATTCATTTTCTGCTATTCATTTTATCCAGTTCTCATGGAAAGCTTAACCTATCCCAGCAATGAGTAAGTATAATGCAGAGAGCTAATAGTACATGGGATACTCACACACACACACACACACAAGTAATTTTTATTATCCCAATTCAGCTATTGGCATGTATGTTTTGATATTAGAGGAAACCAGAGAACTGAGGGGAAAGCATACTGAGACACAGGGAAGATGTGCATATTCTGTGGAGACGGTACCTAGAGAAAGGAAACTCTAGGAAGTAGTCATTTCCATTATGTCCCTCCTATTAGCATAACTTTCTTCGATTCAAATCACTTTGAGAAGATGATCACCAACAAATAGACATAGTATTGCTTGTTAAAACATAGAAAACATCCACAGTAATTAAGGTTAGAAAAAAAAATCTCCTTGTGAATGACTTAGCATTTCTTAATGTAGACCTACTTCTTCCTATGAAACACCATGCTAGTTGTAATATGTCTTCTTACTTCTTCCCCTGTGAAACACCATGCTAGTTGTAACACGTCTTCTTACTTATTCCTCCTGTGAAACACCATGCTAGTTGCAACATATCTTTTTACTTCCTCCTGTGAAACACCATGCTAGACGTAACGCGTCTTCTTACTTCTTATTCCTGTGAAATACCATGCTAGTCATAACATGTCTTCTTACTGCTTCCCCCAGTGAAACACCGTGATAGTCCTAACTCATCTTCTTTCTTCTTCCTCCTGTGAAACACCATGCTAGTCTTAACACGTCTTCTTACTTCTTCTCTTTGTGAAACACTGTGCTAGTCGAAATGTCTTCTTATTTCCTCCTGTTAAACAGCATGCAAGTCATAACGCATCTTCTTACTTCTTCCTCCTGTGAAACACCATGCTAGTCATAACGTCTTCTTACTTCTTCATCCTTTGAAACAACATGCTAGTCGTAACACGTCTTCCTACTTCTTCCTCCTGTGAAACACCATGCTAGTTGCAACATATCTTTTTACTTCCTCCTGTGAAACACCATGCTAGACGTAACGCGTCTTCTTACTTCTTCCTCCTGTGAAATACCGTGCTAGTCGTAACACCTCTTCTTACTTCTTTCTCCTGTGAAACACCATGCTAGTCTTAACATGTCTTCTTACTTTTTCCTCCTGTGAAACACCATGTTATTCTTAACACGTCTTCTTACTTCTTCCCCCTGTGAAACACCATGCTAATCTTAACATGTCTTCTTACTGCTTCCCCCAGTGAAACACCTTGATAGTCCTAACTCATCTTCTTTCTTCTTCCTCCTGTGAAACACCATGCTAGTCTTAACACGTCTTCTTACTTCTTCTCTTTGTGAAACACTGTGCTAGTCGAAATGTCTTCTTATTTCCTCCTGTTAAACAGCATGCAAGTCATAACGCATCTTCTTACTTCTTCCTCCTGTGAAACACCATGCTAGTCATAACGTCTTCTTATTCTTCCTCCTCTGAAACACCATGCTAGTCGTAACACGTCTTTTTTCTTCTTCCTCCTGTGAAAGACCATGCTAGTCATAACACGTCTTCTTACTTCCTCCTGTGAAACACCATGCTAGTAATAACATGTCTTCTTAATTTTTCCTCCTGTGAAACAGCATGCTAGTTGTAGCATGTCTTCTTAGTTCTTCCTGCTGTGAAACACCATGCTAGTCATAACACGTCTTCTTACTTCTTCCTCCTGTGAAACACCATGCTAGTCGTAACACATCATCTTACTTCTTCTTCCTATGAAACACCATGCTAGTTGTAATACGTCTTCTTACTTCTTCCCCCTGTGAAACACCATGCTAGTTGTAACACGTCTTCTTACTTATTCTTCCTGTGAAACACCATGCTAGTTGCAACATATCTTTTTACTTCCTCCTGTGAAACATCATGCTAGACATAACGCGTCTTCTTACTTCTTCCTCCTCTGAAATACCATGCTAGTCGTAACACCTCTTCTTACTTATTTCTGCTATGAAACATCATGCTAGTCCTAACATGTCTTCTTACTTCTTCCTCCTGTGAAACACCATGTTACTCTTAGCATGTCTTCTTACTTCTTCTCTTTGTGAAACACTGTGCTAGTCGAAACATGTCTTCTTACTTCCTCCTGTGAAACACCATGCAAGTCATAACATGTCTTCTTATGTCTTCCTCTTGTGAAACACCGTGCTAGTCATAACACGTCTTCTTACTTCTAACTCCTGTGAAACACCATGCTAGTCGTAACACGGCATCTTACTTCTTCCTCCTATGAAACACCATGCTAGTTGTAACATGTCTTCTTACTTCTTCCCCCTGTGAAACACCATGCTAGTTGTAACACGTCTTCTTACTACTTCCCCCTGTGAAACACCATGCTAGTTGTAACACTTCTTCTTACTTCTTCCTCCTGTGAAACACCATCCTAGTCGTAACACGTCTTCTTACTTCTTCCTCCTGTGAAACACCATGCTAGTTTTAGCATGTCTTCTTACTTCTTCCTCCTGTGAAACACCATGCTAGTCTTAACATGTCTTCTTATTCTTCTCTTTGTGAAACACCGCGCTAATCGAAATATGTCTTCTTATTTCCTCCTGTGTAACACCATGCAAGTCATAACACGCCTTCTTACTTCTTCCTCCTGTGAAACATCATGCTAGTCGTAATGTGTCCTTACTTCTTCCTCCTTTGAAACACCATGCTAGTCATAACACGTCTTCCTACTTCTTCCTCCTGTGAAACACCATGCTAGTCGCAACATGTCTTTTTATTCTTCCTCCTGTGAAACACCATGCTAGTCTTAACACGTCTTTTTTCTTCTTCCTCCTGTGAAACACCATGCTAGTTGTAACATGTCTTCTTACTTCTTCCTCCTGTGAAACACCGTCCTAGTTGTAACATGTCTTCTTACTTCTTCCTCCTGTGAAACACCGTGCTGGTCATAACACGTCGCCTTACTTCTTCTTCCTGTGAAAGACCATGCTAGTCATAACACATCTTCTTACTTCCTCCTGTGAAACACCATGCTAGTCATAACGTGTCTTCTTAATTCTTCCTCCTGTGAAACACCATGCTAGTCATAACACATCATCTTACTTCTTCTTCCTATGAAACACCATGCTAGTTGTAACACGTCTTCTTATTCTTCCCCCTGTGAAACACCATGCTAGTTGTAATACGTCTTCTTACTTCTTCGTCCTGTGAAACACCATCCTAGTCGTAACATGTCTTCTTACTTATTCCTCCTGTGAAACACCATGCTAGTTGTAACATGTCTTTTTACTTCCTCCTGTGAAACACCATGCTAGACGTAACGCGTCTTCTTACTTCTTCCTACTGTGAAACACCGTGCTAGTCGTAACACTTCTTCTTACTTCTTTCTCCTTTGAAACACCATGCTAGTCTTAACATGTCTTCTTACTTCTTCCTCCTGTGAAACACCATGCTAGTTGTAACACGTCTTCTTACTTCTTCCTCCTGTGAAACACCATGCTAGCCGTAACACGTCTTCTTACTTCTTCCTCCTGTGAAACACCATGCTAGTGTAATGAAGTTAATTTCTCAGTGACTACTGATGTAAATATCAACCAGACCATAAGTTTTCCTGCAGTTTTTCTGCATCATTTCGACAAGGGAGAATACCTGCTTCAGTGTTTATATGTTCACAGTTAGCTGTTGTTTTACCTCTGTTGGACTAATGATTAGGAAAGATGTGCAGCAGTTTGTCTTTTTTACTGTAACATATGAATATGAAAGTCTCTAAAGCAACTTTGTCAGAAAGGTTTCTGAGCATATTACATTTGTTTATCTGAAGTATGGAAAATCCTTAGTAGGAGAATCTAAAATTCATTCCACAAAAGCAGGAGCCACTTGTCCGGACTTTCCATAATATATCTGTTAATGATATTTATGCTTTTGATACATGTGCTTCTATAGGCAACCTTCTGAAGCATTACATGCTGGATGTAATCTTTACATCTTGTGGCATTTGGGGCCACTTCTTCCAGTTTCTTCTCTCAAAAGTCCACCCAGGTTGACTGCTGAGATCTCTATACTAATTGTAGGGAAGGATGGACCACTCCATGATGGATATGAAAACTGTGTACTTACTGTCATAATAGATCTGAATTATCATGGTTCGTGCTCCTCTAAAGTTCCAGTCATCATCCCCTGCATAGAAGATGGGGTGTATGGATGCTGGTATGGTAACGAACAGTAATTGAATGTGCTGTGAGTCGCCTACTTAAAACTGGACAGTGATGGCGACATGGTAGGGATCATGTCATGGGGAGAAGTTAAAGCTTATTTCTATTGGTGCTGAGGTGACTGAGCTGGTGAGTTATTCTGGCATGCTGGGTATTGGGTATTATGTAAGGGGAGAAGTTAAAGCTTATTTCTATTGGTGCTGAGGTGACTGAGCTGGTGAGTGATTCTGGCATGCTGTGTGTTGGGTATTATGTAAGGGGATGTTTTGAAGCCCAAGAAAGTTTGTAATGGGCTGAGGTGACTATTATGGCACAAAGACTACATTCCTATTAGAAGAAGAAGGTGAACAACAGCCATGTAGATAAGTCATTGTGCTGCACCCATAACTTGTTTTTATGTTAATCCGAGTACAGTGATTTAAGTGCAGGATTATAAATCCATATAATTTACTTATCTGTGTAGATTAATACCCTTGTGTCTTACTACTAATTGTCCTGTATAGACATTGTTATACTGCCAATGAATTAGCAAAAACTCATAATTCTGGTTGTTAACCAATTCCTGAGAAGGTTGAGTTTTTACAACTCTGTCAGTGAACAGGAAGAAATGAATAGTTATTAATGTTGGCAAATTACCATGTAGTACAACTGAACATTTTGACATAGTTGGTTACATTCCTGTTGAAACCATTTATATCCATCTGTGTGCATAGTAAACTAAGAGAAAGTAATTTTTTTGTGTTTTCAGGTGCCAAAGAATTTTGAAGATGTTGCTGTTGTGTTTTCAAATGAGGAGTGGAATATGCTGAGTAAACATGACAAAGAGTTACACAAGGAGGTGATGGTACAGAACTATGAGAACATGATTTCTTTAAGTAAGGGGGTCTCAGAGGTACATCCTTATTGATTGAAATTCAAATATTATTCATATTTCTTTGCAATAAGAATTGTTTCAGTAACATGATAATATAGTGTACTGATTTACACTATTACATGGGCAGTGCAAAAATTTTCTCAGAAGTGCACTCTTATCTTGAGAAATGTACTTGCATATAATAATAGTGGTTGCATATAATAGTGGTATTACATGAGTTAAAATTATTACACGGTTACAAAAATCTTTGTTCAAGTGTTTATTCCTGTTTGAATATTAACATGCGGTATGCTACATAGATATTCTTCAGTTCCTTCAGACTGTTTATCTAATTTTTTTCTGGGGAGTTGTTACTTTTTTAATTCATAATTGCACTGAAACCCATTGCTGTATATTCCAGCCATAATCAACTGTTCATTTTTACAATAGTACAAAAGAGTTTAGCTGAGTACCTAAAAGTGATATTCATTACATCAATTATATTACTGGTTTAAGTTCTTGCAAGTCCCACATTGGCTTTACTCAATATCAGCTGCAACACTAACTTAATTTTCCAACTTTTTATTATTTAAAACACATATATTTTTCAAAAAATAAAGTACTTTTTCAATTTCACAATTAATTCCGGATAAAATATTGCATTATTTTATTTTGTACTGAATTAAATACCCTAAACTAATAACCATAATTTGAAATATAGAGACCTCATGTGGCTAATTAACATGCAGATTCTCTTCCATTCTTGCTGTTATATATGGAGTGTATAACTTTATAAATATGCTAATTACTAAGGTATAGGGAGATGCAAGTTATCTCCTGCTGTTATATATGGAGTGTATAACTTTAAACAGGCTAATGACTAAAGCTTTAGGGAGATGCATGTTATGTGGTACATATTCCTGCTGTTATATATGGAGTGCATAACTTTAAATATGCTAATGACTAAAGCTTTAGGGAAATGCAAGTTATGTGGTACATATTCCTGCTGTTACATATGGAGTATATAACTTTAAATATGATAATTACTAAAGCTTTAGGGAGATGCAAGTTATATGGTACATATTCCTGCTGTTATATATGGAGTGTATAACTTTAAATATGCTAATGACTAAGCTATCGGGAGATGCAAGTTATGTGGTATATATTCCTGCTGTCATACATGGAGTGTATATCTTTAAATATGATAATGACTAAGCTATAGGGAGATGCAAGTTATGTGGTACATATTCCTGCTGTTATATATGGAGTGTATAACTTTAAATATGCTAATGACTAAAGCTTTGGGGAGATGCATTTTATGTGGTACATATTCCTGCATTCTTCATTAAGGCAGTCAGACTAGGCTATCAGACTAAAGACTAAACACCTCATGGAGGCTGATGTGCATCCGGAGTGTTTATGTTGCCCTACAGAATATCATGATAATGAATATCATGCATATTCCATGGTATGAGAACAGGGAAAATACATTTGTGAAATGAATATTAATATATTTATTTTCAAGATTTTATAAAATACAAAGGAAATTAAAATTAATTCTGTTACTGCAAGGCAATTAATAGAAAACTGGAAGTTTAAATCCAGAAATTGAATTTATGTCTCACTAAGAGCTGATAGTTGAGAAGCCTGAAAAGTTATGGTGTGCAACACTTCTGGATATCACTAGGGAATCCTTGAATATGTTTTACTTTTTGAGGCAAGGTGGAAGAAAAATAGCAGCATTTAGAGCATGGTTCATGACTTTTTCAAGCCTTAAAGTAATTTGCCATTTATTCTTTAAAAAGGACACAGGATCTTAAAATTACTGTCATTTCTCATGCTGCCAAGCTGAGAAATCAAGGTAAAAGCTATCAAACCAGAAGCAGCCTATTCAGATCCCAGAAATGACCTTATCAAAAGTTATGAAAGTATGCAGAGTGAGTGAAATAACTAGTATACAGTTTAAAAAATTAACTAAGAAAATAGATGCATAAAAGATAAATGTAAGTTAAACAAAACAGTAAATGATATGCAAAAGAAGCTATTTTAGAGAGTATTGTAACATTAATGGAGACAAAGATGGCCATGAGAGTTAATAATATGCATTCTAAGTTCATGCCTTAAATTCTAAGTGTAGATTAGTTGCAAGACAATGCTTCCTTTCATGCTATTAACAATTTTGCACATTTTTTGCTTTGAAAAAGCAATATTCAAGTATGCACAAAAGGAAAGACAGATGTCAGCAAAAGAATTTTCATGGTATTGGACAGAAATAAGAAAATGCATTTCTTCAACATATAGATCAGATGCTATTAAAGTAAAAACATGTGATACAGTGAAGTCTGAAAATGCATCAGATGCATTAAGACAGTTGTGCAATTCAAATTGTTGCTGTGAAATTGACAAGATAATGATAGGCAAAATGTTGAAATTAATGGATGAGAACTCCTAAACTCATTTCTTTTTTCCACCTTGTTTTCCCTCCCTAAAAAAAATGTTTTCCACATTTCTTCATATTTAAAAAAAAGGAGATTCTGTAGTATTCAGACAAATCAACTTCCTCACTGCACATATTGGAGCTGAATTTAATCTCCTGAGACTTTCTTCAGGAATTTGTCTTCCTTGCTCTTGATTCATTTCATGTCATGTCTGAAAGTTTCTGACAAGGAAATAACCCATAGCAAGGTACCCAGAGCTCTTTTTTCACACCCACTGGGGTCATAAGGCCGTTCAGTCTGCAAATTCACAGCTGGTGTGCTGTGCACTATCACTTCTTCTGCACTTTTTCCTTGTCCTGGGGGCATTAGCTTTTTGAGGTTTTACTACGTCACAGCTCTATAATATTGCATCCAAAGGTAAAGACCACTAAATTACTGAGATTTGCAAACCAGGACATGTGAAGCACTGGCAGACTCAGGGAAGATGGTGGGAGGAAGACACATGGAATTCCCAACAATCCACTTTTTAAAAAGGCTGTGCTGTCCTAGCTATTTCTTACTACTTTGTTAAGCACTTTGTGTAACACATCTGTAGAAACAGATGTATTAAGAGTCACTACAAATGAGTCATGGCAGTTTTGCTCTGGATTGTCAAACTTCATAGCGTTTCTCACTACTTCTATTCTGAGTGAAGGAAATCTGATCACACAGGAGTGACTAGAGTGATTTAATCCTATCAGCTTGCTGTAGCAGCCATAGGTTCAAAACTAATACTGTGTAAATGTAAGATAAGAAGTTCAATATCCTTTTTAAACCTGTAGCATTAAACAAGCTTTTCTTCTTAGTGTATCAGGTAATTTAACTTTCAGGAAGTTTTGAGTGGTAAAATAAATTCATAGCATGGTAGTAAAAATGTATGTGTACAGAAAACGCACATAATTACAGGGACATATCAAAGAGTTAAGAACCATGGGAATGTCTTCTCTCTTTTTTATAACAACCAGCGTATCCTAAACCCTAAGAAAACTAAACTCGTGCTCTTCCTACCTAATTCACACTCTATTCATAAATCCTCCTTCTCCATCTCCTCACTAGATAATACTATCATCAAAGCAGATCCACATACAAAACTCTTAGGCACCCTAATAGATGACCAGCTTAAATTTGACCATCACATTCACCAGTGTATTAAGAAGACCCACCAAAAACTAGGACTATTGTATCATAACAAAAAATTCCTTCCTCCAGAACCTAAACTATCCCCAGCGAGAGCATTCCTTCTGCCAGGTCTGCTGTATGCTGCTCCCATTCTTACAAACCTATAATCCACCTTAACCTCACAACTAGAGCAAACCTGTAATAAAATGTCCAAATTTGCAACTAACCAACCTTCTAGTCCCACCATTGCATTGAAACAACTGCAATGGCCAGAACTTCCCCACCAACTTCTTATAGCTCAGCTACAAATCACCCTGTCCATACCATACAAACCTACTGCCTGCCCCTCCCTCTCAACACCAGTTTCATTCTACACCCCCACTAGACCTCTCAGAATCTCTGACCAACAACTCCTTGTCATATGTAAAGCCAACAGAAACATAGGTAAATTCCTTTACAACCACAATGTGTCCGTAGCCTGGAACAAACATCCTTCCTACATTAGAAATACCTCTAACTCTAATCAATTCAAAAAGCAATTAAAACTCTTTCTCCAAAGCTCATGGATCTGTCCATGTGAGGAACTTACCTAAATCCTTCCATCCTTCCCCATACCTTACATCTTTTTTCCCAAATCTTTTCCAACCTTACCTCTCATCTATCAGTATGTCTTTCTCTCCCCACAAAACCATCTTCACAAATTTACTCTTCCCTTAAATCTCCCAATTGTAAGTAGCTTTACTATACTAAGTAATGTCACATCTTAGCTTCCACTGTATCTACAAATAGTGTAATTTCTTGTTTAGTATTCTATTTTAACTGCTTACTGAATCTCTTAGTGGGCTTCCATCCACATGTACTCTATTATCTATGTATCTAGACTCAGTCGGAAATATATACTGTACACAGCCTAAGATACTTCTCAGTTGTAGATATATACTGTACTTAGTCAGTGATGGAACTTTATGTACATTGTAGACCTTATAACTGTATTATCTGTGCTAAACAATACTGTAGTGTTTTTGTTTCACTACAACTACCATGTATAACCCAGATTACAAGATTCTGTCTTATTGTTGAAGTTTTCTACGTAATTACCATAGATCTTTTCTCCTTGGGTCTCCACTGAAAATGGGCCTCTGTCTCAGCTGGACTAACCCAGTTAAATGTCAAATAAATAAATATATTTTTTTCATTTCTCCAAATCTTTTGGGTTTCTAATATCATGACTGGAATGAACCTAATTCCTAAGTCAAAGTACAATTAAATTTCATGAAATTAGTATTGCTTTAATCTTTGTCAGCCAAAAGTGCTCTTCACAGCACCCACAATGTGCCCAGTCACAACTTCTTCTGCAATTTGTATGGGGTTACATGTGCTCGTAATATATTTAATTATGATTGTAGATTCTGTTTTATATGACCTGTTGCTCCTACTACTATTGGGACTGTCTTCCACATTGCTGTCGTTTCTGCCTGAAAATGTCCTGCATGAATAAGTCAATTTGCTTACAGGCTTTGGAAGTCTACAAGGAGAATATAATCTGCAAATAAATGTTGACATGTTACCAGTGGCAGATAATTTTTAGGAAGCATGCCTCTCAACCTCTCAGTGCAAGAAGTTTGGACAAAGCCAGAAATACTCAGGGGACAACCACCCAAAAATAGGGACAAATTTTAAATATTGCTCCTGTAAACTTACATTTTTTGCATTATTATGTATTTTCTTTTTTTTTGCTTAAATGTTTTATTGATTTTGCAAACTGAATGTAATTTCATAACTTTACAATATAAAACTTAATTTACACAAGTTAATAACTATATACAGTCAACAGTCCTCTCACCACCTTAGTTACATACAACTAACTGCAGCCCATAAGATAATCTTTCAACCCGAAACCTACCCTTCCATCACATCCATATTGACCACTTACCACCCAAATCGCCATCTCAGGTCTGAAAACAAAATGTTACTATCTATTCAGAAAACTAAACTCTCAGCTGGACAAATGCTGTGCTCTCATTCTGTCTCCAAGTTATGGAATAATCTCCCACACCCACTCAGATCAATCAATAATGCTGCTTTCTTCAAAAAATCCCTCAAACTACATTTTTCCTCTCACTGACTATGCCCCTGTACCTCACCAAACAACCGCAACACCTGAATTCCTTCTCTTACTATAATCACAGTTTAACTGTTGCAATTCATTAAGGATTTTTCTGTTTGTACTCCACCATAATTTCCCAGCACATAACATCCTTCCCAAACTTTATACAGTTTAACTATCACAAATAGTAGGAATTTTTTGTATGTAATTAATGCAATTACTATGTTCTTTTTTACTCAAATTCTTTTTTTAATAATGTAATTATTGCAAAGACAATGTCCTTTTTTTTTCTTTTCAAATTATCTTTTACTGATTCTATGTATCAAGATTGTTTCTTTTACTTATGTATGTATTACTGTTGAATTGTAATTATATAATTCTGTGGAGCTTTTCTCCCCGGACCTCCACTGAAAATGGGCTCTTCTTGGCCCAGTGGACTTTCCCAGTCAACAAATGCAATAAATAAATAAATAAATGAACAGCTATAAAATCTAAACAAACTACTTACAAAGGTGTCTAAGTTTAAAAGATATTACACATTTTTACATTTAAAACTTAATTTCACGCATTATTACAGTCATCTGTCTCCATTGTTCACTTCCTTCCATGAGTTGCAATAAGAGTTGGTTCTTTCTGTTCTCATTCTAATGATTCTCGTTTCCATTCATGTTACATTTAATACGATGTTTCTGTATTCTTTAAACGTGGGTGAAGTCTCGCTTTTCCAATTTGTAGTAATGGTTTTGGGTGCTACAGCCAGTAGTGTCCATAAAAGTAAAAAAATTGTTATAGCAACACATTAGGGTATGGAAGCATTAGACAAAATCAAAGATTTTAGACAAATGAGCATTATTATTAAAAAGTATTTTCAAGAAAAAAAATTAACTTTATCCCAAAATGGTTTTAAGTAAATGACAGTCATAAAACATATGCCTCCAATATGCTCTCAAGTTCCGTTTTCATCTCCAGCATCCTATATTTAAACATCATTTCCATTTTATGTGGTGTTTTAAAGGACCTATAAATAAATTTCCATGTGAAAAGTTTCCATTGCAGTGAAAGAGCTGTTTGTTTTGTGGCCAGAAGTATTAATTTCTTGTCATTGTCATTTTATTATTTGTTTTATAGCAGTTCCAAAGATACTCTATGTGATATAATTTTGTTTTCTTAATTATTTTATAGATGCTTGATAAGTAACCATTTCCATGAACAGCTTATGAAAGACCAAGTGTTCTATAAATTTAGGTATATTTTGTCTGATTGTTAATTGCATTGTCTCTGTTCTGTTTAAAATGTACTGCCTTATATCCTATATGCTTAGCCATAGATCATGACCTAAATCAGATTTGTTTCTTATTTCTTCCATTGTTAGAATTTTTCCAGAATCTAGTAACTGATGCCAATAAGTCAGTTCATGCTTTCTAAGAGTCCTGATTATATCTATATCAAAAGATTTAATGTTGTTTTGTGTGCATGTAGTAGGATATAGCAAGAATGACCAAGCATTTATGTTGGGATTCCTATTCATAAGGGTTTTATATCCTTTTAATATGTTTATATAAACTTAAAACAAACAGAAGCACATAATGTTCTCTCAGTATCCAAAGAACGTTATTTGATACCAACTCCGTATATTGTGATATTAATGTAAGATCTGATTGCAGCTGTATCTTTTCATGTACGTGTTTCCGTCTGAGAGAATAAGCATTATTTACCCATAACGATATTGTTTTTATGATGACGGTGCATAATCTGGAAGACTGATTCCTCCTGCTTCCCAGTCATTTATGTGATGATTCAGAGCTGTTGTGGGTTTACTAGGACACCATGAGAAGTTTAGCATCAGTTTATTAAGTTGCTTTTTGTAAGATTTAGGAGGAGGTAGAGAAAAGGCTTATATGAAGTAGAATATTTCTGGAAAAATAATAATTTTAATTGTATAATGCCAGTCATCCATTGTAAAAAGAAGTATTTATTCTATTTTTGAATGAGTGTTTAATGTTGCTTAGAATACTAGAGTAGTTTATTGTTGCTGTCTTATCTAGTTCATCAGTTAATACAACCCTTAAGTATTTTATTGCCAGTGGCTATATATTTAGAAAAATTCTTATCTGTGTCTTTCTTATTAGAATTTATAAGAAATATCTGTGTCTTATTTTCATTAAATTTAAGGCCCAAGGGTTTCTAAAAGTTAATAGAGTTTTTAGAGAGGTGTTATCCTCCTTTAAGTTTAAGAAAATACCATCTGCAAACAACTAAACCTTCATTTCCTGACAATTGCCAGTTTGTATACCCTTAGTATTCGTATCCATTCGAATATAATTTGCAAAAGGTTTGATTACTAAGGCAAATGATAAGTGGGACAAAGGGGCATCCCTGTTTTGCACCCT
The DNA here is from genome assembly GCF_019279795.1 of Protopterus annectens. Lineage (NCBI taxonomy): Eukaryota > Metazoa > Chordata > Ceratodontiformes > Protopteridae > Protopterus > Protopterus annectens. Next base: position 1,795,676,928 of record NC_056737.1, read on the forward strand.
TCATTTCTAAAGATTTAGAAAAGCATGATCAATGAACCAGATATGCTCAGAATTAGTCCAGAATGACAAAAAATACACTGAACCCACAGACATTGCCAACATCCTAACTGACAGGTTCAGCGCAAACTTCTCCCCCCCCTCCCCACCAAAAGGACAAATATCTATCTCAGCAGAGTGCTGCCCCCATGACATCTCAGATGCTCAGGTAAGAGGCGCCCTCTCCAAAGCAAAAAAACACAGCATCAATGGGACCAGACGGTGTCCCGGGCTGCGTCCTACATGAACTCCAAGAAGAGCTAAACCCAAACATAAAACTACTGTTCAATCTCAGCCTTACTACAGGATATGTACCCAAAGAGTGGCGTACAGCAATAGTGGTCCCTCTCCACAAAGGTGGTGCCTCAATGGATCCTGGAAACTATCGCCCCATAAGTCTGACTAGATTGGTCTGCAAAGCTATGGAAAGGATCATCATGGACCTCATAAATAAAGATATTGGGGACCTACAGACACTGGATCCTACCCAGTTCGGCTTTGTTAAGGGCAGATCCTGCCTATTAAACCTGGTCTTTTTCTTTAAAACAGTCACCAAGGCCATTGACGAGGGGAAGGTGGTCCACACAGCCTACCTGGACCTCGCAAAAGCCTTCAATACAATACCCCACTCGGGAATTATAGATAAGCACACCAGCTTAAATATAAACCCCTATGTCACTAGATGGGTTGCAAACTGGCTCAAGGACAGAACCCACATGGTTAGAATTGCAGGAGCCATGTCAGACTCCAAACCAGTTACAAGTGGCATCCCACAAGGCTCAGTCCTGGGACCTCTCTTGTTTGGTATATATTTCTCGGAGGTACAGGCCAACACGGAAAGGACTGTGGCTGATCAAGTTCGCAGATGACTGCAAACTGGGCGCCATAATCGACTCTCCAGCCGACACAAGCATCCTCCAAAAGGGCTGCATAGAAACAGACAACTGGTGCCAGAGCCATGGCCTCAAGCTAAATGCCAAAAAGTGTATGGCCTAGGGACCCAAGTTGATAGCAGTCTCTCATTTGACAACCACGTGGCCAAAGTGGTTAGAAAAACATTTTATATAGCCCACCTAATCATGAAGGGATTCACATCTAGATCAGGGGAGGTCATCGTGCCTCTTTACTCATCCCTCATCAGGCCCATAATTGAGTACAATGCCCCTTTTGGGATGTACCTTACCAGACACCTGCAGCAACTGGAAAGACCCCAAAAGTACCTCACCAAGAGGATCAAAGGGCACAAAAAGATGCCATATGCTGCCCGGTTAAAGAAACTCCAGTTCTACTCAGTGGCATACCGCCTGCTCAGAGGCGATTTGTGCCTGACCTATAAATCCATGTCCAACCCGGAATTAATGGACATGCTGCACCTCGGAAAATTCAAATCCCATTGAGCTACGCGCTCGAGAGACTTGAACCTCAGCACTGAAATAAATAGGACATGCTGGAGGGACAGATTCATAACCCAGAGGCTCCCTTCACTCTGGAATAAAATCCCAGTCCAGGTTAGGCAGAGTCCATCATTGACTCTCTTCAAGAGGAATCTTGATGAGTGGATGGGAGATCGTAGGTTTACCCCGGGTATCACTTCTGTGTCACTGTTAGACAGAGGCACAGTATACTAACCTCGAAAAAGGGCATAGCAAAATTAATTTAAAATGGGTGGCGAAAGCCAAACACACTCTGGCTAGGCTTATAAATGCCCTAGGGCAGATAGCCTAGTATGAACCTATGAACCTATAAATCTTTATATATGCTAAAGATTTTTTAAGTGATTTAATTAATAGTGTGAATTTGTGGAAAAATCTATATTTTTGTTGAACTGACCATAAATAATCCTAGTGGACAGAAATGTATGTATTTTCTGAAGGATATGAAGTCTGAAACTCAAATGTCTGCCATTATTTAGAGTTATTTAGTAATGTCAATCCTCAGTGAGTTGCCAGGAAACCACAAATTTTATGAGGAAAAGACGAAAAATATGACACAAACGTCTGAATATTCTGCAAAAATCTGAACAGTTGAGAGGTATGTTGGGAAGCATTATTAGCTGTCAAGAGTAGAACAGAGCAACAACAGAATGATTAAATGTGTTGTTAAAAATTGATAAGAGCTGGCAGAATGGGTGACAAGTAAGACCCCTGTGGGGGAAATAACACAGCATAAAATTATTAAAAGACCATTATCAATGGCTTACAGCTGAAATGGCATTAATAGTGCCAAAGGCTTGGTTTTCTTCAGTATTAAATGTAAACCAGAGATTCTAGCAGATATAAAACTGACAAAAAATCTCCAAATGTTATATTTTAATCCTCCTTTAATAAGTCACAGATTGCTTAACAAACTGTTTAAATGCTTCTGATGCTGCTGAAGTACCAAAGAGTTGCAACACAAGTGTTTGGAAAGTGTAGCAAAATAACTGATGGTCTGTTAGGGTAGAATTACAACTAACTGACCATCACTCTTAGTGAGGTGTAGAATTGAGGGCAACAGAGTGGCTTAGCAGATAGCATTTTTACCTCACAGCTAGAAGTTTTCTGGTTCGAGTCTTGGCCTGGGTGCCTTCTTTGCAGAATCTGCATGTCCTCCCTGTGTTCCAGTGGGTTTCCTCCTACATTCCAAAGACATGCAGTAGGTGGATTGGACACATTAAGTTGGATAGAGGTGTATGTGTGGTATGGAAGAACAGCTGCTGTAGGATTAGCCACCTGCCTTTGTAATCTTTGGCTGTAGGTGATTGTTGCTGTTGAAGTGACACCCTGACCCCATGTGCAAACGTGGGGAAAAAAGGATTGCAGATGGATGGATGGATGCTAGTGTAAAATTAGATACATTAAGAGCATGTGAAGAAACTATTACAGAATCTGAATAGAATATGACAGCATGATGTTAAGTTTTATATGTACAAATGTTAAATACCAGTGGCATGTTTGAAGTACATAGGCCATTTCTGACATCAGAGGGTTGGCCTCCTGATTACACCCACCTAACCACTTTCCATCCTGCACATGAATCACTATACCCCTCTTTACCCCCTTAATACTTCTTGTCTTTCTCATTTTCTAATTGCCCCCATTCACCACTCTTCCTCTCCCATGTATTCCCTGTATATCTAGGTAACCTTCCAGATAAACAATTTGAATCAGGAAGCCTAGATATGTAGCATAATGAAAGCCTTTGGTATTGTATAATCTGACCATATGTGACAAATCATAGAAGGTTATGGATTAGGTGGAAAGTAATATAATTTTTACAGGTGTGTACAGAGGTAAACAGAAAGATACAAAACCAGCAATCCACAAGAACCAGCCAGAGAGTACACAACACCAAACACCATCCAAGCTGCTGCACGGCAGAAACAGTCACCACTTAAACGAAAAAAAAATTTACGTAAAGCGCTTTTCGTCTCGCTATTAGCGAGACTTCTTCAGACAACACACAAACAACCTGAACCTTTAAATACATAATGGAAATTAGTAATTAATTAGATTGGATGGGAGAAAGGAAATTCACCCCGGAGATCACGTCAGTCGCCCTGCTAGACAGGGGTCCTGGGAAGTAAATAGTGTGGAAGAAATAGCCAGGGAATTGTTATGGCTAGGCTTGTATAGGCCCTAGGGCCGATACCGTAGTACCAGCCTATGAATCTATGAACCTATAAAACAATTATGTGATCAAGGGATTATTAAAACGATGGTTAAAACCATTTAAACTATTGAAGCACTTAACCCAACCACCAACCGAACACCCAGTACTGTTTTTTACAAACTGTTGCGTTCAGTTAAACATTTGATAAATCAAAAATCTGTTTGCTACTACTATAAACATTGATCAGTGATCCTGTCATATCAATACATTCAACCTAAACCTAAAAATATGAAAAATTCTCGTACACATATCTAATCAGCTTGCTGATAGCAGAAACATCACTATCAAACAAATCACTATTAAACAAATCACTATCTGAGAAAATCACTATATAAGTTTTTACATATTGATATAATCTAACTATACAACTACAACTACTGAGGGAACATATTTAATCTATAAATATATATAGAACCATAAAAAAGTATAAAAATGTATATGTTAAACTCCCACATATTTACTATTGTAAAATGTCATAAATGTCATTCATGCATGTTAAATTAAATTAAATGTTATCATTATTTATTTCATGTTCAATGTTAAATAACTAAAAACTCATAGCCTCATGTGAATTCATATAGCTACAAGTAAATGTTAAAGCATTAGTTCTAAATACTGCATAATGAATGATGCATAATAAAATCCTACTCACATATACGGGGTCCATAAATAAGGTAAAACATGTATAAGACATAACCCCCCCCTTTTTCTTTCCTTTTGATAGTTTCTAATGTGATTATTATAATTCTTATTACTACTGTAGTATTACCTTGCCAGACTCCTTAATTTCAGGATACAAATTATTGAATAAATTTCATTCAGACCCGGGTATTGGCATGCCCTAGATCTCAATTGCCATTTCAATTCTAATTTTTCCAGTAAGAGAGTTACTGGACCTCCCCTCATTTCCAATGAGACACAATCAATAGCTCTAATCTTAAAGGAATGGGTAGGGTATTCCTCTATGTGTTTAGCTACTGAACTTAAAGGAATGGGTAGGGTATTCCTCTATGTGTTTAGCTACTGTACTATCCTGCTTCCCAGTATGTATACTGTACACATGCTCATATACCCTTTCCTTAAGCTTCCTATCGGTTTTCCCGATATAGAAAGTGGAGCACCCTTGACAATATGCCAGGTAAATAACTCCCATTGAATTACAATCAAGCTTGTGTGTGGACTTGTACTTAGTTTCTCTAATACAAAAATTCCCACCCACATCCATGTATGATAGTAAGAGCACCTGCCACATTTGTACATTCCTGTTCTATTCGATCCTTCAATACATCTCTTCTTCATTCCCAGAATTAAATTTAATTTAAAATGCATGAATGATTTGATGACACTTTACAATAGTAAATATGTGGGAGTTTAATATATACATTTTTATATATTTTTTTATATTTATAGATTAAATATGTTCCCTCAGTAGTTGTAGTTGTATAGATAGATTACATCAATATGTAAAAACTTATATAGTGATTTTCTCGGATAGTGATTTGTTTAATAGTTATTTGTTTGATAGTGATGTTTCTGCTATCAGCAAGCTGATTAGATATGTGTACAAGAATTTTTCATATTTTTAGGTTTAGGTTGGATGTATTGATATGGCATGATCACTGATCAACGTTTATAGTAGTGGCAAACGGATTCTTGATTTATCAAATGTTTAACTGAATGCAACAGTTTGTAAAAAAACAGTACTGGGTGTTCGGTTGGTGGTTGGGTTAAGTGCTTCAGTAGTTTAAATGGTTTTAACTATCGTTTTAATAATCCCTTGATAATTATTTTACTCATTAACTAATTAATTACTAGCTTTCATTATGTTTTTAAAGGTTCAGGTTGTTTGTGTGTGTTGTCTGAGGAACAGCTTTATGTAAATAAAAGTTTTTTTTCGTTTAAGTGGTGACTGTTTCTGCCGTGCAGCAGCTTGGATGGTGCTTGGTGTTGTGTACTCTCCGGCTGGTTCTTGTGTACAGAGGTACTTCGGTTTGCAATGAAATAAGGGGGTGTGAATGTTAAAGGGAAGTAGATTTACCTTTAATGTTAACATGATTTGCTGATGTTCATACTGTCTTCACAGCATCTGAGAATTCAAGTGCCATAGAGTGATTTCCCTCCTGTTAATTGTTTTTCAAACTTATTTTAATAAAGAGCTTTATGCGCTTTTTATTTAAGCCACAGCTCAAACAAATTTGGCTGTCCCAAGGTGATGTCTCTTAAGGGACAGTTTGAGGTGGTCTCACAGGCTTTAATGGACATGTCCTGCACTGCCCCATGATGACCTTTTTCCTTGATCAGCATATTGTACCACTCACCTAACTTCTAAGTTTTGATTCTTTTTATACTTTCAGTATAACCCAAGCCTGGTCTCTCTCTTTACCACCTTCCCTATTTACAGCTTTATTCAATAACTCATTGACTATTTGTTATGCAGTATGAGATGTCAAATGTGTGACTTTATTCTGGTCAATCAAATTTACTTGTGGCATTATTCTCCTTACTACTTATTTATTTATTTATTTATTTGTTTATTTATTTATTTATTTATTTAAATGTGTTGACCGGGAGTGTCCGACTGGACGTAGGTCCATTTTCAGTGGAGGCCCGGGGAGAAAAGCTCCACAGTTAAAATAAACACACAGTAGTAACATTGGATTACATAGTGATTAACAATTTAACATAGCAATTACTTACAACATATTTACAGATGAAGAACATAGTACATCAGTAGACAACTAGAATCTTTATCTGTGAAGTATATAACAGACATTAACAAATGTTACAATGACAAGTTCCTGCTGTATAATAAATACTAGGCTTATGAGCATCTGAGCTTGCTATAATCAAGGTAGTTAGCGGAGTGGAAAGAAAGGTAGTGGATGGATGGGCTGGATGATATTAGAGTGGGAGATGCAAGGGCATGGCCAGCATGTTTTTAGGTGCGCTTTTAGTAAAGTTTTGAAGTGGGTGCATGATGGTATGGAGGTAATTGTGGGTGGGAGTGAGTTCCATAATTTGGCTATGGCGCAAGAGAATAGTGCTTCACTAGCAGAGTTATTGGCTTTAGTGATCTGCAAGTGATTTTTGTTGCTGGATCTTAGTGGTCTGGTGGTGCGATAGGGTTGGAGTAGATTCTGGAGGGATGGGACATTTAGTGGATGGTTTACTAGTTTGTGGGCGAGTGAGAGTTGATACCACTGAAGGAGTTGAGGAGCCCAGTTCAGCAAGTGAGAGACAGTGGTGACTACAGTAGGATGCCCCTGTGGCGAATTTGGCAATTTTGTTGCAGCAGGTCTCTAGCTTGTTTAGATCACATTGCCTTAGGTTGGTATATATTGGAGAGGCATAAAGTAGGGTGGAGATAAGGTGGGAATTTGCTATTGAAATCTTTGTTGCTTTGGTGAGAAATTGCTTATTTCTGTATAACGCTCCTAGTTTTTTGTGGACTTTTTTTATGGTCATGGATATGTGAATGTCAAATTTTAGTTTATTGTCTATTTCCACTCCTAGCAATTTGGTATGTTCAGTTGGGTATATAGTGGTGTTGTCTTTTGCTGTGATGTTAAAGTGAGAGTTGTTTTGAGTATGTTTGGTGGGTTGGAAGATGAGTAGTTTAGTTTTGTTTGGGTTGAGTATTAATTGGGCATCGGATAACCTTGTTTCAACAGAGGAAAAGGTTTCCTGTGTGACGTTTTGCAGTTTTGGTAGGGACTGGGCTGAGCAGATGATGGCTGAGTCATCTGTGTATTGTATGAGTGTGCCATGTTTGGTGGCAGAGGCTAGATTATTGGTGTAAACAGAGAAGAGTAGGGGTCCAAGGATGGATCCTTGGGGGAACCCCTATGGAGACAGGTAGTTGGGGAGATATGTATTATGCCATACAATGGATTGTTGGCGGTCAGACAGGTAACTCTGAAACCAGTTGGTGACTGATTGTGAGAAGGATAGGTTATTGAGAACAGAGATAAGTTGTTTGTGTGGGACCATGTCAAATGCTTTAGATAGCTTTTACAGCTCATATGGTAATATTTACCTGTATCATATATATATATATATATATATATATATATATATATATATATATATATATATATATATCACTACTAAAATACTGTTGAGGAAAACATTACCATAAGAGAGCTTTATTAAGGACTTGTTTATGTGTTCCTGTCTGATTTTTATAATATTTATGTATGTTTTACTTTTACAATGTGATGTAGAAAGATATATTTTTTGTTGTAATGGAGCTTTTCTCCCCTGGCCTCCACTGAAAATGGGCCTTTGGCCCAATCAGACACTCCTGCTGAAGATATGTAAAATAAAACAAATAAATAATGTTGCAGATGTGAGAAGCTGTGACTGTTAAAGTCTATGGATTTGCATAATGCATTCTGTACTTGTATTACCACTGGGGCTGAAGTTCATTGTTTAATGTGAAAATGCAGAAAAACATCATTTGATGGGCAGAAACACTGGACTGGTAGTTTATGCATCACTTACCATGGTGTATAGGTAAGATTATTTTCATCAGATGATTTGATTATATCTGCTAATGGTGTATAGGTAAGATTATTTTCATCAGATGATTTGATTATATCTGCTAGAAATACTGAATGAAGAAAGTTATGAAAGTGGAGACATTTTTTTGTAATAGAGGGATTATTTTTAAATATGGCAAAATATAAAAGGTATGAGGATATCGTAAATCTGGTATGAATCTGTTTTTATTAGAAGTGTTATTGGGGTATTAAGGATTCATTGTGGAAGCAGATAAGTAGTAAAAAAGACAAATGGGAAGAAAAACTGAGATAATTCAAGTATTGTACAAGTTTGGAAAGTTTGTGGGTTGACTTTCCAAACAAGGTTTATTATTGCATTCTTTTTTTCAGGAAATTGCCTTTTGGGGGTATATGCATTTTCTATGGAGAAAGAAAAGGCGGTATTAGAAGCATTCCTATTAGAAGAATGAAAGTCCAAAATTTCGAATGGCTGTATACACAAAAATGCCATTCATTGGTGTGTTTTGTGAGATTGTGGTACAGTGATGATCGGGAAATTTGCCCTTTCCTCACTGTATTGCATCTTGGTGTTGGTATATATAATTAGCGGGGGGTGTTGGGTGGTATTCAAAATTAAGTCCAGTAAAGAGTGAAGTTTTGTTTAATAAAAAAAAAAATAGGGGTGGGTTAGGTTTGGAAGTCAGATAGTGTAACCCAGCTTCACTGCATTTGTTTTTGATATTACAAATGTAACAGCTGAGGATGAAATAGTGTTAGGGGGATGCCTGTGTGTAAAATGTGAAGATTTCTAAAAACACGCTGGAAAACAGAAAAAGTGTTTTGATTTGGAGGGAGAGGTGGGGAATTATCATAAAATAGTGCTCCATCTGGAAATGGAAATGGAAAAAGTACCCCCAAAACCTTAGCTATTTGTATTGACTGGAATCTTGGTCATTATACTCAGTGTTGTACAGGCTTCTGAGTGGAGACCTGTGCCCTTAGGGATACAGTATTTATTTATCTCCTTTTCCTCAACAAATGAAATTGTGTGGTCAGTAACAGAGCCAGACATCTCAGCCCTCCTCAAGGGATAACTACAACTACCTGAAGAGAGAGGTTAATCACTCAGCACCTCCCCTGGTTCTAGAACATACTTCTCATGCACATCAACCAGTGTGACTCCTTGTCATCTCTCAGATGTAGCTTAGACAAAAGGATGGGTGCCCTTAAGTTTGCCCCAGGACTGCCTGAGGGTGGGATTTGGCAAAGTATATATGGCCTTTGCTCAAAATTGTCTTCTATATCCCATTATCCTGTAAACATTGCAGCCAAAACTTTCTCACCACTTTTTTGATACCACCAAATGTCACCATTTTGCATACAAACATGTCCTCTGTCTAACTTGTGTTGTCCTTAAATCAGTCCATGACTTCTATTCCCTTCCGTGTTTTCTGCTGTGGCACAATTTATGACCCTACCATCTCTACATATCATATTGGCATAGTTGCTATTAGCATAAGCTCATTATTTTCAGCTCAGATAATGATAACTGAATGTATCCTGTACTGTACTGTTCATCTCATCTAACTGTGTAGGTGCTACACAATGCACAAAACTGCAGCATACTTGAGAGAGAGAGAGAGAGAGATGTAGCAGTCCACAAAACCTAATAATTAGAGGAAAGAAAAATGGTTGCACAAGAAAAACTGTCAGAAGCTTCAGTTGCAAATTTGTGTTTATTAATAGGAACAGATTTATGAAAAAACATTATATAGATGAAGAAACCTCGGGTCGTTAGAAAAAGAAGTGACTGAGGAAGTGTGCAAATACAAAGAACAAAATCTAGAGATTTTTGTATGGTCTAAAAAAGAAATATGGACATGGGAAAGAAAGAGAGACCTGATATGGTGCAATAATTATGCAAAGGAGAAAGCCAAAGCTGTATTAAAAAAGCAGCTCCAAAGATATTCTAAAACAATACAGGCAAAGGCACCCAGATGAGGAAAATGTAACATTACAAAAAAATCAGATCACAAAGGGGGTGATATAAGTAAAGTAAAAGTTAAAAAATAGAAGCTGAAGTTATGGAATACCAGTAAAGTGAAGGATGTAGTGTAGAAAGTGTAACACAGGTTATGTCACAGTATGGTGGAACAATGAGTCCCCAGGTAAGGAGAAACCAGAGGAGCAGAAGACATTTGAAGAAGAAATAGAGACATGGGAAAGAAAAAGATTTAATATGGTGCAATATTTATGCAAAAGAGAAAGCAAAACTAACCAATAAAAAAGCAGCACCAAAGATATTTGAAGAGAAATACAGGCAAAGGCATCCAGATAAGAACATTTTATAATACAAAAAGATAAGAAAACAGAGGGAAAGTAGAAAAGAGGATTAATAGTAACGTTAAAGAAATAGAAACTGAAGTTGTAGATTACTTGTGAAATGAAGGATTTAGTGTCGAAAATTTAATTCTGATAACGTCACAGTATGACAGAACAAGGAGTTCCCAATTTAAGAAAAAATCATAGGAGCAGGAAGCATCTGCTCAATTACTATATAAAGATACGTTGTAGTCTTTGGTAGAAACCAGAACATAAAGTTCATTTGGAGTTGTACATCAAGGGAAGGACCAGGAAACTGTGGCAACTTTGATGCATCCAATGTTATGGAGTGATAGGCCAGTGAGTTCCCATATGAAAGAGCAGTGGATTGCATAGGAACATGTTCTGGAACTTTCTGTAGAATGCCCACAGGAACAGAGAAAAAAGAATGGACTCTTAGTTTAGAAGAAAATGATCTAAGGGAAGAGTTGCTTGATTTAATAGAGATAGATTGACATATTAAAATCGATGGAAGAACTAGATTACAGAAAGTCAATAAGACCCAAATGTTAGAAGTTTTATAAAACAAATGAACACAGTAATCAAGACTGTTCATAGAAATTCATGCAGTATAACTGAAGTCAACAGGATATAATACTGTGCAGCTAAATTAATAACAAGGTCTTACTAAAAACTCAGAGCAGTAAGGGAAAGGAAGGGGAGAAATCAAATGCCATCATGGAAGTATTGAAGAGAGAAATCTGTAAAGTAAAATGTGTCACTGTTAGAGTACAGGAGAAGGAACATATCAACAAAAATACTTAGAAAGATGTGATAAAAGCAATACACATCATCAGAACAGACCAGGATCTATTGTACACCATTGCAAACAATAAACTAAAGATATCAGCGCAGGCAGAAAAAACTTAGAAGACAGGAAGATAAATATAAAGGAAAATACAAAACAAGCAATATAATGATTACCCAAAAAAGTTTTATAGAGAATTGGGGAAACAAGGCAAAAGGAATAGAAACTCCACCAAAAAGAAGACAAACACATTTTGGAGAAATGTCTATGAAAATCTTGCGGCACATAAAGTTGCTGAATGGATAGAAGAAGTAAAAGAAAGAATAATGTTGAAATGTAAAGGATATGAAATGGGATGGTGTAGCAGCCAGAGAGATTCAAAGTTAAGAAAAGCTCCTAATTGGAAAAGCCCAGGCCCAGATGTAGTGTACCTAACTTCTGGTTAAAAGTATTAACATCTTTACATGAAGATTTAACCATGAGTAAGAACTATTTATATGCACATCCTGAACAGATGCCAACCTGGTTAACAACAGGAAAATGATACTGCTCCTGAAGCGTGAACCTGCAATATATCCTAAGAACTGTAGATCAATAACGTGCCATCCAATGGTGTATAAGCTACACTGGAATTGATGACTACAGAGTTTATAGTTGTTTATAAGAAAACTCAGTCATGGCAGTTGAACAAAAGGTTAACAAAAGAAACTCATATGGAACAAAGAATAATTTATTGTTAAATAAAGTCATAATTGAGAAATGTAAAAAGGGGAAGAATTCAAGTATGGCATGGATGGACTACAAAAAAAGCATTTGACATAATCCCACATTCATAGATAAAAATGTGTAAGATGCACCCTACATTGATTGATTACAATGATTATGAAATATTAGCAAACCATTTTGCAGCTAAGCCATAATAAAAGACAAATTATTATCTCAGGGGTAAAAATTCAAGGGGGATATTTTAAGGTGACTCTCTGTCACCACTGCTCTTTTGCCTTGCCTATAACCCATTAAGCCATGTACTTAACAGATTATGTCATGGTTGTAATTTGGCTACCATAAAACAACAAAGTGTAAAGACTGCTCATCTTCTTTTTGAGTATTATTTAAAGCTGTGTAGTTCATCAGATGAGGAACTGAAAGCACAACTGCAAGTGGTCAAAGCTGTTACAGATGATATAAGAATGTCATTTGGTCTTGATAAATGTGCAAAAGTAACCTTTAAATCATGAAAACTGCAGCACCAAGAAAGTAGTCTGGGACAGGAATGTGTTATAAAAGAACTTGAGCAGGAGGGAGTCTATAAATATTTTTAAATTGATGAAGGATGAACAAATGCAAATAAAGCTTAGTAAGGAATATTTTAGAAGACTAATATTAATACTGAAAACAGCCCTGACATCTAAGAAAAAAGTACAAGCTAGAAACCAATTTGCTCTTCCCATTCTAACTTACAGTTTTGGGGTGATTGATTGGCCGCTAAAGGTATTGGATCAGTTGGACAGAAAAACAAGAAAAATGCTTTATGCTTGTCAGATGATATATAAAAATCAGTATATACCGAGAGTATATATTCCTCATTCTGATGGAGGTTTGGGCCTCTTCGAATTGATTACATTTGTAGGTCTGGAATTGTGAGACTATATACATATCTGCTGACTTTGCCAGGTACAGACATACTGAACGTTTTAAAGCACGAAGAGGAAAAAGTCTAAGATGACTTCCCTGCTTAGTTTAGCAGAAGCATGTCAGTGTGAAGTGGGAATGGAAATCAAACCAGAAGTGGACAAAAATCAGGTAATCACCAAAGGATCAGATGAGAAGGCAAGGAATGTGATGTACTTGCAAGGTCAGAAAACTCCTTTAACAAGCTCATGTTGATCAGGACCAAATGCAGGAATGGTTAAGGTGAGGTGAATTTAAATCAAAAGATGGAAGGTTAATATTAGTGGCACAGGATAGTGGACTACATACACCTTGATTTACAAAGTCCATTGAACATGTGGGAGAGTCAGACAGATGTAAGTTTTATAACACAGAACTGGAAGCAGTCACACGTCTTGTTGCTGGGTGAGATACACTAATGACAGAAGGCCTGTATACTGAAAGGCATAATAATGTGGCAAGACTGTTACATTGGGGATTGTGCAAACTTTACAGAACTGAAGTAGCTGAGAAGCATGGAAACATGATCCACAAAGCATTGTAGAGAATGTTGAAGTTTATATCGCAATGACTTGTCTATTGCTAACTGTTCAGAAAACAGATGTGAGAAAACCAGATATAGCAGTCCATGAAAAGCAGACAAAGGTAGAATTGATCATTGAAATTGCTATGTCCAGTGATTACAGTGTCTTACATACAAAGGGACACAAAGCTATAAAATAACAAGATTTGCAGGTAGAAATGAGGGCAATGTGGGAGAGGGATACCCAAACAGTTCCAGTAGTAGTAGGAGCAATGGGTCTCGTAAAATTGTGCGGTTGTATTTAGATATGCTGCAGATACATGTAACTCCATATGAATTACAGAAGGAGTCAGTTCTGGACACATTGCATGTGCTGCAAAGAGCACTTTTGGCTAACATCAAAGATTGAAACAATACTAATTTCATGAATTTTAATTTTACCTTGACATCGAACTAGGATTCATTCCTGGTGTGGTACTAAAAACCCAAAAGGCTTGGAAAAATTAAACTAAGAAAGGTACTTGTTTAACCTAGTGCTATTGAAGGAACTCCAGAAGCTCTCTGAAATGATGAAGTACTTCTGGTTAATGGCAGACTTCATGTTTTTTATATTAAAGCATTGAATCATAACAGAAATACTATTGTGTTTACTATTCCTATAATGTAGATATATTTTACAGCTTTCTGTCGAAATATCCGCATGTGTAATGCTGAATGCTGAAGTGCTGGAAAAAAAATTTCAGGAGAACAAATATGGAACAGCACTATTTGCCTTTAAATTTCATTTTTTACATGGACAAGCCCCTGACATTCCCAGAACTTCTGTATACAAACTCCGAGATGACCATACCTTGGAGGAAAGGGAATACTCTGAGAAGTGACCATCTAAGACTTAACATCCGTAAGTCCATTTTTTAACCTTTCAGTCTCAGCATTATGGGACTTACTAAAGCAGGCCTGGACATTTTAGGCTGTTACCATAGTTTGCTTTTGTACATACTTATTTATTTGATATAGTCCGATGAGCACACTGTTCTCTTATTAGAGAGCTTCTTTTTTATTATTTGCACTAGAATTCCTTGCTGTATTTCATATAATTTAACCACCATTTACACTGGCTTTGGCTCCTGGTTGAATATTTTGAAACCAGATGTTTTTGAATTTCATCCCTGAGAGATAGCTGATATAGAAGTTGCACAAACACACACACATGCAAGTGCAAACAGAAATATGAACAATAAATTAACAGTGTGGAAATTAGTTTCTTACTCTCTTATGAGAATGTCCTTGTTGAGAGAAATTGTAGGATGTAAGAGTAATATAATATAGGAAGATGGAAGAGCAGACATTTGTCTCCAGAGATGGTATTATCCACAGTCCTTGATAAAGTGTAGCTTTTGTTTGTAGTGTACTTTTATAATTTTGTTTTAGACTTGCATGATTAAACCATTATAAACAAAGTGTAAAAAAATACTAGAAGGATGCAGTAGTTATTTGCAGGTTATAATATCCCATTGGATGAACATCTGTTACTTCTTAAGAAAGTTGAAACCATTCCAGAGGCTGGCACTGAAGGAAGAACAACTGTGCAAAAAAAATCAACCTCCTGGTAACAGATCCAGCAGTAAGTACATAAATATTATAACCAAGGCAACTTCCTGGTAACAGAACCAGCAGTGTGTACATAAGTAGTCTTGGTCTGCAGTTACATGCAGTTTAACTGTCTGCTGGAGGTATAGGACAGAAAGTATGTTCAGAAGACTGGGGTGAGAAGTACTGTAGAACATGGTGGGGTACTGATGGCTGGGTATGAGCAGTACTGCACAACATGATGTAGTACTGAAGGCTTAGGTTGACATGTACTACAGAACATGATGTGGTACTGAATGCTGGAGGGTGAGCAGTACTACAGAACATGGTGTGGCACTGAAGGCTGACGGGTGAGCAGTACTGCAGAACATGGTGTGGTACTGAAGGATGGGGGTGAGCAGTACTACAGAACATGGTGTGGTACTGAAGGCTGAGAGTGAGCAGTACTACAGAACATGGTGTGGCACTGAAGGCTGAAGGGTGAGCAGTACTGCACAACATGGTGTAGTACTGAAGGTTTGGGTTGACATGTACTACTGAAGGCTGGAGGGTGAGCAGTACTACAGAACATGGTGTGGCACTGAAGGGTGAGCAGTACTGCACAACATGGTGTAGTACTGAAGGTTTGGGTTGACATGTACTACTGAAGGCTGGAGGGTGAGCAGTACTACAGAACATGGTGTGGCACTGAAGGCTGAAGGATGAGCAGTACTGCAGAACATGGTGTGGTACTGAAGGCTGGGGGTGAGCAGTACTGCAGAACATGGTGTGGTACTGAAGGCTGAGAGTGAGCAGTACTACAGAACATGGTGTGGTACTGAAGGCTGTGGGTGGGCAGTGCTACAGAACATGGTGTGGTACTAAAGCCTGGGGGTGAGCCGTACTACAGAACATGGTGTGGTACTGTAGCTTTGGGGGTGAGCAGTACTGCAGAACATGGTGTAGCACTGAAGGCTGGAGGTGACCAGGACTACAGAACATGGTGTGGTACTGAAGGCCACGGGTGAGCAGTACTGCAGAACATAATGTGGTACTGAAGGCCCATGGGTGAGCAGTACTGCAGAACATGGTGTGATACGCAAGGCTATGGTAACATTACTATAAAACATGGTGTGGTACTGAAGACTAGGGGTGAGAGGACCACAGAACATGGTGTTGTACTGAAGGCTAGGTAGTGGCAGTACTACAAAACATGGTGTGGTACTGAACAGAAAATGGTGTGCTACTGAATGTTAGGAGTGTACAGTAGTACAGAGCATGGTGTAGTACTGAAATCTGGGTTGAGCAGTACTTTAGAAAGTGGTTTGGTACTGAAGGCTGAGGATGAGCAGTACTGCAAAGCATGGGGTGGTACTGAAGGCTGGGCGTGAACAGTACTACAGAATATAGTGTGGTGATGAAGGATGGGGGTGAGCAACACTCTGAAGCCTGGGGGTGAACAATACTTCAGTACATGGTGCGGTACTGAAGGCTAGGGTTGAGTTGTATTACAGAATATTGTGTGGTTCTGAAGGTTGGGGTGAGCTGTAATATAGAATATGGTATAATACTGAAGGCTGGGGTGAACAGTACTGCAGAACCTGGTTCCGTACTAAATTCTGGGGGTAGCAATACCGCAGAATGTGACATGGTACAAAACATGGTGTACTGATGAAAGCTGTAGTAAGCAGTTCTGCAGAACTTGATGTGACATTTAAAGGCTTGGTTGGGCAGTACTATAGGTTCATAGGTAGGTACTAGGCTATTGGCCCTAGGGCCTATACAAGCCTAGCCAAAAAGGTACCCTGGCTTTCGCCACCCAAGAAAATTATTTTCTTATGCCCCTGTCAAGCAGAACCACAGAAGTGATCCCCGGGGTGAATTTCCTATTCCCCATCCAATCATCAAGATTTTTCTTGAAGAGTGCTAATGAGGAGCTCTGTTTGACATAGATAGGTAGTCTGTTCCAGAGTATGGGAAGTCTTTGGGACAGGAATCTATCCCTCCAGCATGTTCTGTTTATTGTAGTGACAAGGTTTAGGTCCCTAGAGCGTGTAGCTCAGAGGGATTGGGATTTCTTTAAGTGGAGCATGTCCAACAGCTCTGGGTTTGACATAGCTTTATATGTTAGGCAGAGATCACCTCTGAGTCAGCGATATGCGACAGAGTAAAGCTGGAGTTTTTGAGTCGTTCTGCTTAAGGCATCTGTTTGAGGCCAGTAATCCCCTTTGTGAGGTATTTTTGCGGCCTTTCCAGTTGTTGTAGGTGTCTTGTAAGGTACATACCAAAATGGGCATTGTACTCTATAATGGGTCTAATGAGTGATGAGTAGAGGTGAACAATGATCTCTTTTTTTCTGGATGAGAAACCTTTTGTGATGAGGTGTGCTACATAGAAGGATTTCCTGACCACTGTGATGATGTGATTATCAAAGGAGAGACTACTGTCCTCCTGTGTCCCAAGGTCTCTTATCACAATTTCAATATTAAGTAGACTACCACCTATGTGGTAGTTCATGGGTACAGAGTTTTTACCAAAGGGTGATGACAGTGCACTTTTTGGCATTGGTCTTGAGACCATGGCTTTGATGCCAGACATCTGTCTCTGTGAGGCCCTTTTGTAGGATGTCCACATCATTAGGAGTTTTGATTATGGCTCATAGTTTGCAGTCATCTACGAATTTAGTTTGCCAAAGACCTTCTGTGTTAGCCTGTACTTCAGAGAAGTAGATACCAAACAGGGGAGGACCCAGGACTGAACCCTGTGGTACTCCACTTGTCACTGGTCTGAAGTCAGATTTGGAGTCTGCTACTTTCACAGTGTGGGTTCTCTCAGTAAGCCAGTTGGCAACCCATCTTGTGACATAAGGATTTATACCTAGTTTAGTGAGTTTATCTATAATTCCAGAGTGGGGGATGGTGTTGAATGCCTTGGCAAGATCTAGATAGGCTGTGTGAACCACCTTACCTTCATCTATGGCTTTGGTGACTACTTCAAAGAAGTCTATCAGGTTTAGGAGACGTGATCTACCTTTTACAAACCCGAACTGTTTGGGGTCCAGAGTTTCGAGATCTCCAATGTCTTTGTTTATGAGTTCCATGATGATACGTTCCTTGGCCTTGCAGACCAGGCTTGTCAGGCTAATGGGACGGTAGTTCCCAGTGTCTGTTGTGGCCCCCCCTTTGTGGAGTGGGATAACCATCATGGTGCGCCATTCAGTGGGCACAAAGCCTGAGGTGAGGCTATGATTGAACATGGTACTTAGGTAGGGTGCCAGTTCATTCTGTAGTTCATGTAGAACACAGCCTGGGATATTGTCAGGTCCCATGGATGCTGTGTTCTTGGCTTTGGAGAGTGAGGTTTTTACCTGTGCAGCCGTGATTACAGGAACTTTGCATTCTTCCGGTATAAAGATGGACCCTTTAGGGGGTGTGGGGGGGTAAAGTTAGCATTGAACCTATCTGCCAGGATGTTGGCAATATCAGTTGGTTCTGTATATTTAGTGTCATTGTGCTTTAACTCAGAGCACATCTGAGTGCTGCCATTGAGATTCTTGACATAACTATAGAATGCTTTGTGGTTGTCTTTAGAATCAGTGGCAATTTTGTTTTCATAACTAGCTTTGGAGGATTTTATGAGGGATCTCAGCTTCTTACTGAGGCTGACCAGGGAGTTCCTCCAATCGTTGGATTTTACTCTTTTTTGCAACAGTTTCTTTCTTCTGTTGTAGAGTTTGTTTATGGCAGAAGAGCACTAGATTGGCTTCCTTGTTTTTGAGTATAGCATCTTGGTTCTGTTAGGGATAGCACGATCCATGCACTCGGGAAAGTGAATATTTGCCTCATCAACCTTTGCCATTCGGTCTGTGAACTACTTGGCATATTTTACTAGACTTCAGAGAGACCTAGTCTCGGAACTCTCTGGAACTCTAGCAGGAGTGGTTTCTGATGAGGTATGTGACAAAGTTGCCTTGCAGCTTGCGACCCTGGAATCCATATCCAGTTCGTCCATGCAGTGAATTTCTCATGCTACCGAAGGGGCATCTAGAGCTGTAGGTTCAGGCATTGTCATAAGACGTCACACCTGGATGCATCTTTGTGACTTTGCGGACCCTTTTAACTCTTCCTTTCTTAATGCTCCGGTGGAAGCTTCTTCCCTTTTTGGCCCAAAAGTGAAAGACACGTTAGAGAGGTGTGAAAAGGACGGCAAGACCCTTTTTTATCTGGACAGAACTAAATCAGTACATAAATCAGACCAAGTTGTTTGTTTCCTATGCGGGCCCTAAACTGGGAAACTGTTTCTATAGTGACCTTATCTAAGTGGCTGAGAAACTGTATATCCTTTGTCTACCAACATAATAAAATTCCTCTACCATGCAAGGTCAAAGCACAATCCACTAGGTTAGTGGCGACTTCTGTTGCTTTTCATTCAAAGGCTTTAATGGATGATATCTGTGCAGCTGCAACTTGGGCTACCTCTCACACCTTTATCACTCATTACAAATTGGATTTGGTCTCTAGGGGGAGAGCTTCCTTTGGTTCAATGGTACTCAGACACATTCTTCCATAAGGACCTCCCAGGACATAAAGTAGCTAAGGACTCTGTCCCATTAGTAAGGAATGAATGAAGATTAACAACATCAGGTAAAGAAGTTATGTGATTACCATTAGGTTCCATCTCTGTTGTTTATCTTCATTCATTCATTATGTCCCACCCTCCTTCCACCTTCAAGGGGCTCCTGGAGGTTTGCATTTGGTCCATATCCCGCATTAGGGGACCTGCTCATAAAAAGACTCTGCTTTCCTTATCATGGGCAAATTCGATCTGAGGTAACAGGGAGAGGGGCACTATTGGTAAAGCTTAGCTTGAGAGTTTTTTGGCTGCACCATGAGCTTGTTACATGGTCGACTCGGTTCCAAGGATGCAACCAAAACCCATCAGTAAGGAATGAATGAAGATAAACAGCATGGATGGAACTTTGTGATATGAGAGTGGGGAAAACGATGTTTACAAAACATCATAGCTACCTCTGTAAAATACAGAATAGCTTATCATGTGAAAATGGGAGTGAGTGTGGGAACCATAAAAGAGCCAGAAAGAGGTGCATCAGCTGGTTATATGTTTTTTCGTGTGTCCCAGGACAGTTGTATGTTTATAAGTCAGTGGGTCACCCTCACTGAGGACGATGGTAAACTCGCCTTTCCAGAGAATGGTAGTTTTAATAAAAATATTTTGCTAAATCTCCAAGGAAAATTATGGAGAAAAGGGAGAAGAATACCAGGGTTGGGCTGGGCAGCATTTAATGATTGGATGACAGAGGCAAAAGAAAGAGAAAAGGATTTGGTTATTAGTAGTTTAAAGGATAATCAGCAGAAATTAAAAGAGCAACTGAAAGAATTACAACAAACTGCTAGTAATTTAGATATAGTAAATGGTAAATGTTTGAAGGACCCACCCTTTAAGAGTGAAGGAATTAGCTAAATTACAGATAATTGAATCATCGGAAGACGATAATGCTTGGCTTCCCCCACCACTAACTGCACCACCAGTTGCACCCCTGCAGTATCAGCCCCCCCCCTCGCTCAACAAGGAACAGAAGCACAGCAGCCAGATTCCACCACTAAAGACCCCACCCCTAAAGAAAGGAAAGGAGCGGTGGAGAGTCAGTCTAGTGACTCAGATCCAGACACAAGCGATAGAAAAAAGGGACCAAAAACTCATAGTAAGACTCATAGAAAAGCAAAAGCTGTAATGCATTTTAAGGCTGAACCCTACTATAAAGGTAAAGGAAAATGACATTTACACCGATGAAGGCTTTTTGGTCAGTTCCCTGCTTTAATGGACAGTGGGGACGGGTATTTTGGATCAGATAAATTTAATCCAGATTCAGGGTCAGAGTCAGATGACGACAGATTGTTACCTTTGAGGGAGGTACCTAACCCGGCTCATGCTAGAAGTGCACAGGAACCACTGACCATTGTAGTACCTAGGGCGTGGTCGACGGTTGATTTTCAAGCCATTAGTAAATCGTTACCGCCCATTCGTACAAATCCAGCTAAATTCCAGCATGTGCTGGCAGGACATATTTGTTTACAAAATCCTACGATAGAAGAAGTTAAGGCAGTTCTTCAGTACGCCATACCAGCTGATCTGATGAAATGGATTTGGGACCGTGCCAATGTCCCTTATCTGATTCTGAAACATGACTCACATGGAGATAATGGGTTTGAAGCGGTTAGACAGCGTTTAGTAGATGCTATCACAATAATAGTTCCACCCATACCCAACTGGTCCAAGATCAAGTCAATACATCAAAAAGAAGATGAACCCATGAACGAGTATTTAAATCATCTTACTGAAGCCTTTGAGGCTTATTCTGGGTACCCCGAACCCACCGAAGGGCCGGCACAAAGTGGATTGTCAGCTGCTTTCATAGATGGGTTACGCTAACAAGTATGAGATAAGTTAAAAGAAGTGTATTTAAACTGGCCTAGTCTTGGATTGCACAAATTAGTTACACAAGTGCAATACCTCTCCGACCACTTAGCACAGGAAAAAAAGGATTTACAAGAGACATTGGATAAAGCACAAATTCAGATGTGCACTGCCTTTGGGCAGCATGGAAGGGGAGGACGTGGACAGGGAAGAGGGAGAGGTGGACACCAAGGGGCTGGAAACCATAACAGACAAAACTGGCAGGAAGATCGATCAGCCACACCCCAAAATCAAAAGGAGTGTTTTAATTGCGGCCAAGTAGGCCACTGGCGAAATGAATGTCCATATTTGGCTGAACAACCTCCCCCACCCACTGATACATCACCTCAGTGGAATTCTAACTGGACACTGTCTAATTGGCAGTCATCACAATGAAGGCTCCCTGAGCAAGGACAGCAGCAGTTGTACCATTTCATACTTGTGGATCAAGATGGACCACATGTTATGTTACTCATTAAAAATAAACCGTACCCCTTCTTGATTGATACTGGAGCATCCAAATCCATGTTAGCCGGTGAAGCAGCAATAAATGTCCCTCTCTCCAATAACATAACCAGAGGGGTAGGTGTCTCTGGCATTCCTATTGAATATTCTGAAACCATCCCAGTCCCAGTGACTTTGGGACCTTTGCAAGACAATCAAACATTTTTAGTAGGACCCTCAGCACCATTAAATTTATTGAGAAGAGATTTGCTCTGTAAGATGGGAGCAACTATCTTCTGTACTGCTGAAGGAGTATATTTACAAGTACCTTCAGACAAACAGGATAGTATTTTGGCTACTTTAGATAAAAATGTCACTCTGCAAACAATGTACATGCAGTCTGACCTCGACAAGAATAAGCATTTAACCTCATTACCCTCTCATTTATGGACCACTCATGATAATGATGTTGGATTTCTAATTTTGGCCACTCCTGTTAAAATAACCTTAAAGCCTGGAGCAAAGTTACCTCGTGTACCACAGTACCCTTTGACGGTAGAGGCCACATCTGATATTGCCCCTGTCATTTCTGCCCTGGTGCAACAAGGAATTATAGTACCTACCACAAGCCCATGTAATACTCCAATTCTACCGGTAAAGAAACCTGGTAATCAAGCTTACAGATTTGTGCAAGACTTGCAGGAAGTTAATAAAGCTGTCTTGCCTGTTTTCCCAATCGTACCAAACCCAGCCATGATTTTGAGCTGTATCCCACCTACATCATGTTGTTTTATGGTTATAGATATTTCATCAGCTTTCTTCTCTATGCCAGTACATGCAGATAATCAGTATTTGTTTGCATTCACTTATAAGGGCCAACAGTACACTTGGACCCGACTACCTCAAGGGTATGTAGAATCTCCAACCTTGTTTTCCAGAGAGATGCATAGACTACTGCAAGATTTACAATTACTACCACGTTCAGTATTAGTTCAGTATGTAGATGATATTCTTGTTGCTTCACAAGATACCCAGTCTTGTATAGAAGACTCGCTTCTAGTTCTAAGATTTTTAGCTGAACGAGGTTTTAAGGTAAATAAATCCAAATTACAGTTTGCTCAAGAAAACGTACAATACATGGGACATATAATTTCTACAGGTTCACGTCAAATCCTTCCAAGCAGAATCACCTCCATTCAGACTGCTCCCCACCCTGTAACTCAGAGACAACTCAGGGGATTCATCGGTCTAGCAGGTTATTGTAGACAGTGGGTGCCCAATTTTTCAGAAATTTCGGCTCCTCTATTACAGCTCTTAAAAACTGAGGTCACAGACTGTCTGCCTTGGTCCCCTGAACATGAAACCACCTTTCAGGCTATTAAAACGGCATTGATTAACCCACCTGCCCTGGGGCTCCCAGATTACTCTAAACCTTTTGTTTTCTTCTGTTGCGAAAGAAATAAAACTGCCTTGGGCCTACTTGCGCAAGGGAGCACAGGAGGCTATCGACCTATAGCATATTATAGTACTCAGTTCGATCCTGTTGCTTCTGGCTACCCATCCTGTTTACATGCAGTAGCAGCCGCTGCTGTTTTGATAGATATGGCAGCACCATTGATATTAGGGCATGACACTATATTAGCGGTACCTCATGCAGTGCAAGCATTACTTTTATAAACAAAGACTCAATATCTTTCTAATGCACACTTCACTAAATATGAGTTAAGTTTATTAAGTAACCCCACTATTCAAATTACACATTGCCTGCCACTAAACCCTGCTTCATTCATTCCAACTAGTGATGAGTGTGAACCACATGACTGTGTACTTATAGTTAACACTGTTTTGTCTCCTAGATTAGATTTGCAAGATGTTCCTTTGCTTAAACCTGATTTAATTATTTTTGTGGATGGATCCTGTTTACGAAATACTATTGGTGAACTTCAGGCTGCATGGTCAGTCTGCTCGCCATCTCAGGCTTTGCAAACTGGACAATTACCGCCTGTTACTTCTGCACAAGCCACGGAATTAGTGACACTTTCGCATGCATGTAAAATGGCCAAAGACAAATCTGTTACTATTTATACTGACTCACGTTATGCCCATGGTGTTGTTCATGATTTTGGTACCCTATGGAAGGAAAGGGGGTTTTTGACATCTTCTGGGGCACCAATAAAAAAATTACCCGTATATCGATCACCTCTTGCAGGACTTATTATTACCTTCCAAAATTGCTGTTGTCAAGTGTGCAGCTCACCAGTCTAATAACTCCCTAGTATCTAAGGGAAATAATTTAGCTGACTGGGCTGCCAAGCAGGCTGTTCTTTTGAATACTGCTCAGGGAAAATTTTTGCAGCCTATTTTACAAACACTTACTTTTGACACTACTATATTGAAAGCTTTACAAACTGAAGCATCGGAATCAGAAAGAAAAACATGGCTGGCCCATAACTGTTTCAACGCTCCAATTCAATTTGGCAGCACCTGATCCAGAAAGGGGTGTTAACTTAACTGGAGGCTACAGTATCAATGTCTTGTCCTATTACGGTATACATTTTTGAGAATAATGCTTCTTCTAATGGGTTTGTTGTTTACAATGAGCAGCATAGATGGCTGTCATAATAAGCTAGGATCACATTCACTGCAATTGAAGAACATTCATTTTAATCAGTATTCATTCTCATGAAATGTCTCAAGCACAACTAAAATCAATACACAGTTTTCTAATCAGTACAAATAATGTGCTTGTAAAAAGGACTATGTATGTATCATTTGTTCCTTTATCTATTTGGATTTTATAACCACATAAAAGTCCTTGTATAAGGTACAAACACAGGCACTTTGCTTATATGTTAGGGAGTAATGTTAGGGAGTCGCATGTTGTCCTTAGTTTGGAATATGCAGCACAGAATATGATGTTGGAAAGTAATACAATGTGTGTTCACATGTAGTTAGTAACTATAGTGTGTGGGATGGCAACTAGTACTATTCTAGGCTGTCATCATACTCATATGTTGTCCTTAGTTTTGAATGTGCAGAACTGAATATGATGTAGGAAGGGAATACAATGTGTGTTCACATGTAGTTAGTAACTATTGAGTGTGTGATGGTAATTAATACAATTCTAGGTTGTCATCATAGTCATATGTTGTCCTTAGTTTGGAATCTGCAGCACTGAATGTGATGGAAGAAGGTAATGCAATGTGTGATCGCGTGTTGTTAGTAACTATAGTGTGTGTGATGCTAACTAATATAATTCTAGGCTGTCATCATACTCATGTGTTGTCTTTAGTTTGGAATGTGCAGCAATTAATATGATGTAGGAAGGTAATACAATGTGTGTTCACATGTAGTTAGTAAGTATTGAGTGTGTGATGGTAACTAATGCATTTCTAGGATGTCATTATAGTCATATATTGTCTTTAGTTTTGAACGTGCAGTACTGACTATGATGTAGTTAAGTAATACAATGAGTGTTCACATGTAGTTAGTAACTATAGTGTGTGTGATGATAACTAATACAATTCTAGGCTGTCATCATACTCATATGTTGTCCTTAGTTTGGAATGTGTAGCACTGAATATGATGTAGGAAGGTAATACAATTTGTGTTCACATGTAGTTAGTAAGTACTGAGTGTGTGATAGTAACTAATACAATTCTAAGTTGTCATCATAGGCACATGTTGTCCTTAGTTTGGAATGTGCAGTACTGAATATGATGTAGGAAGGTAATACAATGTGTTCACATGTAGTTAGTAGCTGTAGTGTGTGTGTGATGGTAACTAATACAGTTCTAGGCTGCCATATTGTCACATGTTGTCCTTAGTTTGGAATGTGCAGTACTCAATGTGATGTAGGAATGTAATACAATGCCTGTTCATGTGTATTTAGTAACTATAGTGTGTTTGATGGTAACTAATACAATTCTAGGCAGTCATCATAATCACATGTTGTCCTTAGTTTGGAATGTGCAGCACAGAATATGATATAGGAAAGTAATACAATGTGTGTACACATGTAGTTAGTAACTATTGAGTGTGTGATGGTAATTAATACAATTCTAGGTTGTCATCATAGTCATATGTTGTCCTTAGTTTGGAATGTGCAGCAGTGAATATGATGGAGGAAGGTAATACAATGTGTGATCGCATGTAGTTAGTAACTATAGTGCGTGTGATGCTAACTATTATAATTCTAGGCTGTCATCATACTCATGTGTTGTCCTTAGTTTAGAATGTGTAGCAATGAATATGATGTAGGAAGGTAATACAATGTGTGTTCACATGTAGTTAGTAACTATAGTGTGTGTGATGGTAACTTATACAATTCTAGGTTGTCATCATACTCACATGTTGTCCTTAGCTTGAAATGTGTAGGACTGAATGTGATATAGGAAGATAATACAGTGTGTGTTCACATATAGTTAGTAACTATAATATGAGTTATGGTAAGTATTACAATTCTAGGCTGTTATCATAGTCATATGTTGTACTTAGTTTGGAATGTGCACTACTGAATGTGATGTAGGAAGGTAATACATTGTGTGTTCACATGTAGAAAGTAACTATAGTATGTGTGATTGTAACTAATACAATTCTAGGCTGCCATCATAGTCACATGTTATCCTTAGTTTGGAATGTGCAGTACTGAATATGATGTAGGAAGGTAATACAATGTGCGCTCACATATAGTTAGTAACTATAGTGTGTGTAATTGTAAGTAATACAATTCTAGGCTGTCATCATAGTCACATGTTGTCCTTAGACTGGAATGTGCAGCACTGAATATGATGTAGAAAGGTAATACAATGTGTGCTCACATGTAGTTATTGACTATAGTGTGTGTGACGGTAACTAATACAATTCTCGGTTATCAGCATAGTCATATGTTGTCCTTAGTTAGGAATGTGCAGTACTGAATATGATGTAGGAATTAATACAATGTGTATACACATGAAGTTAGTAACTATAGTGTGTGTGATGGTAACTTATACAATTCTAGGTTGTCATCATACTCACATGTTGTCCTTAGCTTGAAAAGTGTAGGACTGAATGTGATATAGGAAGATAATACAGTGTGTGTTCACATATAGTTAGTAACTATAATATGAGTTATGGTAAGTATTACAATTCTAGGCTGTTATCATAGTCATATGTTGTACTTAGTTTGGAATGTGCACTACTGAATGTGATGTAGGAAGGTAATACATTGTGTGTTCACATGTAGAAAGTAACTATAGTATGTGTGATTGTAACTAATACAATTCTAGGCTGCCATCATAGTCACATGTTATCCTTAGTTTGGAATGTGCAGTACTGAATATGATGTAGGAAGGTAAAACAATGTGCGCTCACATATAGTTAATAACTATAGTGTGTGTAATTGTAACTAATACAATTCTAGGCTGTCATCATAGTCACATGTTGTCCTTAGACTGGAATGTGCAGCACTGAATATGATGTAGAAAGGTAATACAATGTGTGCTCACATGTAGTTATTGACTATAGTGTGTGTGTGACGGTAACTAATACAATTCTCGGTTATCAGCATAGTCATATGTTGTCCTTAGTTTGGAATGTGCAGCACTGAATGTGATGTAGGAAGGTAATACAATGTGTGTTCACTTGTAGTTAGTAACTATAACGTGTGTGTGACTGTAACTAATACAATTCTATGTTGTCATCATAGTCATATGTTGTCCTTAGTTTTGAATGTGCAGTACTGAATGTGAAATAGGAAGGTAATACAATTTGTGTTCACATGTAGATAGTAACTATTGAGTGTGTGATGGTTGCTTATACAATTCTAGGTTGTCATCACAGTCACATGTTGTCCTTAGTTTGGAATGTGCAGCTCTGAATATGATGTAGGAAGGTAATAGAATGTGTGCTCACATGGATTTAGTAATTATAGTGTGTGTGATGGTAACTAATACAATTCTAGGTTGTCATCATTGTCATATTTTGTCCTTAGTTTGGAATGTGCAGTACTGAATATGATGTAGGAAGGTAATACAATGTGTGTTCACATGTAGTTAGTAACAATAGTGTGTGTTATGGTAAGTGATACAATTCTAGGCTGTCATCATACTCATATGTTGTCCTTAGTTTGGAATGTGCAGCACTGAATGTCACGTAGGAAGGTAATACAATGTGTGTACACATGTAGTTAGTAACTATAGTGTGTGTGACTGTAACTAATACAATTCTAGGCTGTTATCATAGTCACATGTTGTCATTAGTTTGGAATGTGCAGTACTGAATATGGTGTAGGAAGGTAATACAATGTGTACTCATATGTAGTTAGTAACTATGGTGTGTGTGATGGGAACTCATACAATTATAGGCTGTCATCATAGGCAAATGTTGTTCTAAGTTTGTAATGTGCAGTAGTGAATGTGATGTAGGAAGTTAAGACAATGTGTGAACACATGTAGTTCGTAACTATTGTGTGTGTGATGGTAACTAATACAATTCTAGGCTGTCTTTGTATCATATGTTGTCCTTAGTTTGGAATGTGCAGCACTGAATATGATGTAGGAATATAATACAGTGTGTGTTCACATGTAGTTAGCAACTATAGTGTGTGTGATGGTAATTAATACAAGTCTAGGTTGTAATCATAGTCACGTGTTGTCCTTAGTTTGTAATGTGCAGCACTGAATGTGATGTAGGAAGATAATACAATGTATGTTCACATGTAATTAGTAACTATAGTGTGTGTGATGGTAACTAATACAATTCTAGGCTGTCATCATAGTCATATGTTGTCCTTAGTTTGTAATGTGCAGTATTGAATATGATGTCGGAAGGTAATACAATGTGTGTTGACATGTAGTTAGTAACTATAGTGTGTGTGATGCTAAGTAATACAATTCTAGGTTGTCATAATAGTCATATATTGTCCTTAGTTTAGAATGTGCAGTGATTAATATGATGTAGGGAGGTAAAACAATGTGTGTTCACATAAAATTAGTAACTATAGTGTGTGTGTGATGGTAACTAATACAATTCTAAGCTGTCATCCTACTCATATGTTGTTGTTAGTTTGGAATGTGTAGTATTGAATGTGATGTAGGAAGGTAATGCAATGTGTGATCACATGTAGTTAGTAGCTATAGTGTGTGTGCTGGTAACATATACAGTTCTATGTTGTCACCATAGTCATATGTTGTTATTAGCTTGGGATGTGCAGTACTGAATGGGATGTGAGAAGGTAATACAATGTGTGTTCACATGTAGTTAGTAACTGTAGTGTGTGTAAAGGTAACTAATACAATTCTAGGCTGTCATCATAGTCATATGTTGTCCTTAGTTTGTAATGTGCAGTATTGAATATGATGTAGGAAGGTAATACAATGTGTGTTGACATGTAGTTAGTAACTATAGTGTGTGTGATGGTAACTTATACAATTCTAGGTTGTCATAATAGTCATATGTTGTCCTTAGTTTGGAATGTGCAGCGATTAATATGATGTAGGGAGGTAATACAATGTGTGTTCACATAAAGTTAGTAACTATAGTGTGTATGTGATGGTAACTAATACAATTTTAAGCTGTCATCCTACTCATATGTTGTTGTTAGTTTGGAATGTGCAGTATTGAATGTGATGTAGGAAGGTAATGCAATGTGTGATCACATGTAGTTAGTAGCTATAGTGTGTGTGATGGTAACATGTACAGTTCTATGTTGTCACCATAGTCATATGTTGTTATTAGCTTGGGATGTGCAGTACTGAATGGGATGTGATAAGGTAATACAATGTGTGTTCACATGTAGTTAGTAACTGTAGTGTGTGTGAAGGTAACTAATACAATTCTAGGCTGTCATCATAGTCACATCTTGTCCTTTGTTTGGAATGTGCAGCACTGAATATGATGTAGGAAGGTAAAACAATGTGTGTTCACATGTAGTTAGTAACTATACTGTGTGTGATGGTAACTAATATAATTCTAGGCTGTCATCATAGTCGTATGTTGCACTTACTTTGGAATGTGCAGCACTGAATGTGATGTTGGAAGGTAATACAATATGTGTTCACATGTTGTTAGTAACTGTAATGTGTGTGATGGTAACTAATACAATTCTAGGCTGTCATCGTAGTCAGATGTTGTCCTTAGTTTGGAATGAGCAGTACTCAATGTGATATAGGAATGTAATACAATGTGTTTTCACAAGTAGTTAGTAACTATAGTGTGTGTGATGGTAACTAATACCCTTCTAGGCTGTCATCATAGTCACATGTTGTCCTTAGTTTGTAATGTGCAGCACTGAATATGATGAAGGAATGTAATACAATGTGTGTTTACATGTAGTTAGTAACTATAGTGTGTGTGATGGGAACTAATACAATTCTAGGCTGTCATAATAGCCATACGTTGCACTTAGTTTGGAATGTGCAGCACTGAATATGATGTAGGAATGTAATACAATGTGTGTCCACATGTAGTTAGTAACTATAGTGTGTGTGATGGTAACTAATACAATTCTAGGCTGTCATACTTATATGTTGTCCTTAGTTTGGAATATGCAGTATCGAATATGATATAGGAAGGTTATACAATGCATGTTCACATGAAGTTAATATCTATAGTGTGTGTGATGGTAACATATACAATTCTATGTTGTCACCATAGTCATATTTTGTCCTTAGTTTGGAATGTGCAGTACTGAATATGATATAGGGAGGTTATACAATGTGTATTAATATGTAGTTAGTAACTATGGAGCATGTGATGGTAACTAATACAATTCTAGGTTGTCATCATAGTCATATGTTGTCCTTAGTTTGGAATGTGTAGTCTGAATATGATGTAGTAAGGTAATGCAATGTGTGATCGCATGTAGTTAGTAACTATGGTTTGTGTGAGGGTAACTAATATAATTCTAGGTTGTCATCATACTCATATGTTGTCCTTAGTTTGGAATGTGCAGTACTGAATATAATGTAGGAAGGTAATACAATTTGTGTTCACATGTAGTTAGTAACGATAGTGTGTGTGATGGTAACTAATACAATTCTAGGCTGTCATCGTAGTCATATGTTGTCCTTAGTTTGTAATGTGCAGTACTAAATGTGATTTAGGAAGGTAATACAATGAGTGTTGACATGTAGTTAGTAACTATAGTGTGTGTTATGGCAAGTAATACAATTCTAGGTTGTCATCATAGTCATATGTAGTCCTTAGTTTGGAATGTAAAGCAATGAATTTGATGTAGGTAGGTAATACAGTGTGTGTTCACATGTATTTTGTAACTATAGTGTGTGTGATGATAACTAATACAATTCTAAGCTGTCATCATACTCATATGTTGTCATTTGTTTGGAATGTGCAGTATTGAATGTGATGTTGGAAGGTAATGCAATGTGTGATCACATGTAGCTAGTAACTATAGTGTGTGTGATGGTAAACTATACAATTCTATGTTGTCACCATAGTCATATGTTGTCATTAGCTTGGAATGTGCAGTACTGAATGTGATGTGAGAAGGTAATACAGTGTGTGTTCACATGTAGTTAGTAACTTTAGTGTGTGTGATGGCAACTATTGCAATTCTACGTTGCCATCATAGTTATATGTTGAACTTAGTTTGGAGTGTGCTGTACTGAATATTTTATAGGAAGGTAATACAATGTGTGTTCACATGTAGTTAGTAACTATAGTGTTTGTGAAGGAAACTAATACAGTTCTAGGCTGTCACCATAGTCACATGTTGTCCTTAGCATGTAATGCGCAGCACTGAATACGATGTAGGAAGGTAATACAATGTGTGTTCACATGTAGTTAGTAACTATAGCATGTGTGATAGTAACTAATACAATTCTAGGCTGCCATCACAGTCACATGTTGTCCTTAGTTTGGAATGTGCAGCTCTGAATATGATGTAGGAAGGTAATAGAATGTGTGCTCACATGTATTTAGTAACTATAGTGTGTGTGATGGTAACTAATACAATTCTAGGTTGTCATCATTGTCATATTTTGTCCTTAGTTTGGAATGTGCAGTACTGAATATGATGTAGGAAGGTAATACAATGTGTGTTCACATGTAGTTAGTAACAATAGTGTGCGTTATGGTAAGTGATACAATTCTAGGCTGTCATCATACTCATATGTTGTCCTTAGTTTAGAATTTGCAGCACTGAATGTCACGTAGGAAGGTAATACAATGTGTGTAGACATGTAGTTAGTAACTATAGTGTGTGTGACTGTAACTAATACAATTCTAGGCTGTTATCATAGTCACATGTTGTCATTAGTTTGGAATGTGCAGTACTGAATATGGTGTAGGAAGGTAATACAATGTGTGCTCATAAGTAGTTAGTAACTATGGTGTGTATGATGGGAACTCATACAATTCTAGGCTGTCATCATAGGCAAATGTTGTTCTAAGTTTGTAATGTGCAGTAGTGAATGTGATGTAGGAAGTTAAGACAATGTGTGAACACATGTAGTTTGTAACTATAGTGTGTGTGATGATAACTAATACAATTCTAGGCTGTCATTGTAGTCATATGTTGTCCTTAGCTTGCAATGTGCTGCACTAAATATGATGTAGGGAGGTAATACAATGTGTGTTCACATGCAGTTAGTAACTATAGTGTGTGTGATGGTAACTAATACAGTTTTAGGCTGTCTTTGTATCATATGTTGTCCTTAGTTTGGAATGTGCAGCACTGAATATGATGTAGGAATGTAATACAGTGTGTGTTCACATGAAGTTAGCAACTATAGTGTGTGTGATGGTAATTAATACAATTCTAGGCTGTCATCATAGTCATATGTTGTCCTTAGTTTGTAATGTGCAGTATTGAATATGATGTAGGAAGGTAATACAATGTGTTTTGACATGTAGTTAGTAACTATAGTGTGTGTGATGCTAAGTAATACGATTCTAGGTTGTCATTATAGTCATATGTTGTCCTTAGTTTGGAATGTGCAGCCATTAATATGATGTAGGGAAGTACTACAATGTGTGTTCACATAAAGTTAGTAACTATAGTGTGTGTGTGATGGTAACTAATACAATTCTAAGCTGTCATCCTACTCATATGTTGTTGTTAGTTTGGAATGTGCAGTATTGAATGTGATGTAGGAAAGTAATGCAATGTGTGATCACATGTAGTTAGTAGCTATAGTGTGTGTGATGGTAACATATACAGTGTTATGGTGTCACCATAGTCATATGTTGTTATTAGCTTGGGATGTGCAGTACTGAATGGGATGTGAGAAGGTAATACAATGTGTGTTCACATGTAGTTAGTAACTGTAGTGTGTGTGAAGGTAACTAATACAATTCTAGGCTGTCATCATAGTCACATCTTGTCCTTTGTTTGGAATGTGCAGCACTGAATATGATGTAGGAAGGTAAAACAATGTGTGTTCACATGTAGTTAGTAACTATACTGTGTGTGATGGTAACTAATATAATTCTAGGCTGTCAACGTAGTCGTATGTTGCACTTACTTTGGAATGTGCAGCACTGAATGTGATGTTGGAAGGTAATACAATATGGGTCAACATGTAGTTAGTAACTATACTGTGTGTGATGGTAACTAATACCCTTCTAGGCTGTCATCATTGTCACATGCTGTCCTTAGTTTGGAGTGTGCAGCACTGAATATGATGTAGGGACTTAATACAATGTGTGTTCACATGTAGTTAATAACTATAGTGTGTGCGATGGTAACATACAATTCTATGTTGTCACCATAGTCATATGCTGCCCTTAGTTTGGAATGTGCAGTACTGAATATGATATAGGAAGGTTATATAATGTGTGTTAATATGTAGTTAGTAACTATGGGGCATGTGATTGCAACTAATACAATTCTAGATTGTCATCATAGTCGTATGTTGTCCTTAGTTTGAAATGTGTAGTACTGAATATGATGTAGGAGGGTAATACAATGTGTGATTGCATGTAGATAGTAATTATGGTGTGTGTGAGGATAACTAATACAATTCTAGGCTGTCATCATAGTCACATGTTGTCCTTAGTTTGTAATGTGCAGCACTGAATATGATGTAGGACGGTAATACAATGTGTTTTCACAAGTAGTTAGTAACTATAGTGTGTGTGATGGTAACTAATACAATTCTAGGCTGCCATCATAGTCATATGTTGTCCTTAGTTTGGAATGTGCAGCACTAAATATGATGTAGGACGGTAATACAGTGTGTATTCACATGCAGTTAGTAACTATAGTGTGTGTGATGGGAACTAATACAATTCTAGACTGTCATCATAGTCACATGTTGTCCATAGTTTGTAATGTGCAGCACTGAATACGATGAAGGAATGTAATACAATGTGTGTTTACATGTAGTTAGTAACTATGGTGTGTGTGATGGTAACTAATACAATTCCAGGCTGTCATCATAGTCACATGTTGTCCTTAGTTTGGAATGTGCAGCACTGAATATGATGTAGGAATGTAATACAATGTGTGTTCACATGTAGTTAGTAACTATAGTGTGTGTGATGGTAACTAATACAATTCTAGGCTGTCATACTTATATGTTGTCCTTAGTTTGGAATATGCAGTATCGAATATGATATAGGAAGGTAATACAATGTGTGTTCACATGAAGTTAATATCTATAGTGTGTGTGATGGTAACATATACAATTCTATGTTGTCACCATAGTCATATTTTGTCCTTAGTTTGGAATGCGCAGTACTGAATATGATATAGGGAGGTTATACAATGTGTATTAATATGTAGTTAGTAACTATGGAGCATGTGATGGTAACTAATACAATTCTAGGTTGTCATCATAGTCATATGTTGTCCTTAGTTTGGAATGTGCAGCACTGAATATGATGTAGGAAGGTAATACAATGTGTGTTCACATGCAGTTATTAACTATAGTGTGTGTGATGGTAACTAATACAATTCTAGGCTGCCATCATAGTCATATGTTGTCCTTAGTTTGAAATATGCAGCACTGTATATGATGTAGGAAGGTAATACAATGTGTGTTCACATGCAGTTAGTAACTATAGTGTGTGTGTGTTCATAGGTTCATAGGTTCATAGGTTAGTACTAAGCTAACTGCCCTTGCGAGCCATTTCAAGCCTAGCCAATTATCCCTTGTGAGACTCAAACCCTGTACCTTGTGTTTGTAAGGCAAACACTTTAACCATTAGGCCACCCTCCCAACCCGTGTGATGGTAACTAATACAATTCTTGGCTATCATCATAGTGACATGTGCTTAGTTTGTAATGTGCAGCATTGAATATGATGTAGGAATATAATACAATATGTGTTCACATGTAGATAGTAACTATAGTGTGTGTGATGGTAACTAATACAGTTTTAGGCTGTCATCGTAGTCATATGTTTCACTTAGTTTGGATTGTGCAGCACTGAATATGATGTTGGAAGGTAATACAATGTGTGTTCACATGTAGTTAGTATCTGTAGTATGTGTGATGGTAACTATTATAATTCTAGGCTGTCATCATACTCATATGTTGTACTTAGTATGGAATATGCAGTAATGAATATGATTTAGGAAGGTAATACAATGTGTGTCTCCATGTAGTTAACTATAATGTGTGTGATGGTAACATATACAATTCTATGTTGTCACCATAATCATATGTTGTCCTTAGTGTGGAATGTGCAGTACTGAATATGATATAGGGAGGTAATACAATCTGTGTTAATATGTAGTTAGTAACTATGGGGCATGTGATGGTAACTAATACAATTCTAGGTTGTTATCTTAGTCATACGTTGTCCTTAGTCTGTAATGTGTAGTACTGAATATGATGTAGGAGAGTAATACAATGTGTGATCGCCTGTAGTTAGTAACTATGGTGTGTGCGATGGTAACTGATACAATTCTAGGTTGTCATCATAATCATATGTTGTTCTTAGTTTGGAATGTGCAGTACTGAATATGATGTAGGAAGGTAATACAATGTGTGTTCAGATGTAGTTAGTAACTATTGTGTGTGTGATGGTAACTAATACAATTTTAGGCTGCCATCATAGTCATATGTTTTCCTTAGTTTGGAATGTGCAGGACTGGGTATAATGTAGGAAAGTAATACAATATGTGTTCATATGTAGTAAGTAACTGTAGTGTGTATGATGGTAACTAATACAATTCTAGGTTGCCATCATAGTCATATGTTGTCCTTAGTTTGGAATGTGCAGTACTGGGTACGATGTAGGAAGGTAATACAATTTGTGTTCACATGTAGTTAGCTACTGTAATGTGTGTGATCATAACTAATACAATTCTAGGCTGCCATCATAGTCACATGTTTTTCTTAGTTTGGAATATGCAGCGCTGAATATGATGTAGGAAGATAATACAATGTGTGCTCACATGTAGTTAGTATCTTTTAAATGTCTGATGGTAACTAGTACAATTCTAGGCTGTCATCATAATCAGATGTTGTCCTTTGTTTGGTATGTGCAGCACTGAATATGATGTAGGAAGGTCATACAATGTGTGTTCACTTGTACTAAATGACCATAGTGTGTGTGATTGTAACTAATACAATTCTAGCTGTCATCATAGTCATATGTTGCCCTTAGTTTGGAATGTGCAGTGTTGGGTATGATGTAGGAAGGTAATACAATGTGTGTTCACATGTAGTTAGTGACTATACTTTGTGGGATGGTAATTAATATAATTTTAGGCTTTTATCCTAATCATATGATATGCTTAGTTTGGAATGTGCAGTACTAAATGTGATGTTAGAAGTTATTACAATATGTGTTCACATGTAGTTAGTAACTTTAGTGTGTGTGATGGTAACTAATACAATTCTAGGTTGTCATCATAGTCATGTGTTGTACTTAGTTCATAATGTCCAGTGCTGAATTTGATGTAGGAAGGTATTACAGTATGCGTTTACATGTAGTTAGTAACTATAGTATGTTTGATGATAACTAATACAATTCTAGGAGTCATTGTAGTCAGATGTTGTCCTTAGTTTGGAATGTGCAGCACTGAATGTGATGTAGGAAGGTAGTACAATGTGTGTGCACATGTAGTTTGTTATTATAGTGTGTGTGATGGTAACTAATGCAATTCTAGGCTGTCATCGTAGTCACATGTTTTTCTTAGTTTGGAATGTGCAGCACTGAATGTGACTTAGGAATGTAATACAATGTGTGCTCACATGCAGTTAGTAACTATAGTGAGTGTGATGGTAAATAATACAATTCTAGGTTGTCATCATAGTCACATGTTGTCCTTAGTTTGGAATGTGCAGTACTGAATGTGATGTAGGAAGGTAATACAATGTCTGTTCACATGTAGTTAGCGACTATAATGTGTGTGATGGTAACTAATACAATTCTTAGTTGTCATCATAGTCATATGTTGTCCTTAGTGTGGAATGTGCAGTACTGAATGTGATGTGAGATGGTAATACAATGTGTGTTCACATGTAGTTAGTAACTATAGTGTGTGCAATGTTAACTAATACAATTCTTTCTTGTCATTATAGCCATATGTCATCCTTAGTTTGGAATGTGCAGTAGTGAATGGGATGTAGGAAGGTAATGCAATGTGCGTTCACATGTAGTTAGTAACTACACTGTGTGTGATGGTAACTAATACAATTCTAGGCTATTATTATAGTCATATGTTGTCGTTAAAACTTGTAAAAACGCTGGTATTGTCAACAATAAAGGATGGTGCAGGAAAAAAAAGTAATCCACTGCATATAAGGTTAACACCTTATTTAGAAGTTCGTTGGTCAGCGTAAAGTCAACGAAAATACACTGGTGTGAAACTTCTAAGTAAGCAAAAAAGTTTTAATGAACAGAACAAATAGCGTGAAACGCTACAAGCGTTTTTCATTCTGTATGTAACAGAACTTCTTCAGACAGCAGCCAGTACAAATTCAAACAGTCATTAAATAAACTTTTCAAATTTAATGCAAGCACTTAATTAGCTAATTAATAGCATTTCAGCCTACATTTAAAGAGGCAATGCACGCTATTAAGCATCACTGCAACAAAACCAGAATACTAAATCTACTGATCTAGTATCAGATCTACTGATCTATACTGATTAAAGTAATAAGTAATGGAGTTATGTATTACCATTATATATTTTTAAATAATTCATTGCTTAGATTAACTAAGTTAGTATACATAAGAAAAGCCTTTAATAAGGGTTGTACTTAGTTATTATGTTTTTAATTTATAAGTTTTAACATTTTTATATATTATATATATGTATACTTTTCATAAATATTTTTAACATTACACAACATTATGTGGTTTTGGTAAAATGAGTTTTTGTATGTTAGGTAGATTTAGTATTTTGGTTTTGTTGCAGTGATGCTTAATAGTGTGCATTGCCTCTTTAAATGGAGGCTGAAATGCTAAGTTAGTATACATAAGAAAAGCCTTTAATAAGGGTTGTACTTAGTTATTATGTTTTTAATTTATAAGTTTTAACATTTTTATATATTATATATATGTATACTTTTCATAAATATTTTTAACATTACACAACATTATGTGGTTTTGGTAAAATGAGTTTTTGTATGTTAGGTAGATATAGTATTTTGGTTTTGTTGCAGTGATGCTTAATAGCGTGCATTGCCTCTTTAAATGGAGGCTGAAATGCTATTAATTAGCTAATTAAGTGCTTGCATTAAATTTGAAAAGTTTATTTAATGACTGTTTGAATTTGTACTGGCTGTTGTCTGAAGAAGTTCTGTTACATACAGAACGAAAAACACTTGTAGCGTTTCACGCTATTTGTTCTGTTCATTAAAACTTTTTTGCTTACTTAGAAGTTTCACACGAGTGTATTTTCGTTGACTTTACGCTGACCAACGAACTTCTAAATAAGGTGTTAACCTTATATGCAGTGGATTACTTTTTTTTCCTGCACCATCCTTTATTGTTGACAATACCAGCGTTTTTACAAGTTTCAGTGAGTTGCTTTGGTTCTTTCTTATATGTTGTCGTTAGTTTGGAATGTGCAGTACTGAATGTGATGTTGGAAAGTAATACAATGTGTGTTCACATGTAGTTAGTAACTACACTGTGTGTGATGGTTACTAATAGAATTCCAGGCTGTCATCATAGTCACATGTTGTCCTTAGTTTGGAATGTGCAGCACTGAATATGATGTGGGAAGGTAATAAAATGTGTGTACACATGTAGCTAGTTACTACGGTGTGTGTGATGGTAACTAATAGAATTCTAGGCTGCCATCATAGTCATATGGTGTTCCTAGTTTGTAATGTGCAGTACTGAATGTGATGTAGGAGGGTAACACAAAGTGTGTACACAAGTATTTAGTAATTATACAGTGTGTGATGATAACTAAAAACATAGAGACAGTGTATTACTTTAAGCTCCTTATAAAACAATGTTTAAACCTTTAAAGCACAGGTCATGCTACAAACTGACACTAATTATTCAGAAAGATTAGTAATTACAGAAGGAGGCAAGTTTGGCCAAATATCAGGTGCCTAGAAGAGCATTCTTGGCTAGCATCAAAGGCTAAAATAATACTAATCTCAGGAACTCTAATCGTATCCTGACTTAGTTTTGGAGTCCAATCCTGTCATGGTATTAGAAACCTAAAAGAGTTGTAGAAATTAATCCAAGGGAAAATACAGTGGTGGCTTTCCCATGAACTGTCAATAGGTTAAACTAACAAGAAAATGGGATACGTGTGTGTGTGTGTGTGTGTGTGTGTGTGTGTGTGTGTGTGTGTCTTACACACACACACACATATATATATATATATATATATATATATATATATATATATATATAGGTCTACCTGATAACATCAAAACTGCAAAACGCCGCCGGCGAGAACACCGACACCGGAAGATCGACAACGGTAATGATTGACAGTTGAAAATCCTGACGCTGTGAACACCGACATGTTAAGGTAAGTGTGGGGTTAGGGTTAGGGGTGGATTAAGGGAGTTAGGGTTAGGGTGCGGATCAGGTCAGTGTGCGATAGTGACAGGCTGTTGGGTTAGGGTCTGGTTAAGTGAGTTAGGGTTAGGGCTCGGGTTAGGTGAGTGTGCGATAGTGGCAGACCTTAGGGTAAGGGTTTGGGTTAAGGTTATTGCATAGATAGTTGTGTATGTAAGGTTTAGTATAGGTTTGTAAGGTTTTTGTTGTGCTTGTGTTGTGTCTGCTTTTTGGACAGGGGATTTGTTTTGTTTGTTGATTGTCAGGATTGTGGTTTGTCGGGCATGTGAAGTTTCGTGTTTTTGAACTTTCAGTTTTGTGGTGTCGGTGATTTTGTTGTCAGTGTTTTAGCGTGTCAGTGTTATCAGGTAGACCCATATATATATATATATATATATATATATATATATATATATATATATATATATATATATATATATACATATAGACATACTGTACATATATATATATATATATATATATATTTATTTTTTTTTACATACTGTAAATATATATAAATATATATATATATATATATATATATATATATATATATATATATATATATATATTAAATTTGTATTTATTTATTTGTTTATTTTTGTTTTGATTGATGTGATATTTTTGCTATTGCACTGATGTCTGTGTTTGTAAGTGTCCTAGTGACTCAGGTCATGGCTGAGAAATGTCACAAGACCAGTTATCCTATCTGTTATCAAATATATGAAATAAAATAAAACACACAATACTTGATACATAACTTGTAATTAAAGCTTCTGTCACAGAGCAGGTAACGCAACAGAAGTGCACTATTTTCACTATTCACTATTTTCACAATCCATGATATTGTAAACATGATAAGGTGTAGAAATAGTAAAGAATCATGATACAGTAACAGAATAAATATATGTATGACTGCAGTGTGGATATTGTACATTTTATACATAAATTCAGTATGGACATAGCTAAATATGTGAGCTTTGAGACTGACATAAAATAGCTACTCATTGTTGAAGTAAA
The DNA here is from genome assembly GCF_019279795.1 of Protopterus annectens. NCBI lineage: Eukaryota > Metazoa > Chordata > Ceratodontiformes > Protopteridae > Protopterus > Protopterus annectens. The sequence goes on from NC_056737.1 coordinate 1,795,717,878, forward strand.
CAAAGGATTGGAATGTGAATTTGTTAATTAGTATTAAACAGATTAATGGGTTCATAGATATATATTAGGTAATCATTCTGCAGATCATTGCATGCTTAGTAACACTCAGTGAGTCTATGAACTTGTGAGTGTGGTTCAGGAATCTATGTTAACTTGCACAGCCAGCTGAGGAGAGGGTAGACACACACAGGAAATAGTAAGGTAAGGGCTGGTGGAAGAGGTTTGTTAAAATACAGGGAGTACATAAAGGAGTATCAGATAAGGTAAGTGGAAAGGAATGGTAGAAGGTGACAGAGGTGCGTGTAAGACCAATGGCTTGGAGGATAGTTGGGATGATTAAAGTAACAGGTAAAAAGAATGAATGGGATAAAAGAGAGCAAAGTGAAAAGAAAGAACTTTCTGAGTAAAGAGGAAGAGACAATGAGCAAGCTAGAAGGCAGAAAATTTAACAGGAAGCAGAAATGAACTGGGTGTTTGGGAAGTAAGATGGAACAGAAGGTTTCATACAGAAGCATTATACAGGAAGAGTGCACTGAAAGGAGATTTGAAAGAGATAGAGAGATAAACAAAGAGATAGAGCCTAATGTATCCCAGGAAAATGTGACTGAAGCAGACAGACAAGTGCAATAAGATGAAGAAATTATGGTACAATATCAGGATTGGTGGATTGTTTAAATTTCTTGCACTGCATTCTTCTTTGAAACTGCAGTTGATGCTGGATTAATTTTAGATTTCTGAAGACAGGCTCATAGATAAATTCTAGGCTAACTGCATTGAAGGGCCACTTTAAGCCTAGCCAGTAACCCAAGATCAGAATCAACCCCTGTATTTTGAGTTTGTGAGGCAAACACATTAACCATCATACCAAACCCAACCACATGTGCCAAACCCACCTAGATGAAGTCGCATATAAAAGTATTGGACATAAATAGGCAGTTGCTGTGCATTTTTGGGTACATTCTGTTAAGTATGATTTTGCACTTTATGAACAGTCCCAGTTTTTTGTTTCTTTTTTTGATTACCTGTCGGACATGGAGGTCACATTTTAGATTTTCAACAGTGATAATACCAGCTTATGTGGAAAACAAATTCAGTGGTGGTACCACTGGAAGAAAAATGGGTAAAGTTTGTTTTTATGTTAGAGATTGACTTGGGGTAAATAGCATTTGTTTAGTTTGATGAGGTTTAGTACAAGGTTGGACAGTTTGAGCCAGTTCAATGGAAGAGAAAGTCAGTTAAGTAGTGTTCTGAAACTCAGAGATTGTTTTGGCTTTGCAGATAAAGATTGAGTCATCATCATACTGGATATTGGTGAGCTAGTGGATGAAAGAGGAAGGTTGTTTTTGAATATATTTAAGAGAAGATGGCTAAGGATTGAACACTGATGGACTCCATCTGGTATGGAGATAAAAGAGGATTTGCACTGTTGATGTTGTATACTTTGGGTCCCATTTGTGAGGTGGGGATTACACCATTCTAGGGCTGAGGGGGAAGACAAAGGAATGAGAGACTGCAGAGTAGATTGGAGTGACAGCCTGTATCAAAAGCATTGGATAAGTCAAATAAGACTGACAACTCAAAGTAATTGTTGTTTTCGGGTCTGTGAGTGGTGATAAGGAAAGGTCATTGCTGTGGAGGGTGAAAGCAATGTTGGGATGGAGAGAAGAGGTTGTTGTTTAAAAGGCATATTGGGAGCTGAGAATGGATATATTTTTCATGGATCAGATAAAGGATAATTTGGCAGAAACAAAATGTCTGGATTAGTGCTGTGGACAGTGAGTAAGAAGATGTGTTATGACTAGCATGGTGTTTCACAAGGGGAGGAAGTAAGAAGACGTGTTACGACTAGCATGGTGTTTCACAGGAGGAAGAAGTAAGAACACATCTTATAACTAGCATAGTGTTTCACAGGAGGAAGAAGTAAGAAGACTTGTTATGACTAGCATGTTGAATCACAAAAGGAAGTAAGAAGACATGTTACGACTAGCATGGTGTTTCACAGGAGGAGGAAGTAAGAAGATGTGTTATAACTAGCAAGATGTTTCACAAGAGGAACAAGTAAGAAGATGTGCTGTGACTAGCATGGTGTATCACAGGAGGAAGAAGTAAGAAGATGTGTTATGACTAGCATGGTGTTTTAAAGGAGGAAGAAGTAAGAAGACGTGTTATGACTAGCATGGTGTTTCACAGAAGGAAGAAGTAAGAAGACATGTTATGAATAGCATGGTTTTTCACAAGAGAAAGAAGTAAGAAGACGTGTTATGACTAAAATGGTGTTTCACAGAAGGAAGTAAGAACACATGTTATGACTAGCATGGTGTTTCACAGGAGGAGGAAGTAAGAAGACGTGTTATAACTAGCATGAAGTTTCACAGGAGGAAGAAGAAAGAAGATGTGTTGTGACTATCATGGTGTATCACAGGAGGCAGAAGTAAGAAGCTGTTTTACGTCTAGCATGGTGTTTCACAGGAGGAAAAAGTAAGAAGGCCTGTTACAACTAGAATGGGGTTTCACGAGGGAAAGAAGTTACAACTAGCCTTGTGATCCACAGGAGGAAGAAGTAAGAAGACGTGTTACAACTAGCATAATGTTTCACAGGAGGTAGAAGTAAGAAGACGTGTTATGACTAGCAGGGTTTTCACAGGAGGAAGTAGTAAGAAGACGTGTTACAACCAGCATGGTGTTTCACAGGAGGAAGTAAGAAGATGTGTTATGACTAGCATGGTGTTTCACAGGAGGAAGAAGTAAGAAGACGTGTTATGACTAGCATGTTGAATCACAAAAGGAAGTAAGAAGACATGTTACAACTAGCATGGGGTTTCACGAGGGAAAGAAGTAAGAAGACCTGTTACAACTAGCCTGGTGATCCACAGGAGGAAGAAGTAAGAAGACGGGTTACAACTAGCATAATGTTTCACAGGAGGTAGAAGTAAGAAGACGTGTTATGACTAGCATGGCGTTTCACAGGAGGAAGTAGTAAGAAGACGTGTTACAACCAGCATGGTGTTTCACAGGAGGAAGTAAGAAGATGTGTTATGACTAGCATGGTGTTTCACAGGAGGAAGAAGTAAGAAGACGTGTTATGACTAGCATGGCGTTTCACAGGAGCTAGTAGTAAGAAGACGTGTTACAACCAGCATGGTGTTTCACAGGAGAAAGTAAGAAGACGTGTTATGACTAGCATGGTGTTTCACAGGAGGAAGAAGTAAGAAGACGTGTTATGAATAGCATGGTATTTCACAGGAGGAAGAAATAAGAAGATGTGTTATGACCAACATGGTTTTTCACAGTAGGAAGAAGTAAGAAGACATGTTACGACTAGCATGGTGATTCACAACAGGAAGAAGTAAGAAGACGTGTTATGACTAGCATGGTGTTTCACAACAGGAAGACGTAAGAAGACGCGTTATGACTATCATGGTGTTTCACAGGAGGAAAAAGTAAGACGACATGTTATGACTAGCATGGTCTTTCAGAGGAGGAAGATGTAAGAAGACATGTTCCTACTAGCATGGTGTTTCACAGGAGGAAGAGGAAAAAAGAAGTTTTGACTAGCATACTGTTTCACAGGAGGAAGTAAGAAGATGTGTTATGACTTGGATGGTGTTTCACAGGCGGAAGTAAGAAGACGTGTTATAACAAGCATGGTGTGTCACAAGGGGAAGAAGTAAGAAGATGTGTTAAAACTAGCATGGTGTTTCACAGGAAGAAGTCAGAAGACGTGTTATGACTAGCATGTTGGTTCACATGAGGAAGTAAGAAAAAGTGTTACGACTATCATAGTGTTTTATAGGGGGAAGAACTAAGAAGACATGTTACAACTAGCATGGTGATTCACAGGAGGAAGCAAGAAGAGGTGTTATGACTAGCACGGTTTTTCACAAGACGAAGAAGTAAGAAGACATGCTACAACTAGCATGGCATTTCACAGGTGGAAGTAAGAAGACATGTTATGACTAGCATGGTGTTTGACAGGAGGAAGAAGTAAGAAGACGAGTTATGACTAGCATGGTGTTTCACAGGAGGAAGTAAGAAGATGTGTTATGACTAGCATGGTTTTTCCCAAGAGGAAGAAGTAAGAAGACATGTTACGACTAGCATGGTATTTCACAGCAGGAAGAAGTAAGAAGACATGTAATGACTAGCATGGTGTGTCACAGGATGAAGTAAGAAGACATGTTATGAATAGCATGGTGTTTCACAGGAGGAAGAAGTAAGAAGACATGTTACAACTAGCATGGTGTTTCTTATGAGGAAGTAAGAAGATGTTTTATGACTAGCATGGTGTTTCACAGGAGGAAGAAGTAAGAGGGCAAGTTACAACTAGCATGGTGTTTCCCAGGAGGAAGAAGTAAGAAGACTTGTTATGACTAGCATTGTGTTTCACAGGAGGAAGAAGTAAGAAGACATGTTACAACTAGCATGGTGTTTCTTAGGAGGAAGTAAGAAGACGTTTTATGACTAGCATGGTGTTTCACAGGAGGAAGAAGTAAGAGGGCAAGTTACAACTAGCATGGTGTTTCACAGGAGGAAGAAGTAAGAGGGCAAGTTACAACTAGCATGGTGTTTCACAGGAGGAAGAAGTAAGAAGACATGTTACAACTAGCATGAAGTTTCACAAGAGGAAGAAGTAAGAAGACGTGTTACAATTAGCATGGTGTTTCACAGGAGGAAGAAGTAAGATGATGTGTTACAACTAGCATGATGTTTTACTGGTGGAAGAATTAAGAAAACTTGTTACAATTAGCATGGTGTTTCACGGGAGGAAGAAGTAAGATGACATGTTATGACTAGAATGGTGTTTCACAGGAGGAATAAGTAAGAAGACGTGTTACAACTAGCATGATGTTTTACTGGTGGAAGAATTAAGAAAACATGTTACAATTAGCATGGTGTTTCACGGGAGGAAGAAGTAAGATGACCTGTTACAATTAGCATGGTATTTCACAGCAGGAAAAAGTAAGAAGACATGTTATGACTAGCATGGTGTTTCACAGGAGGTAGAATTAAGAAGACGAGTTACAACTAGCATGGTGTTTCACAGGAGGAAGAAATACGTTGACATGTTATGACTAGCATGGGGTTTCACAGGAGAAGAAGTAAGAAGACGTGTTATGACTAGCATGGGGTTTCACAGGAGGAATAAGTAAGAAGACGTGCTACAACTAGCATGCTGTTTCACAGGAGGAAGAAGTAAGAAGACGTGTTACAACTAGCATGATGTTTCAAAGGAGGAAATAGTAAGAAGACATGTTATGACTAGCATGGTGTTTCACAGGAGGAAGAAGAAAGAAGAGTTGTTATGACTAGCATGGTGTTTCACAAGAGGAAGAATTAAGAAGACGTTTTACAACTAGCATGGTGTTTCACAGGAGGAAGAAGTAAAAAGACGTGTTACAACTAGCATGGTGTTTTACAGGTGGAAGAAGTAAACAGATTTGTTACGACTAGCATGGTGTTTCACAGGAGGAAGAAGACGTGTTACAACTAGCATGGTGTTTCACAGTAGGAAGAAGTAAGAAGGCATGTTATGACTAGCATGGTGCTTCACAGGAGGAAGAAGTAAGTTGACATGTTATGACTAGTATGGAGTTTCACAGGATAAGAAGTAAGAAGACGTGTTATGACTAACATGGTGTTTCACAGGAGGAAGAAGTAAGAAGACGTGTTACAACTAGCGTGGTGTTTCACAGGAGGAAGAAGTAAGAAGACGTGTTATGACTAGCATGGTGTTTCACAGGAGGAACTAAGAAGATGCGTTATGACTAGCATGGTTTTTCACTGGAGGAAGAAGTAAGAAGACATGTTATGACTAGCATGGTGTTTCACAGCAGGAAGAAGTAAGAAGATGTGTTACGACTAGCATGGTGTTTCACAGGAGGAAGTAAGAGGACATGTTATGACTAGCATGGTGTTTCACAGGATGAAGAAGTAAGAAGACGTGTTATGACTAGCATGGTGTTTCACAGGAGGAAGTAAGAAGACGGGCTATGACTAGCATGGTGTTTCACAGGAGGAAGAAGTAAGAAGATGAGTTATGATTAGCATGGTGTTTCACAGGAGGAAGTAAGAAGACGTGTTATGACTAGAATGGTGTTCCACTGGAAGAAGAAGTAAGAAGACATGTTGCAACTAGCACGGTGTTTCACAGGAGGAAGAAGTAAGAAGACATGTTATGACTAGCATGGTGTTTCACAGTAGGAAGAAGTAAGAAGACGTGTTACAACTAGCATGATGTTTTACTGGTGGAAGAATTAAGAAAACATGTTACAATTAGCATGGTGTTTCACGGGAGGAAGAAGTAAGAAGACGTGTTATGACTAGCATGGTATTTCACAGCAGCAAAAAGTAAGAAGACATGTTATGACTAGCATGGTGTTTCACAGGAGGTAGAATTAAGAAGACAAGTTACAACTAGCATGGTGTTTCACGGGAGGAAGAAGTACATTGACATGTTATGACTAGCATGGGGTTTCACAGGAGAAGAAGTAAGAAGACGTGTTATGACTAGCATGGTGTTTCACAGGAGGAATAAGTAAGAAGACGTGTTACAACTAGCATGCTGTTTCACAGGAGGAAGAAGTAAGAAGACGTGTTACAACTAGCATGATGTTTTACTGGTGGAAGAATTAAGAAAACTTGTTACAATTAGCATGGTGTTTCACGGGAGGAAGAAGTAAGATGACATGTTATGACTAGAATGGTGTTTCACAGGAGGAATAAGTAAGAAGACGTGTTACAACTAGCATGATGTTTTACTGGTGGAAGAATTAAGAAAACTTGTTACAATTAGCATGGTGTTTCACGGGAGGAAGAAGTAAGATGACCTGTTACAATTAGCATGGTATTTCACAGCAGGAAAAAGTAAGAAGACATGTTATGACTAGCATGGTGTTTCACAGGAGGTAGAATTAAGAAGACGAGTTACAACTAGCATGGTGTTTCACAGGAGGAAAAAGTACGTTGACATGTTATGACTAGCATGGGGTTTCACAGGAGAAGAAGTAAGAAGACGTGTTATGACTAGCATGGTGTTTCACAGGAGGAATAAGTAAGAAGACGTGTTACAACTAGCATGCTGTTTCACAGGAGGAAGAAGTAAGAAGACGTGTTACAACTAGCATGATGTTTCAAAGGAGGAAATAGTAAGAAGACATGTTATGACTAGCATGGTGTTTCACAGGAGGAAGAAAAAAGAAGAGTTGTTATGACTAGCATGGTATTTCACAAGAGGAAGAATTAAGAAGACGTTTTACAACTAGCATGGTGTTTCTCAGGAGGAAGAAGTAAAAAGACGTGTTACAACTAGCATGGTGTTTTACGGGTGGAAGAAGTAAACAGATTTGTTACGACTAGCATGGTGTTTCACAGGAGGAAGAAGACGTGTTACAACTAGCATGGTGTTTCACAGGAGGAAGAATTAAGAAGTGTTACAACTAGCATGGTGTTTCACAGGAGGAAGAAGTAAAAATACGTGTTATGCCTAGCATGAGATTTTACAGGAGGAAGAAGTAAGAAGTCGTGTTACAACTAGCATGGTGTTTCACAGGTGGAAGAAGTAAACAGACATGTTACGACTAGCATGGTGTTTCACAGGAGAAAGAAGAAGACATGTTACAACCAGCATGGGGTTTCACAGGAGGAAGAAGTAAGATTACGTGTTATGACTAGCATGTTGTTTCATAGGAGGAAGTATTAAGAAGACGTGTTACAACTAGCATGGTGTGTCACAGGAGGAAGAAGTAAGAAGTCATGTTACAACTAGCATGTTGTCTCACAGGATGAAGAAGTAAGATTACATGTTATGATTAGCATGGTGTTTCATAGGAGGAAGAATTAAGAAGACGTGTTACAACTAGCATGATGTGTCACAGGAGGAAGAAGTAAGAAGTCATGTTACGACTAGCATGGGGTTTCACAAGAGGAAGTAAGAAGACGTGTTAAGACTAACATATTGTTTTACAGGAGGAAGAATTTAGAAGACATGTTATGACTAGCATGGTGTTTCACAGGTGGAAGTAAGAAGACGTGTTATGACTACATGGTGTTTTACAGGAAGAAGAAGAAGACGTGTTACAACCAACATGGTCTTTCACAGGAGGAAGTAAGAAGACGTGTTATGAATAGCATGGTGTTTCACAGGAGAAAGAAGTAAGAAGACGTGTTGTGACTAGCATGGTATTTCATAGGAGGAAGAAGTAAGAAGACGTGTTATGACCAACGTGGTTTTTCACAGTAGGAAGAAGTAAGAAGACGGGTTATGACTAGCATCGTGTTTCACAGGAGGAAGAAGTAGGAACACGTGTTACAACTAGCATCGTGATTCACAACAGGAAGAAGTAAGGAGACGTTTTATGACTAGCACGGTGTTTCACATTAGGAAGAAGTAAGAAGATGTGTTACGACTATCATGGTGTTTCACAAGAGGAAGAAGTAAGAAGACATGTTATGACTAACATGGTGTTTCACAGGAGGAAGTAAGAAAACGTGTTATGACTAGCATGGTGTTGTAGAGGAGGAAGAAGTAAAAAGACATGTTATGACTAGCATGGTGTTTCACAGGAGGAAGTAAGAAGATGTGTTATGACTAGCACGGTGTTTCACACGAGGAAGTAATAAGATGTGTAATGACTAGCATGGTGTGTCACAGAAGGAAGAAGAAAGAAGACGTGTTACAACTAGCATGGTGTTTCAAAGGAGGAGAAAGTCAGAATATATGTTCTGACTAGCATGGTGTTTTAGAGGAGGAAGTAGTAAGAAGATATGTTACAACAAGTGTGGTGTTTTACAGGAGGAAGAAGTAAGAAGACATGTTATGACTAGCATACTGTTTCAAAGGAGGAAGTAAGAAGACGTGTTATAACAAGCATGGTGTGTCACAGGAAGAATTCAGAAGATGTGTTCTGTCTAGCATGTTGGTTCACATGAGGAAGTACAAGAAGTGTTACGACTAGCATGGTGTTTCACAGGAGGAACTAAGAAGATGTGTTATGACTAGCATGGTTTTTCACAGGAGGAAGAAGTAAGAAGACATGTTATGACTAGCATGGTGTTTCACAGCAGGAAGAAGTAAGAAGATGTGTTACGACTAGCATGGTGTTTCACAGGAGGAAGTAAGAGGACATGTTACGACTAGCATGGTGTTTCACAGGATGAAGAAGTAAGAAGACGTGTTATGACTAGCATGGTGTTTCACAGGAGGAAGTAAGAAGACGGGCTATGACTAGCATGGTGTTTCACAGGAGGAAGAAGTAAGAAGATGAGTTATGATTAGCATGGTGTTTCACAGGAGGAAGTAAGAAGACGTGTTATGACTAGAATGGTGTTCCACTGGAAGAAGAAGTAAGAAGACATGTTGCAACTAGCACGGTGTTTCACAGGAGGAAGAAGTAAGAAGACATGTTATGACTACCATGGTGTTTCACAGTAGGAAGAAGTAAGAAGACGTGTTACAACTAGCATGATGTTTTACTGGTGGAAGAATTAAGAAAACATGTTACAATTAGCATGGTGTTTCACGGGAGGAAGAAGTAAGAAGACGTGTTATGACTAGCATGGTATTTCACAGCAGGAAAAAGTAAGAAGACATGTTATGACTAGCATGGTGTTTCACAGGAGGTAGAATTAAGAAGACAAGTTACAACTAGCATGGTGTTTCACGGGAGGAAGAAGTACATTGACATGTTATGACTAGCATGGGGTTTCACAGGAGAAGAAGTAAGAAGACGTGTTATGACTAGCATGGTGTTTCACAGGAGGAATAAGTAAGAAGACGTGTTACAACTAGCATGCTGTTTCACAGGAGGAAGAAGTAAGAAGATGTGTTACAACTAGCATGATGCTTCAAAGGAGGAAATAGTAAGAAGACATGTTATGACTAGCATGGTGTTTCACAGGAGGAAGAAGAAAGAAGAGTTGTTATGACTAGCATGGTGTTTCACAAGAGGAAGAATTAAGAAGACGTGTTACAACTAGCATGGTGTATCACAGGAGGAAGAAGTAAAAAGACGTGTTACAACTAGCATGATGTTTCACAGGAGGAAGAAGTAAGAAGACGTGTTATGACTAGCATGGTGTTTCACAGGAGGAAGTAAGAAGATGTGTTATGACTAGAATGGTGTTTCACATCTAGAAGAAGTAAGAAGACATGTTGCAACTAGCACTGTGTTTCACAAGAGGAAGAAGTAAGAAGACTTGTTATGACTAGCATGGTGTTTCACAGTAGGAAGAAGTAAGAAGACGTGTTACAACTAGCATGATGTTTTACTGGTGGAAGAAGTAAGAAAACATGTTACAATTAGCATGGTGTTTCACAGGAGGAAGAAGTAAGATGACCTGTTACAATTAGCATGATGTTTCACAGGAGGAAGAAGTAAGTTGACATGTTATGACTAGCATGGGGTTTCACAGGAGGAATAAGTAAGAAGACATGTTACAACTAGCATGCTGTTTCACAGGAGGAAGAAGTAAACAGACATGTTACAGCTGGCATGGTGTTTCACAGGAGGAAGAAGTAAGAAGACGTGTTACAACTAGCATGATGTTTCAAAGGAAGAAGAAGTAAGAAGACGTGTTATGACTAGCATGGTGTTTCACAGGAGGAAGAAGCAAGAAGAGATGTTATGACTAGCATGGTGTTTCACAAGAGGAAGAAGTAAGAAGATGTGTTACAACTAGCATGCTGTTTCACAGGAGGAAGAAGTAAGAAGACGTGTTACAACTAGCGTGGTGTTTCACAGGAGGAAGAAGTAAGAAGATGTGTTACAACTAGCTTGATGTTTCACAGGATGAAGAAGTAAGAAGACGTGGTATGACTAGCATGGTGTTTCACAGGATGAAGAAGTAAGAAGACATGTTATGAATAGCATGGTGTTTCACAGGAGGAAGAAGTAAGAAGTTGTTTTACAACTAGCATAGTATTTCACAGGTGGAAGAAGTAAACAGATGTGTTACAACTAGCATGGTGTTTCACAGGAGGAAGAAGAAGACATGTTACAACTAACATGGTGTTTCACAGGAGGAAGAAGTAAGAAGTGTTACAACTAGCATGGTGTTTCTCAGGAGGAAGAAGTAATAATACGTGTTACGCCTAGCATGAGATTTCACAGGAGGAATAAGTAAGAAGACATGTTATGACTAGCATGGTGTTTTACAGGAGGAAGAAGTAAGAAGATATGTTATAACTAGCAGGGTGTTTCACAGGAGAAAGAAGTAAGAAGACTTGTTATGACTAGCATGGTGTTTCACAGGAGGAAAAAGTAAGAAGACGTGTTACATCTAGCATGAAGTTTCACAGGAGGAAGAAGTAAGAAGACGTGTTACAATTAGCATGGTGTTTCACAGGAGGAAGAAGTAAGATGATGTCTTACAACTAGCATGACGTTTCACAGGAGGAGGAAGTAAGAAGACGTGTTATGACTAGGATGGTGTTTCACAGTAGGAAGAAGTAAGAAGACTTGTTATGACTAGCATGGTGTTTCACAGGAGGAAGAAATAAGAAGACATGTTGAAACTAGCATGGTGTTTCACAGGAGGAAGAAGTAAGTTGACATGTTATGACTAGTATGGGGTTTCACAGGATAAGAAGTAAGAAGACGTGTTATGACTAGCATGGTGTTGCACAGGAGGAAGAAGTAAGAAGACGTGTTACAACTAGCGTGGTGTTTCATAAGAGGAAGAAGTAAGAAGTCGTTTTACAACTAGCATGGTGTTTCACAGGTGGAAGAAGTAAACAGACGTGTTACGACTAGCATGGTGTTTCACAGGAGAAAGAAGAAGACATGTTACAACTAGCACGGTGTTTCACAGGAGGAAGAAGTAAGAAGTGTTACGACTAGCATGGTGTTTCACAGGAGGAAGAAGTAAGAATACGTGTTACGCCTAGCATGAGATTTCACAGGAGGAAGAAGTAAGAAGACGTGTTACAACTAGCATGGTGTTTCACGGGTGGAAGAAGTAAACAGACGTGTTATGATTACCATGGTCTTTCACAGGAGGAAGAAGAAGACGTGTTACAACTAGCATGGTGTTTCACAGGAGGAAGAAGTAAGAAGACGGGTTATGACTAGCATGCTGTTTCATAGGAGGAAGAATTAAGAAGACTTGTTACATCTAGTATTGTGTGTCACATGAGGAAGAAGTAAGAAGCCATGTTACAACTAGCATGCGGTTTCACAAGAGGAAGTAAGAAGACGTGTTATGACTAACATGGTGTTTCACAGGAGGAAGAAGTTAGAAGACATGTTATGACTAGCATGGTGTTTCACAGGAGGAAGTAAGAACACGTGTTATGACTACATGGTGTTTCACAGGAGGAAGAAGTATGAAGACGTGTTACAACCAACATGGTGTTTCACAGGAGGAAGTACGAAGGCGTGTTATGACTAGTATGGTGTTTCACAGGAGGAAGAAGTAAAAAGACATGTTATGACTAGCATGGTATTTCACAGGAGGAAGAAGTAAGAAGACGTGATATGACCAACATGGTTTTTCACAGTAGGAAGAAGTAAGAAGACAGGTTATGACTAGCATCGTGTTTCACAGGAGGAAGAAGTAGTAAGACGTGATACAACTAGCATCGTGATTCACAACAGGAAGAAGTAAGGAGACGTGTTATGACTAGCATGGTGTTTCACATTAGGAAGAAGTAAGAAGATGTGTTATGACTATCATGGTGTTTCACAAGAGGAAGAAGTAAGAAGACATGTTGTGACTAGCATGGTGTTTCACAGGCGGAAGTAAGAAGACGTGTTATGACTAGCATGGTGTTTTAGAGTAGGAAGAAGTAAGAAGACATATTATGACTTTCATGGTGTTTCAGAGGAGGAAGAAGTAAGAAGACATGTTACGACTAGCATGGTGTTTCACAGGAGGAAGTAGGAAGATGTGTTATGACTAGTATGGTGTGTCACAGAAGGAAGAAGAAATACGACGTGTTACAACTAGCATGGTGTTTCAGTGGAGGAAAAAGTCAGAATATATGTTCCGACTAGCATGGTGTTTTAGAGGAGGAAGTAGTAAGAAGATATGTTATGACAAGTGTGGTGTTTCACAGGAGGAAGAATAAAGAAGACATGTTAAGACTACCATGTTGTTTCACAGGAGGAAGTAAGAAGATGTGTTTTAACTTGGATGGTGTTTTACAGGAGGAATTAAGAAGATGTGTTATAACAAGCATGGTGTGTCACAGGAAGAAGTCAGAAGATGTGTTATGTCTAGCAGATTGGTTCACATGTGGAAGTAAGAAGAAGTGTTATGACTATCATGGTGTTTCACATGAGAAAGAAGTAAGAAGACATGTTACGACTAGCATGGTGTTTCACAGGAGGAAGTAAGAGGACATGTTATGACTAGCATGGTGTTTCACAGGAGGAAGAGGTAAGAAGACATGTTACAACTATCATGGTGTTTCACAGGAGGAAGAAGTAAGAAGACATGTTATGACTAGCATGGTGTTTCACAGGAGGAAAAAGTAAGAAGATGAGTTATGATTAGCATGGTGTTTCACAGGCAGAAGTAAGAAGACGTGTTATGACTAGCATGGTGTTTCACATGAGGAAGAAGTAAGAAGGCGTGTAATGACTAGCATGGTGTTTCACAGTATGAAGAAGTAAGAAGACATCTTACAACTAGCTTGATATTTTGCAGGAGGAAGAAGTCAGAAAACATTACAATTAGCATGGTGTTTCACAGGAGGAAGAAGTAAGATGACTTGTTACAATTAGCATGATGTTTCACAGGAGGAAGAAGTAAGAAGAGAAGTTATGACTAGCATTGTGTTTCACAGGAGGAAGAATTAAGAAGACGTGTTACAACTAGCACGGTGTTTCACAGGAGGAAGAAGTAAGTTGACATGTTATGACTAGCATGGGGTTTCACAGGAGAAGAAGTTAGAATACGTGGTATGACTAGTATGGTGTTTCACAGGAGAAATAAGTAAGAAGACGTGTTACAACTAGCATGCTGTTTCGCAGGAGGAAGAAGTAAGAAGACATGTTACAACTAGCATGGTGTTTTACAAGAGGAAGTAAGAAGACATGTTATGACTAACATGGTGTTTCACAGGAGGAAGTAAGAAGACGTGTTATGACTAGCATGGTGTATCACAGGTGAAAGAAGTAAGAAGACATTTTATGACTAGCAAGATGTTTTACAAGAGGAAGAAGTAAAAAGACGAGCTACGACTTGCATGGTGTGTCAAAGGTGAAGAAGTAAGAAGATGTGTTATGACTAGCATGGTGTTTCATAGTAGGAAGAGGTAAGAAGACAAGTTACATCTAATATGGTTTTTCAGAGGAAGGTGTAAGAAGACATGTTATGACTAGCATGGTGTTTCACAGGAGGAAGAAGTAAGAAGACATGTTATGACTAGCATGGTGTTTCACAGGAGGAAGAAGTAGGAAGGCGTGTTATGACTAGTATGGTGTTTCACAGGAGGAAGTAAGAAGATGTGTTATGACTAGCATGATGTTTCACAGAAGGAAGAAGTAAGAAAACGTGTTATGACTAGCATGGTGTTTCACAGGAGGAAGAAGTAAGAAGATGTGTTACAACTAGCATGATGTTTCACAGGAGGAAGAATTAAGAAGATGTGTTACAACTAGCATGAAGTTTCACAGGAGAAAGAAGTAAGAAGAAGTGTTATTACTAGTAGCACAGTGTTTCACAGGAGGAGGAAGTTAGATGATGTATTAAAACTAGCATGATATTTCACAGGAGGAAGAAGTAAGAAGATGTGTTATGACTAGCATGGGGTTTCACAGGAGAAGAAGTAAGAAGACGTGTATGACAAGCATGGGGTTTCATAGGAGGAAGAAGTAAGAAGACGTGTTACAACTAGCATGGTGTTTCACAGGAGGAAGAAGTAAGAAGTGTTAGAACTAGCATGGTGTTTCACAGCAGGAAGAAGTAAGATGTTATAGGAAGAAGTAAGAGAACGTGTTATTACTAGCATGGTGTTTCACAGGAGGAAGAAGTAAGAAGACATGTTATGACTAGCATGGTGTTTCACAGGAGGAAGTAGGAAGACGTGTTATGACTAGAATGGTGTTTCACAGGAGGAAGAAGTAAGAAGACATGATGCAACTAGCATGGTGTTTCCTAGGAGGAAGAAGTAAGAAGACGTGTTATGACTAGCATGGTGTTTCACAGGAAGAAGAAGTAAGAAGATGTGTTACAACTAGCAGGGTGTTTCACAGGAGGAAGAAGTAAGAAGACTTGTTATGACTAGGGTGATGTTTTACAGGAGGAAAAAGTAAGAAAATGTGTTACAATTAGCATTGTGTTTCACAGGAGGAAGTAGTAAGATGACGTGTTATGACTAGCATGGTGTTTCACAGTAGGAAGAAGTAAGAAGATATGTTAAGATTAGCATGGGGTTTTACAGGAGAAGAAGTAAGAAGACGTGTTACAACTAGCATGTTGTTTCATAGGCGGAAGAAGTAAGAAGACGTGTTACAACTAGTATGATGTTTCACAGGAGGAAGAAGTAAGAAGAAGTGTTATGACTAGCGTGATGTTTTACAGGAGGAAGAAGTAAGAAGAGATGTTGTGACTAGCATGGTGTTTCACAAGAGGAAGAAGTAAGAAGACGTTTTACACCTAGCATGGTGTTTCACAGGAGGAAGAAGTAAGCAGACTTGTTAAGACTAGCATGGTGTTTCACAGGAGGAAGAAGTAAGAAGTGTTAGAACTAGCATGGTTTTTCACAGCAGGAAGAAGTAAGAAAACATGTTACGCATAGTATGATGTTTCACAGGAGGAAGAAGTAAAAAAATTTGTTATGACTTGCATGGTGTTTCACAGGAGGAAGAAGTGAGATGATGGGTTATGACTAGCATGATGCTTCACAGGAGGAAGAAGAAAGATTACGTGTTATGTCTAGCATGGTGTTTCACAGGAGGAAGAAGTAAGATGACGTGTTAAAACTAGCATGATATTTCACAGGAGGAAGAAGTAAGAAGATGTGTTATGACAGCCATGGGGTTTCACAGGAGAAGAAGTAAGAATACGTGTTACAACTAGCATGGTGTTTCACAGGAGGAAGAAGTAAGAAGATATGTTACAACTAGCATGGTGTTTCATAGGAGGAAGAAGTAAGAAGACGTGTTACAACTAGTATTATATTTCACAGGAGGTAGAAGTAAGAGGACGTGTTATGACTACCATGGTGTTTCACAGGAGGAAGAAGTAAGGAGAGATGTTATGACTAGCATGGTGTTTCACAGGAGGAAGAAGTAAGAAGACGTGTTTTGACTAGCATGGTGTTTCACAGGAGGAAGTAAGAAGACATGTTATGACTAGAATGTTGTTTCACAGGAGGAAGAAGTAAGAAGACATGTTGCAACTAGCATGGTGTTTCCCAGGAGGAAGAAGTAAGAAGATGTGCTAAGACTAGCATAGTGTTTCACAGGAGGAAGAAGTAAGAAGATGTGTTACAACTAGCAGGGTGTTTCACAGGAGGAAGAAGTAAGAAGACTTGTTATGACTAGCATGGTGTTTCACAGTAGGAAGAAATAAGAAGACGTGTTACAACTAGGATGATGTTTTACAGGAGGAAGAATTAAGAAAACATGTTACAATTAGCATGGTGTTTTAGAGGGGGAAGAAGTAAGATGACATGTTACAATTAGCATGATGTTTCACAGGAGGAAGAAGTAAGAAGACGTGTTATGACTAGCATGGTGTTTCACAGGAGGAATAAGTAAGAAGACGTGTTATGACTAGTATGATGTTTCACAGGAGGAAGAAGTAAAAAGACGTGTTATGACTAGTATGATGTTTCACAGGAGGAAGAAGTAAGAAGACGTGCTACAACTAGCATGGTGTTTCACAGGAGGAAGAAGTAAGCAGACGTGTTCCAACTAGCATGGTGTTTCATAGGAGGAAGAAGTAAGAAGACGTGTTACAACTAGCATGGTGTTTCACAGGAGGAAGAAGTAAGAAGTGTTAGAACTAGCATGGTGTTTCACAGCAGGAAGAAGTAAGATGTTACGCCTAGCATGGTGTTTCACAGGAGGAGGAAGTAAGAAGATGGGTTATGCCTAGCATGGTGTTTCACAGGAGGAAGAAGTAAGAAGACGTGTTACGACTAGCATGGTGTTTCACAAGAGGAAGAAGTAAGAAGATGTGTTATAACTAGCATGGTGCTTCACAGGAGGAATAAGAAGACGTGTTTTGACTAGCATGGTTTTTCACAGGAGGAAGAAGTAAGATGACGTGTTACAACCAGCATGGTGTTTCACAGGCAGAAGAAGTAAGAAGGCATGTTACATCTAGCATGGTGTTTCGCAGGAGGAAGCAAGAAGACGTGTTCTGACTAGCGTGGTGTATCACAGGTGAAAGAAGTAAGAAGACATTTTATGACAGGAGGAAAAAGTAAAAACACGTGTTATGACTAGCTTGGTGTATCACAGGCGAAGAAGTAAGAAGACATGTTATTACTAGCATGGTGTTTCATAGGAGGAAGAGGCAAGAAGACGTGTTATGACTAGCATGGTGTTTCACAGGTGGAAGAAGTAAGAAGACGTGTTACAACTAGCATGGTGTTTTACAACAGGAAGTAAAAAGACATGTTATGACTAACATGGTGTTTCACAGGAGGAAGTAAGAAGACGTGTTATGACTAGCATGGTGTATCACAGGTGAAGAAGTAAGAAGACATTTTATGACTAGCATGATGTTTCACAAGAGGAAGAAGTAAAAAGACGAGCTACGACTAGCATGGTGTGTCACAGGTGAAGAAGTAAGAAGACGTGTTATGACTAGCATGGTGTTTCATAGTAGGAAGAGGTAAGAAGACAAGTTACATCTAATATGGTTTTTCAGAGGAAGATGTAAGAAGACATGTTATGACTAGCATGGTGTTTCACAGGAGGAAGAAGTAGGAAGGCGTGTTATGACTAGCATGGTGTTTCACAAGAGGAAGTAAGAAGATGTGTTACGACTAGCATGATGTTTCACAGAAGGAAGAAGTAAGAAGACGTTTTATGACTAGCATGGTGTTTCACAGTAGGAAGAAGTAAGAAGATGTGTTACAACTAGCATGATGTTTCACAGGAGGAAGAATTAAGAAGATGTGTTACAACTAGCATAAAGTTTCACAGGAGAAGATGTGTTATTACTAGCATGGTGTTTCACAGGAGGAAGAAGTTAGATGATGTATTAAAACTAGCATGATATTTCACAGGAGGAAGAAGTAGGAAGATGTGTTATGACTAGCATGGGGTTTCACAGGAGAAGAAGTAAGAAGACGTGTATGACAAGCATGGTGTTTCATAGGAGGAAGAAGTAAGAAGACGTGTTACAATTAGCATGGTGTTTCACAGGAGGAAGAAGTAAGAAGATATGTCCAAAATGATACAAAAATCACTGAACCCACAGACATTGCCAACATACTGGCAGACAGGTTCAGTGCTAATTTCTCCCCTCCCCCCCCCAAAAGGAGAAATATCTATCCCACCAGAGTCTAGCCTCCCAAACATTTCAGATGCCCAGGTGAGAGCTGCTCTCTCTAAAGCAAAAAACACAGCATCAATGGGACCGGACGGTGTCCCCGGCTGTGTGCTACACGAACTCAATGAGGAACTAAACCCACACATAAGGCTGCTGTTTAATCTTAGCCTTACTACAGGATACGTACCCAAAGAATGGCGTACGGCAACTGTGGTCCCACTCCACAAAGGCGGTGCTTCTATGGACCCTGGAAATTACCGCCCCAAATGCTTGATGAGCCTTGTCTGCAAAGCTATGGAGAGGATCATAATGGAACTCATAAATAAAGACATTGGGGACCTACAGACACTGGATCCTACCCAATTTGGCTTTGTCAAGGGCAGATCCTGCCTCTTGAACTTGGTCGACTTTTTCAAAACAGTCAATAAGGCCATTGATGAGGGTAAGGCAGTTCACACAGCCTACCTTGACCTAGCAAAAGCGTTCGACACAATACCCCACTCGGGCATCATAGAAAAGATCACCAGCTTAGATGTAAACCCATATGTCACAAGATGGGTTGCAAACTGGCTCAAGGACAGAACCCACAGGGTTAGAGTTGCTGGTGCCATGTCAGATTCTAAGCCGGTCACGAGCGGTGTCCCACAGGGCTCAGTCCTGGGCCCCCTCTTGTTCGGCATTTATTTTTCTGAAGTGCAGGCAAACATAGGGGGATTGTGGCTGACAAAATTTGCAGATGACTGCAAACTGGGCACCATAATTGACACTCCATCAGACACAGACATCCTCCAGAGAGGTCTCATAGAAATGGAAAACTGGTACCAGAGCCATGGCCTTAAGCTAAATGCCAAAAAATGTATAGTCATACCCTTTGGGAAAAACAAGGTAACCCCTAATTACCACATAGGTGGTAATCCATTAAACACGGAAGAAGTTATCAGGGACCTGGGGACCCAAGTTGACAGTAACCTCTCTTTTGACACTCACATTGCCAAAGTGGTTAGGAAGACCTTCTACATTGCCCACCTGATCATGAAGGGATTCACATCCAGATCAGGAGAGGTCATTGTGCCCCTGTACTCTTCACTTATCAGACCAATGATTGAGTACAATGCCCCATTCGGAATGTACCTTACCCGACACCTGCAGCAGTTGGAAAGACCCCAAAAGTTCCTCACCAAAACGATAAAGGGGCTCAAACATATGTCATACGCTGCCCAACTGAAGAAACTCCAGCTCTATTCAGTCTCATACCGTCTGCTCAGAGGTGATCTGTGCCTGACATACAAGGCCATGTCCAACCTGGAATTAATGGACATGCTCCACCTCAAAAAATCCAAATCCACCAGAGCCACGAGAGCAAGAGACTTAAACCTCAACACGGATATAAATAGGATGTGCTGGAGGGACAGATTCATCACCCAGAGACTCCCTACACTATGGAACAGAATCCCAGTCCATGTGAGGCAGAGCCCCTCACTGACTCTGTTCAAGAGAAATCTTGACGAGTGGATGGGAGATCGTAGGTTTACCCCGGGAATCATCTCTGTGTCAGTGCTGGACAGAAGCACAGCAAACTAATGGGTATAGTGTTCTCATCCTAAGGGGTGGTGAAAGCCACACACACTCTGGCTAGGCTTATAAATGCCCTAGGGCAGATAGCTTAGTATGAACCTATGAACCTATGAACTAGCATGGTGTTTCATAGGAGGAAGAAGTAAGAAGATGTGTTACAACTAGTAAGATATTTCACAGGAGGAAGAAGTAAGAGAACGTGTTATTACTAGCATGGTGTTTCACAGGAGGAAGAAGTAAAGAAACATGTTATGACTAGCATGGTGTTTCACAGGAGGAAGTAGGAAGACATGTTATGACTAGAATGGTGTTTCACAGGAGGAAGAAGTAAGAAGACATGATGCAACTAGCATGGTGTTTCCTAGGAGGAAGAAGTAAGAAGACGTGTTATGACTAGCATGGTGTTTCACAGGAAGAAGAAGTAAGAAGATGTGTTACAACTAGCAGGGTGTTTCACAGGAGGAAGAAGTAAGAAGACTTGTTATGACTAGGACGATGTTTTACAGGAGGAAAAAGTAAGAAAACGTGTTACAATTAGCATTGTGTTTCACAGGAGGAAGAAGAAAGATGACGTGTTATGACTAGCATGGTGTTTCACAGTAGGAAGAAGTAAGAAGATATGTTAAGACTAGCATGGGGTTTTACAGGAGAAGAAGTAAGAAGATGTGTTATGACTAGCATGGTGTTTCAAAGGAGGAATAAGTAAGAAGACATGTTACAACTAGCATGCTGTTTCGCAGGAGGAAGAAGTAAGAAGACGTGTTCAACTAGCATGGTGTTTCATAGGCGGAAGAAGTAAGAAGACGTGTTACAACTAGTATGATGTTTCACAGGAGGAAGAAGTAAGAAGACGTGTTATGACTTGCGTGATGTTTTACAGGAGGAAGAAGTAAGAAGAGATGTTGTGACTAGCATGGCGTTTCACAAGAGTAAGAAATAAGAAGACGTGTTACGACTTGCATGGTGTTTCACAGGAGGAAGAAGTAAGAAGTGTTAGAACTAGCATGGCGTTTCACAGCAGGAAGAAGTAAGAAAACGTGTTACGCCTAGTATGATGTTTCACAGGAGGAAGAAGTAAAAAAATTTGTTATGACTTGCATGGTGTTTCACAGGAGGAAGAAGTAAGATGATGGGTTATGACTAGCATGATGCTTCACAGGAGGAAGAAGAAAGATTACGTGTTATGTCTAGCATGGTGTTTCACAGGAGGAAGAAGTAAGATGACGTGTTAAAACTAGCATGATATTTCACAGGAGGAAGAAGTAAGAAGATGTGGTATGACTGGCATGGGGTTTCACAGGAGAAGAAGTAAGAATACGTGTTATGACAAGCATGGTGTTTCACAGGAGGAAGAAGTAAGAAGATATGTTACAACTAGCATGGTGTTTCATAGGAGGAAGAAGTAAGAAGACGTGTTACAACTAGTATTATATTTCACAGGAGGTAGAAGTAAGAGGACGTGTTATGACTAGCATGGTGTTTCACAGGAGGAAGTAAGAAGACGTGTTATGACTAGAATGCTGTTTCACAGGAGGAAGAAGTAAGAAGACATGTTGCAACTAGCATGGTGTTTCCCAGGAGGAAGAAGTAAGAAGACGTGCTATGACTAGCATAGTGTTTCACAGGAGGAAGAAGTAAGAAGATGTGTTACAACTAGTAGGGTGTTTCACAGGAGGAAGAAGTAAGAAGACTTGTTATGACTAGCATGTTGTTTCACAGTAGGAAGAAATAAGAAGACGTGTTACAACTAGGATGATGTTTTACAGGAGGAAGAATTAAGAAAACGTGTTACAATTAGCATGGTGTTTTACAGGAGGAAGAAGTAAGATGACATGTTACAATTAGCATGATGTTTAACAGGAGGAAGAAGTAAGAAGACGTGTTATGACTAGCATGGTCTTTCACAGTAGGAAGAAGCAAGAAGGCATGTTACAACTAGCATGGTGTTTCACAAGAGGAAGAAGTAAGTTGACATGTAAAGACTAGCATGGGGTTTTACAGGAGAAGAAGTAAGAACACGTGTTATGACTAGCATGGTGTTTCACAGGAGGAATAACTAAGAAGATGTGTTACGACTAGTATGATGTTTCACAGGAGGAAGAAGTAAGAAGACGTGTTATGACTAGCGTGGTGTTTCACAGGAGGAAGAAGTAAGAAAAGATTTTATGACTAGCATGGTGTTTCACAAGAGGAAGAAGTAAGAAGATGTTTTACAACTAGCACGGTGTTTCACAGGAGGAAGAATTAAGCAGACGTGTTACGACTAGCATGGTGTTTCACAGGAGGAAGAAGTAAAAAGACGTGTTACAACTAGCATGGTGTTTCACAGGAGGAAGAAGTAAGAAGTGTTAGAACTAGCATGATGTTTCACAGCAGGAAGAAGTAAGATGTTACGCCTAGCATGATGTTTCACAGGAGGAAGAAGTAAGAAGCCGTGTTATGACTAACATGGTGTTTCACAGGAGGAAGAAGTAAGAAGACATGTTATGACTAGAATGGTGTTTCACTGCAGGAAGTAAGAAGACGTGTTATGACTAGCATGGTGTTTCACAGGAGGAATAAGAAGACGTGTTTTGACTAGCATGGTTTTTCACAGGAGGAAGAAGTAAGATGACGTGTTACAACCAGCATGGTGTTTCACAGGCAGAAGAAGTAAGAAGGCATGTTACATCTAGCATGGTGTTTCGCAGGAGGAAGCAAGAAGACGTGTTCTGACTTGTGTGGTGTATCATAGGTGAAAGAAGTAAGAAGACATTTTATAACTAGCATGATGTTTCACAGGAGGAAAAAGTAAAAAGACGTGTTACGACTAGCTTGGTGTATCACACGCGAAGAAGTAAGAAGACATGTTATTACTAGCATGGTGTTTCATAGGAGGAAGAGGTAAGAAGACGTGTTATGACTAGCATGGTGTTTCACAGGAGGAAGAAGTAAGAAGACGTGTTATGACTAGCATGGTGTTTCACAGGAGGAAGTAAGAAGATGTGTTACGACTAGCATGATGTTTCACAGAAAGAAGAAGTAAGAAGATGTGTTACAACTAGCATGATGTTTCACAGGAGGAAGAATTAAGAAGATGTGTTACAACTAGCATGGTGTTTCACAGGAGGAAGAAGTAAGAAGACATGTTATAACTAGCATGGTATGTCACAAGAGGAAGAAGTAAGAAGATGTCTTACAACTAGCATGGTGCTTTACTGGAGGAAGAAGTAAGAAGATGTGTTATGACTAGCATGGTGTTTCACAGGAGAAAGTAAGAAGTCAGGTTACGACTAGCATGGTGTTTCACAGGAGGAAAAAGTAAGAAGACGTGTTACGACTAGTATGGTGTTTCACAGGAGGAAGTAAGAAGACATGTTATGACTAGCATGGTGTTTTACAGGCAGAAAAAGTAAGAAGACATGTTATGACTAGCATGGTGTTTCACCGGAGGAAGTAAGAAGATGTGTTATGACTAGCATGGTGTTCCACAGGTGGAAGAAGTAAGAAGGCATGTTACTACTAGCATGGTGTTTCATAGGAGGAAGTAAGAAGATGTGTTATGACTAACATGGTGTTTCACAGGAGGAAGTAAGAAGATGTGTTATGACTAGCATGGTGTTTCACAGGCGGAAGAAGTAAGAAGGCATTTTATGTCCAGCATGATGTTTCACAGGAGGAAGAAGTAAGAAGACATGTTACGACTAGCATGGTGTGTTACAGGAGAAGTAAGAAGACGTGTTATAACTAGCATGGTGTTTCACAGGTGGAAGAAGTAAGAAGACATTTTATTTCTAGCATGATGTTTCACAGGAGGAAGAAGTAAGAAGATGTGTTACTACTAGCATGGTGTGTTACAGGAGAAGTAAGAAGACATGTTATGACTAGCATGGGCTTTCACAGGAGAATGTAAGAAGACCGGTTACGACTAGCATGGTCTTTCACCAGAGGAAGAAGTAAGAAGACGTGTTACAACTGTCATAGTGTTTCACAGGAGGAAGATGTAAGAAGTCATGTTACAACTATCATGGTGTTTCACATGAGGAAGTAAGAAGACGTGTTATGACTAGCATGGTGTTTCATAGGAAGAAGTAAGAAGATGTGTTATGACTAGCATGGTGCTTCACAGGAAGAAGTAAGAAGACATGTTGCAGCTAGCATGGTGTTTCACAGGAGGAAGAAATATGAAGGCATGTTACAACTAGCATTGTGTTTTACAGGAGGAAGAAGTAAGAAGACGTGTTACAACTAGCATGGTGTTTCACATGAGGAAGAAGTAAGAAGACATGTTACAATTAGCATGGTGTTTCACATGAGGAAGAAGTAAGAAGACATGTTATGACTAGAATGGTGTTTCACTGCAGGAAGTAAGAAGACATGTTATGACTAGCATGGTGTTTCACAGGAGGAATAAGAAGACGTGTTTTGACTAGCATGGTTTTTCACAGGAGGAAGAAGTAAGATGACGTGTTACAACCAGCATGGTGTTTCACAGGCAGAAGAAGTAAGAAGGCATGTTACATCTAGCATGGTGTTTTGCAGGAGGAAGCAAGAAGACGTGTTCTGACTTGTGTGGTGTATCATAGGTGAAAGAAGTAAGAAGACATTTTATAACTAGCATGATGTTTCACAGGAGGAAAAAGTAAAAAGACGTGTTACGACTAGCTTGGTGTATCACACGCGAAGAAGTAAGAAGACATGTTATTACTAGCATGGTGTTTCATAGGAGGAAGAAGTAAGAAGACGTGTTATGACTAGCATGGTGTTTCACAGGAGGAAGAAGTAAGAAGACGTGTTATGACTAGCATGGTGTTTCACAGGATGAAGAAGTAAGAAGACGTGTTACTACTAGCATGATATTTCACAGGAGGAAGAAGTAAGAAGACATGATATGACTAGCATGGTGTTTCACAGGAGGAAGAAGTAAGAAGATGTGTTATGACTAGCATGGGGTTTCACAGGAGGAAGAAGTAAGAAGACTTGTTATGACAGGCATGGTTTTTCACAGGATAAGAAGTAAGAAGACATGTTATGACTACCATTGTGTTTTACAGGAGAAAGAAGTAAGTAGACATGTTACGACTAGCATGGTGTTTCACAGAAGGAAGTAAGATGATGTGTTATGACTATCATGGTGTTTCACAGGAAGAAGAAGTTAGAAGACATGTTATGACTAGCATGGTGTTTTACAGGAGGAAGAAGTAAGAAGATGTCTTACAACCTGCATGGTGTTTCACAGGAGGAAGAAGTAAGAAGACATGTTAGAACTAGCATTGTGTTTCACGGGAGGAAGTAAGAAGACATGTCACAACTAGCATGGTCTTTCACAGGAGGAAGAAGTAGAAAGACGTGTTATGACTAGCATGGGGTTTCACATGAGGAAGATGTAAGAAGACTTTTTATGACTAGCGTGGTGTTTCTACAGGAAAAGAAGTTTGAAGACGGGTTACAGCTAGCATGGTGTTTCAGAGGAGGAAGTAAGAAGATGTGTTACAACTAGCATGGTGTGTCACAGGAGGAAGAGGATATTCAGAAACTCCATGGTATCTTGTATTCTGGATCTCACATGTCCTAGAAGATGGTTTTAAATATTGTGTGAGGAAGGCTGACTATGTCTCCATTAAGAACCCCATTCCCGAAACAATCGGTCTGTGTGAGGGTTTTTGTATATTCATATGGGTCTTTGGCAACATATAGAAATATTGTTTTAGGGTATCCTTAACCATAAGTTCCAAAAAAGAGAAGAGATGGATTATTTTCTTAGGTGCACTTTTTGCACTTGGTTTAAATGACCATTTGGGATTTACCAATAGAAAGACATTACTGATTATATAAATTATGGGAGGGGTTGTATCAGCATTATGCACTGAAGAAGGCTTGCTAGCCAAAACCACTATGTTTTTCTGTTGTTTGAATTAAAAACTGGATTGTTGACTATGTCGTGCTGGCCTGTGAGTTTCTTTTGGATTTAGTAGTTTGGCCATGCACCTTTCCAATACAGGCGTGTTTTGGGACTGAGTTATAACTTCTGATGGGCCATCAGATTTTTCCTTGGCATCAGGAGGTGAGAGTTATAAGGTACGTAGGAAAGGATTTCCTTCTGCAATTTCTGCTTTAATGGGGGGTGTGTGAGCCCTGTTGTGGAGAGCAGCAGAAATAAAAATGTAGACAAGAATATATTAATGGCAACAATATGGGCTAAAAGAGGTAGCCCATGAGACAATGTTCTTTTTGCACTCCACTAAAAGAGAGCTTAAATTATAAGCACTGATATTGCTAGATTTGTTGGTTATGTGAATATCCAGGTATTTATGAACAGTAACCCTTGTAATTCCACAGTGGCTCATAACATTCAATTGGTACTAAGATCATGAGCCTAATATTTCTTCAAAAATATTAAAACCTTGAAAAATCTCTTGAGCTGTTGCTGTAGATTTGCTATCCATGTGGTACAGCCATCTGCAAACCAGGTGTCTGTGTATGTGTATATCTTGTGAATCCTGATGCCCCATTCTTGACAGTTCTGTATGATATATTATATGCTGCTCCTCCCCTGCATTCTCTATCTCAGTTACTTGGTAGTCAGAGTGTTTTAAAACTTCAGACCTAATATTTACCTCCTTTTACTTTTTACTTCCAGTCCCCTCAGCAAAAGTTACATCCTGTGTCTTGGCCAACCTCCAATCAACCCAAGTCTGTCTCGTTGCACTGCACTGTGAGACCCTGCGTTGGTGGAACACTAAAGTGCTTTCAGCTACATTAGTGTATGTTAGAGTTGTATTTAATCTGTACTCCAAACTGAAGACTGTCTCCCCTTTCACTGTATGCATGCACACTACTGCCCCCCCCCCCCCATTTCTCTCTTCCTATAGTATTCCTAGGTTAATTACTTAAAAGTACTTTCTCTTGGAAAATGTTTCCCTATGTACCTGCAGCCCATACTTCTTTTGTTTTTCCCTTCAGAAGTGGTGGTTCTTTTCACCACTCTGTACTAGATTAGCAGTATAACATTTGTAGTTGTTAGGTAACTACTGCACCACATTGACCTGGAATTAACTTAGCTTGGTTTTCCTGTTTTCGTTTTAGCAGCTGGCTTAGTCCAGTTTTTCTGACTCTCAACCTTGCATCACTTTGTGTCTATCCCTTCTCCCACCTTGAACCTGCACACCTCCCCTTCCACTCCTGCTTAATTACAGAGGTATCAAAAAGCCTGATGTAGAAAGGCACCATCTTTTGACTTAGCTTTTCTGCCTTGCTTCATAGGAATCCCCAGTAGTGTGCTTGCATGTAAGTAGCCCACCTGCCCACTAGGTGGCTCCATACTATTAGCTTTATTTTTATTTATTTTATTTTACATTTGTTAACCGGGCTAGTCCAACTGGATACATGTCCATTTTCAGTGGAGGCCCGAGGAGAAAAGCTCCAAGTTGACACAATATTTAATATCACAAGTAAAATAGTAACAACATTAAGAAAGTGTATAACAAAACATTAATAATAAAAAACAAAAGCATAAATAAAAACAAAAGATTAGTACATTTTATATAAGGGATTTCACTATCTTCCAAACAAGTAAGTCAGTAAAATAGAGAGAAGATATTTATATAGAGGCTAGTTAGGAGATCCACAGGATAGGACAGTATTTTAATAATAGGCTTGGTAGGTAGATGGGTTAGGTAGAGCAGTTTAGAGTAGAAAGGTCAGTGAGTGAAGAAGTTCAAAGAGTCAAGATTAAAAGAGATATTTAGAAGGAGACAGGGTAGTACAGAGGAAAAAAAACAATAGAAAAGCAATTAGTCAGGGTTATTACAAGAACATAACCAGTGGTTGGAGAGGAAATGTTTAAGGTTAGTTTTGAATAGTGGGAGAGATGTAAGAGCAGTTATGTCAATTGGTAGGAGGTTCCATATTTTCCCAACAAAGTTAGTAAATAGAGAGTCTCCTGCTGAGTTATTAGAAAAAGAAGTTTGCATCATCATTTTGTTTGTTGAGCGTAGCTTTTTCAGGTTGCAATATGGTGTTATGAGGGTAGAGAGAATAGGGGTGTTGTTTGGTTGATAAAGGACCTTATGGGCAATAATAAGTTGGTTGAATTGTAGAAGGTGAGGTAACTCAAGCCAGCCTAGTTGTTTTAGGTTTAGACAGTGATGAGTTCTATATGGTGAGTTGGTGGCAAATCTGGCAATGTTATTATATGATCTAGCCAGTCTGTTAAGATTGTTTTGGGACAAGTTAGTATAGATGGGGGAGGCATATAATAGGGTAGAGATTAAGTGAGTTCTTGCTATTGTAGTTCTGGCTAAAGGTGTTAGAAATTGTTTAATTCTATACAAGGATCCAAGTTTTTGTTGGTAGATTTTATTGTGGTGTTTATGTGAGTGTTAAATTTAAGTTGATTATCTATCGTGATTCCTAAGAGTTTGGTAGTAGTGTCTGGAGAAATAATGGTACCATTGTTTGATTCCAAAGTAAAGTGCAGAGGGGGAGATGAGTGTGAGGGTGTGAACAGCAATAATTTGTTTTTTTTTTGGGTTGAGGAGAAGACAATGGTTAGAGAACCATTTTTCTATTGTGGAGAAAGATTTTTGTGTGAAAGAATGCAGTTCAGTTTGGGATGATGCAGAACAAATAATTGTGGAGTCGGCGTATTGAATGCAGGTAGAGAAGGGAATAGAGAGATGAAGGTCATTGATAAAAATGGAGAATAGAAGTGGGCCTAAGATAGAGCCTTGTGGGACACCTAAGGAAGTAGGAAGGAGTTCAGAAAGATGATTCTGCCAGAGAACTGCTTGTTTACGATTATCCAGATAGGATGTAAACCAGCTCAAGGAAGATTTATCAAGAGATAGGGACTTCAGAAGGTGGAGAAGAAGTTTATGGTTGACCATATCGAAGGCTTTAGAAAGATCTACAAAGAGTGCAGATGACAGGGAATTGTTGTTTCTATTTGTGTTGATACAGTTGGTAAAAGAAAGCAGGGCTGTGGTTGTACTGTGGTAAGGACGAAAGCCATGTTGACAGTATGCTAGGAGATTGTGCTGGAGTAGGTGGGTAATTAATTGTTTATGGATGCATTTCTCCATTATTTTAGCAAGTGGAGATAGAAGAGCTATGGGACGGTAGTTTGAGTATTCAGTAGAATCACCACCTTTGTGAAGGGGAATAATATGTGAGATTTTCCAGATTGATGGAATAGTGCATTCTTTAATTGTTCTGTTAATCAATATAGAGATTGGGTAAGCAATGGCTGATGCTCCTAGTTGTAGGTATTCCCCGGGTAATTTGTCAGCTGAGGGGGTAGAAGGTTTGAGTTTTAGAAGTAAGGAGAGGATGAAGGAGGTAGATATTGGTTCTAGGGGGAAAGGGGGGGGGGTGGGGCTTGTAGCGGTCAAATTGGCAGTGTCAGGATTTTGTTGATTAGCTAAGTTTTGCACAGCTGTAGTAAAGAAGGTATTGAAGGCATTTGCTATTTTGTAGGGTCATCAGAGTTGGTGCTAAGTGGAGCTGGTGTGTCTACTTTACCAGGGGATATAAGCCTGTTTATAGAGGTCCAGAACTTCTGTGGTTGTTGAAGGGAAGATTGTTGGAGTTGGATATAGAAGTTTTTCTTGTCCTGTAGGATTGCTTTTTTAGTTAGATTTTTTTGTTCCCTGAAATTTTGCTGATCAGTTATGAGTTTTGTGGTACACCATTTGGTCCAAGATTTATTCCTGGAAAGAATTAGCTTTTTAGTCTGACTTGTGAGCCATGCTGCTGGTTTGTTTTTCACTCTTATGGTACGAATTGGGGCATGATGATCTAGGATTGTTAAGAAGGTGTTATTGAAGTAGGATACTGCTTCATTTATTGGAAGGGACTTAAGGGGTTCCCATTTACAATGTTTAAGTTCAGTTAGGAACAGTTCCTGGTCAAAGTGTTTTTTACTGCGTATAGTTCTAACAGGGGGAGAAATGTTAACGTTTGTTTTGTGTCTGATTATATATATTAGAGAGTGATCGCTAAGGTCATCAGGTAGGGTTCCTGTTTTATAGTTTTGCTCTGGACCATTTATTAATATCCAGTCAAGAATGCTTTCTTTGTTATTGGATTTGTTTATTCTAGTTGTGAAATTGATAAGTTGTGTGAATCCATTTAAGTTGATCAGAGAGGATGGATTGGTACTGTTACATAAATTCCAGTCGGTATTAACGTCTCCTAGTAGTATAGTTTCTTGTGGATAATTTAGAGAAAGCCAACTTAATAGGTCTTCTAGTTTATCGTGATTGTTACCTGGAGGGAAATAAGTACAGATGATATTAAGTGATTTTTGGTTGTTTAGTTGTAGTTTTGAGATAATTATTTCAGCATTGCCATCAGAATGAAGTTTGTGGTTTATTTTGTTGATTTGTAATCCTGCTTTATAAAGAATTGCAACCCCACCACCTTTTTTCTTGATGCGATCTTGTCGAATAATATTGTAACCTGGGGGAATAATTTCAGTATCTGTTATTGTTGGTTTAAGCCATGTTTCAGTTAAACAAAGGATGTCAAAGTGGTAAGCATCTAGGAGAGCATGAACTTGAGTAGTTTTGTTGCAGATACTACGTATATTAAGATGGGCAATTAAGAGTGTTTTAGAGGATTGGGCTGATAGAAGGGGGATAGAATGAGATTCATTACTGTTAGAGAAGGATGAGTGGAATTCTGGGCCCGGGTTAGGATGAATATCTCCATCTATAAGGGAGTGGAGGACAGTAAGGTTATGATATTGGATAAGTTTGGGATTAAAGTCAATTAACTTTCGATTGTTAAGAATTGAGTGTTTTATATGAAAAAGTCGATGATATTTAGCATGGATGTAGCTATGGTTATATGTGGAATTGTTAAAGCTTGTGCCTAAAGCAGGGAGTGATGTAGTAGTGTATTTGGATGATATGAAAAGTGTTTTGAGAAGGGGTTGTTCATAGGAGGTAAGGAAATAGGTAGCGGTAAGTGAAGTGAACAGTGAAATTAATAGTAGACAATGGCATGGGTTAGGCATGTTAAGAGAAGAGGGAAGTCAGTTTAGTTAGCAAGATAAGGAGAAGGACTAGCTTTAGTGAGAAAGGCTAGAGATGAATAGGGAAAGGTCTGTATCTAGGGGGTGAGAAGATATAAGTGAGGGGAGAGGTTGGTAATAACAGAGTAATAAGTGGAAGTAGGCAGAGGAGGAGCAAACGCGTAGCCTTTATGAGACAGGTAAGAGATGATAGGGGGAGATGTTTATCTAGTGGGTGTGGAGGAATTAGTGTAGGGCGTGGTTAGAAGTAAGGGATTGGTTGGTTGAAAAGGAAATGAGAAATAGAGGGGGAGTGGTTAAGAGAGTATAAAGGTAGACACCCTGGGGGCAGGTGGGAATTGGGGGCAGGGTAGGGAGCCGGAGGGCGAACGGAGCGGGAAGACACAAGAGAGTGGAGTACAGCAGGAAAACAATCAGAGAATGGGAAGAATTATCAGGTAAGTCAGTGAGGTAGAGAAAGTGTATTAGTTAGTCAGCTAATGTGTAGAAATGAAGTATGTAGAACAGCTAGAATCAGAAGAAGCAAGGTAAGGTAAGATAGGGTAGGCTAAAATGCAGTTCTGGAAAAAGTTTCAGTGAAAGGACAGATGTGCAAGGTTAAGGGGGGCAGAAGATAAGTCTGGGAATGGGAAAAAGAGAAGTAGCAGCAGAAAAAATAGTAAGGGTGCCACCTTGTGGCCAGTTGACTAATTGCAGGGACAGACACCAGTGTAGGGGGCTATTCACAACTGGGGACAAGAGGTTGTATTGTGATGTGCTAGCAAACAGAAATAGTTGAGGTAGATATAAAAAGGTATTAAATGGAGTTCTATGTGGGGGATGGGGTATGTGTAGGCTGATAGTAATTCAGGAGGGACGCTTAACCTGAGATACAGTAATAGATTAAGTCTGGTCAAATAAGGAAACTGAACATACATTAAAGTCTCATAGTAAGTCAGTTTCCCTTGGTAGTGAAAGGTATGAGCTCAGTTGTTGAGGTTCCTTTATTTCCAGGAGGATGGTAGGCAGGAAAAAAAGTTTGCTTGGGTTTAACAAGTGACCACTATTAAAGTCTCATAGTAAGTCGGTTTCCCTTGGTAGTGAAAGGTATGGGCTCAGTTGTTGAGGTTCCTTTATTTCCAGGAGGATGGTAGGCAGGAAAAAAAGTTTGCTTGGTTTAACAAGTGACCACTATTAAAGTCTCATAGTAAGTCGGTTTCCCTTGGTAGTGAAAGGTATGGGCTCAGTTGTTGAGGTTCCTTTATTTCCAGGAGGATGGTAGGCAGGAAAAAAAGTTTGCTTGGGTTTAACAAGTGACCACTATTAAAGTCTCATAGTAAGTCAGTTTCCCTTGGTAGTGAAAGGTATGGGCTCAGTTGTTGAGGTTCCTTTATTTCCAGGAGGATGGTAGGCAGGAAAAAAAGTTTGCTTGGGTTTAACAAGTGACCACTATTAAAGTCTCATAGAAAGTTGGTTTCCCTTGGTAGTGAAAGGCATGGGCTCAGTTGTTGAGGTTCCTTTATTTCCAGGAGGATGGTAGGCAGGAAAAAAAGTTTGCTTGGGTTTAACAAGTGACCACTAGGTGTGTTGTATAAGTCAGCCATTCAATAGGAAAAACCTTAAAAGGTCAATCAGTACACATAGACTTCAAGACTGCATTTATGATACGACTTCATTACTGGCATAAAACAGTGCAATTGATAGTTATGATACACTTTCCAACAATTACTCACAGTCCCAGGATAAGCCTCTATCTCCAGACGCCCAACAGCCAACGATGCTCAGGGAAAGAAAGATTTATGGTCTCTCAATCCCTTTACCTCTTCTTCATCGAATCCCCCTAACACAGTTCTTAGTCATCTCTTTATTATTGTTCTCTTTCACACTGTGGTCCCAGTATAACCATACAAATATTTCCTTATATCACTCTGCTATAATCCCACTTCTATCTTTTTTTAAGCCTCTTACCTTCTTATATATCTCAACACACTTACCTTCAGACTTCAGCACTCCACTGATTGATTGTTCTCTCGATCTTCTTCTTTTGGCTCTACGTGCTCCGTCCACTCTGCCGGCTCACTCTACTCCCCTACACTACCCCCAATTCTCACCCATCCCCAGGTGTCCTACACTTATTATCACCTTGCCACTCCCCCTCATCTGACACTGCTCCCACTCATCAGAATCAATCAGCATTAACCAATCATTCACAGGACCCAGCCCTATTACTCCAACTCTATCCAGTCTCTCACTATATGCTAAGTATAAACACCCCAACTCTATATTAAACAAGCATTACTCAAATACCCCTCCAATGCCTCCGCATACTTTTCACAAATCTTCAAACTCTAATCCTATTTACTGCCTAATACCCCTACTTATAATTCTTTATCTTCTCACAGCCTATGAATACCAACACCTCCCTGGCACC
This sequence comes from Protopterus annectens, assembly GCF_019279795.1. NCBI lineage: Eukaryota > Metazoa > Chordata > Ceratodontiformes > Protopteridae > Protopterus > Protopterus annectens. Next base: position 1,795,751,333 of record NC_056737.1, read on the forward strand.
CACTACCCTAGAATTAAAACCAGTACTACTAATCAGCCGCATATTTTTTTTTTGGTTATAGAGTTTGTTAATTGTTGCTTAGATCTCTGTTGAAACTGTTGTCTCACTGTTCTGAGAAACTGATCTGCAAATATACAGAGCTGAGTATTTTTTTTTTTGGTTTTACAGTTTGTACTGTTAGTTGTTGCTTAGATCTCTGTTGAAACTGTTTTCCCCACCCCCACCCCCATTTTCTGCCATGTCTTCAGTTGGTATAACTGGCTTTTACAGCTTGTATGTTATCTAACTCAAGGATCACTTAATTTGACCTGTTAGTAACAGCATGCATTTAATTGCTGGAACCTGTGTTCTGTGAGACTGTCTTCCAGACTACCTGCAAATACACAGCGCTGAGTATATATATATATATATATATATATATATATATATATATATATATATATATATATATTGGCTATAGAGTTTAATGTTTGCTTAGATCTCTGTTGAAACTGTTGTCTCACTGTTCTGAGAGAGTGATCTGCAAATATACAAAGCTGAGTATTTTATTGGTTTTACAGTTTGTACTGTTAGGTGTTGCTTAGATCTCTGTTGAAACTGTTTTCCCACCACCCACCCCCATTTTATGCCGTGTCCTCAGTGTGTATAACTGGCTTTTACAGCTTGTGTGTTATCTATCTCAAGGATCACTTCATTTGACCTGTTAGTAACAGCCTTCATTTAATTGCTGGAACCTGTGTTCTGAGAGATTACCTTCCAGACTATCTGCATATATACAGAGCTGAATATATATATATTTTTTTTGGTTATAGGGTTTGTTAATTGTTGCTTAGATCTCTGTTGAAACTGTTCTCCCACTGTTCTGAGAGACTGATCTACAAATATACAGAGCTGAGTATATTGTTTTGGTTTTACAGTTTGTACTGTTAGTTGTTGCTTAGATCTCTGTTGAAACTGTTTTCCCCACCCCCATTATCTGCCGTGTCTTCAGTTGGTATAACTGGCTTTTACACCTTGTGTGTTATCTAACTCATGGATCACTTAATGTGACCTGTTAGTAACAGCCTGCATTTAATTGCTGGAACCTGTGTTCTGAGAGACTGCCTTCCAGACTATCTGCAAATATACAGAGCTGAGTATATATTTTTGGTTTTACAGTTTGTACTGTTAGTTGTTGCTTAGATCTCTGTTGAAACTGTTTTGTCTCACCCACCCTCCCTATTTTTGGTTTGTAGTTTAAATTTGGTGGCTTTTACAGTTGCCCACCCCACTGTAGATTTGATCAGGGACACTCCCCCAGTCCCATCTCTTTACTTCTACCTAATAAACTCTTTCTGCACTTGCTTTTAGTCCTTTTCAATTTGATTGCATTTTTTAAACTGTGTTTGGTCTAATATTGCTACATACTCAAGTGTGCTAGCTTGCACTGCATGTGAATTGTTTTTACTACTATTTTTGCTACTTTTCTGTAAAAAAAAAAAAAGAAAGAAAAAAAACTGTAAGCCTGTTTCCTACCTTTCCTGTAACTAGTGTTCCAGATACAGAATTGCTGTATCCAGGACTGTATGTAAGCTTCTGAGCCTGCCCCCCCCCCCAAGCCTTTCTGTGTTGGAGGGAGGCCTTCTAGCTTATCAGTGGGAGTGGTAAGCACTAGGTAACCTGTCTACCACATAAGGAGTGGTTCTGGCCCAGAAATTGTAGTTATTGGCCATTTGGGCAATCTCTTCCATCTCTCTCAACTTTCTGATTTCAAAGCCTGCATTTGCACTTGTTTCTGTCATGTAACTCGTCTAGTGCAGATACAGATTCTTAGTTTTAGCACTTAAATTTGCTTATACATGCTCAGCATTTGTTCAGAACTTGTAAGCACTAAATAAGCTACTGATTACTATAGCACTCAATCTTCCTCATTACCTAGAGGAAAACAGTTTTTGTACTAACTTTTCTCACTTACTTAGAGAAAAACAAGTCTTGTACTCACTTTCCTCATGTATCTAGAGGAAAATATTTTTTTATTCAGGCATGTCCAAGTGTCAGCTCCCAGTGTTCTCTCTTGTCTATCTGATGAATCTGGGCATCTTAAGGCGATGTAGAAATTGCCTCATGTACACAGACAACCCTCTCCTCCTACCAACCAACACTACAACCTGTGAGAGAAGCACTTATCTAGCTAAACTGGAGGTAAAGCTCTCTCTCCAACCAAGACTAAACTTGACAGTCATGAGGAGAAGGTAAACATTTGCACCACACCACACTCATCACATAGTCTCACTAAATCTACACCACCAAAATCCAAACATAGTAACACAAAAACATTTGCGGAGGCTCTCAATGATAATTTGTCTAAGCAACAGAGACCTCCAAAGCAGAAACGCAAGCAGCCTCCATCCCCAACACAACCCAAATGACACACAGCCTACAGACTCAGTGTGCCACTCAACCACAGCCAATAAGGCAAAACAACATACCCAACACACTAGTCATAGGTGACTCTATAGTCAGGCAGACTGATGTCCCACTCACCAGGCTAAACAAGGAGAAGGTTACTGTCGGGTGCCAGGATCCACCACATAACCCACACACTCAGGTCACTCCACAACAAGTGCAAATATGACTCTGTCATTGTCCATGTTGGTGTGAATGACCTGAGACGTACCTCCTTAGACTACATGAAAAGAGACATGGATCTTGTAGCCCAGGCAGGTATGACCCTAGCCCTGATTAGCATTCTGCCATCGCCCAGAATGATACCGCAGTACAAGGACAAAATGATTGACTTCAACAATTGGCTAAGCTTCTGGTGTCATTCTAAGGGGATCCAGTATCTGTCTGCTTGGGATAACATGGTCGACAGACCACAATGCTTTGCCACAGACGGCCTGCGCCCGTCGCCCCTGGGATTCTGGATACTGGCTAAGGCTCTTGCTGCCCCTATAGTGCCTTTTTTAGGCAAGGTTCAAATAACAAATTCACCACCATAACAGGAACAGGCAAGCAAAAACTGAGGGTAATGCTACTCAGTGCTAGAAGTCTAAATCTCAAAATGCACCAACTCAATGCACTCCTTAAAATGGAGAACATCGATAGCTGTGCAGTGACTGAGACCTGGTTCAAGGCTCCAAAGAGCACCCCTGCACTACCAGGCTATAACTTATACCACACTTTTCAGCCATGTAACCCGGACTGAAACATCAAAGGTGGAGGTGTGTCCATATTCATTAAGGATATACACACCTCCAGGCTAGTTGCTCAGCATAATGCGCCCGAGGTTATCCAAGTGCAATTAACTGTGGGCAAAACTGCAATCCAAACTGTAGCTTGCTACAGATCCCCCATCATGCCCCAGGATTCCCACTCCTCTTTTCTTGATGTACTGGAAAATATTTGGGTTCAACCAAACACCCTAATAATGGGCAACTTCAACTACCCCACCATTAACTGGGAAAACTACTCGTGTAGCAACTCCTTAGCTCAACGCTTTCTGGAATTCATAAACTCCAGTGCCCTGGATCAACTTATCCACACCCCCACCAGGGGCAACAATATCCTAGACCTAGTCATTACCAACATGAGTGACCGGTGTTCCACACCTGAAGTCAACTCCTCGTTTGTCCAATCTGACCATAAGCTAATCACCCTTGATATGCACATCCCACCCCCACCCCCCATTAAGGAAACCACGGTAAAAAATTTCTCCAAAGCTAACTTCATGCTTCTTAAGACAGAAGTGGTGAACTTCATGACACCCATGCAGATGGACAATACAGTTACAACTGCTGAATCCTACACAAATGCACTCTATAAGCACTTACACGAGTGCATGGATCGTGCTATCCCAAACAGAGCCAAGACACTATCCTCCAAAAAAAGGAAGCCAATCTGGTGGTCCTCTGCCATAAACAAACTGTACAACAGAAGGAAGAAACTGTTGCAAAAGAGAGTAAAATCCCATGAGTGGAGGAGCTCCCTGGTCAGCCTCAGTAAGAAGCTGAGATCCCTAATAAGATCCTCCAAAGCTAGCTATGAAAACAAAATCGCCACTAATTCCAAGGACAACCACAAAACATTCTATAGCTATATCAAGAATCTCAATGGCAACACCAAGATCTGTTCTGAGTTACAACACAAAGGCAAGAAAATTACAGAACCAACTGATATTGTCAACATCCTGGCAGATAGGTTCAGTGCTAACTTTACCCCCCTCTCACCCCCCTACAGGGCCAATATCTATACAGGAAGAATGTAGAGTCCCTGTAATCACAACTACGCAGGTAAAAGCTGCACTCTCTAAAGCCAAAAACACAGCATCCATGGGACCAGACAACATCCCGGGCTGCATTTTACATGAACTTCAGAACAAACTTTCTCCCCACTTAAGCACCATGTTCAATAATAGCCTCACATCAGGCTTTGTGCCCACTGAATGGTGCACAGCAACAGTTATCCCACTCCACAAAGGGGGAGCCACCACTGATCCCAGGAACTATTGACCAATTAGCATGACGAGCCTGGTCTGCAAGGCCATGGAACGTATCATCATGGAACTCATAAACAAAGACATTGGCAACCTCCAAACTCTGGATCCCACCCACTTCGGGTTTGTGAAAGGCAGATCATGCCTCCTGAACCTGATCAACTTCTTTGAGGCAGTCACCAAAGCCGTAGATGAGGGTAAGGTGGTTTACACAGCCTATCTTGACCTCACCAAGGCTTTCAACACCATCCCCCATTTTGGAATTGTAGATAAACCTCACTAAACTAGGTATAAATCCTATGTCACAAGATGGGTTGCCAACTGGATCACTGACAGAACCCACACTGTAAAAGTTGCAGACTGCAAATCTGACCTCAAAGCAGTGACAAGTGGATTACCACGGTGTTCCATCCTGGGACCTCCCCTGTTTGGTATCTACTTCTCTGAAGTACAGGCTAACACAGAAGGCCTCTGGCTAATGAAGTTCACAGATGACTGCAAACTAGGAGCCAGAGTCAAGTCCACAAATGATGTGGACATCTTACAGAAGGGCCTCGCTGAGACAGATGCCTGGTGTCAGAGCCATGGCCTCAAGCTCAATGCCAAAAAGTGCAGTGTCATCCCCTTTGGTAAAAACTCTGTACACATGAACTACCACATAGGCAGCAATCTACTTAACACCGAATGCGTGATAAGAGACCTTGGGACTCAGGTGGACAATAGTCTCTCTTTGATAGTCACATCTCCACTATAGTTAGGAAGTCCTTCTACATGGCACACCTCTTCATAAAAGGGTTCTCATCCAGGAAAAAATAGGTCATTGTTCCCCTCTACTCGATACTCATTAGACCCATTATAGAGTACAACGCCCCTTTTGGAATGTACCTCACAAGACATCTGCAGCAGATGGAAAGGCCACAGAAGTACCTCACAAAGAGGATTACTGGCCTCAAACAAATGCCCTACACTGACCGCCTCAAAAAACACCAGCTTTACTCCATAGCATATCACCTACTCTGAGGTGATCTCAGCTAACATATAAAGCTATGTCAAACCCAGAGCTGTTGGACATGTTACACCTAAAGAAATCCCAATCCCTCAGAGCTACACGCTCTAGGGACCTTAACCTTGTCACCACAATAAACAGGACATGCTGGAGGGAGAGATTCCTGTCCCAGAGACTTCCCATACTCTGGGAATAGGTTACCCATCTATGTCAAGCAAAGTTCTTCATTAGCACTCTTCAAGAAAGATCTTGATGAGTGGATGGGAAATAGGAAATACACCCCAGGGATCACTTCTATGCCTCTGCTCGACAGTGGCACAGGAAAATAACTTTCTTGGGTTGCATAAGCCAGGGAACCTTGTTGGCTTGGCTTATGTAGGCCCTTGGGCCGATAGCCTAGTGCCTACCTATGAACCTATGAACATAATTCTAACCAACCACTACCCCACGTCTCATCAAACTCTTCTAATGCAAAAACTCACATCCCATTCATGCTTCATATATTAATCCTAGAACTAAATACTACCACAAACTCTTATTAAAACTCCAGAAACTTGCTATTAGATTACTACCTAACCTCATAGTGGATGGTGACATTCACCCTAACCCACGCCCAACCCCCCCCTGTTACTATCAGCCCCACAAATAACACCCATACTAGCCTACGAAACTCAAATAATGCCCCCAACTCACTCCTAGTGTGCCACCTAAACATTAGAAGTATAAACAAGAAAATTCACTACTTACATGCCCTCCTGGAGGTCCACTCCCCTGATATACTATGCCTTACCGAGACCTGGATCAAGCCCACTACCACTGATAATGAAATTATACCCCCAGGGTACAATATATTAAGACTTGATTGCATCTCTAAGAAAGGAGAGGGTGTAGCCATCTTGTATAAATCCACTCTGGAAGTATCCAAAACTAGTACCCCAAATGCCTTGTTTACTAACAATGCAGAAATACTCATCACAAAGGTCCAACTCAACAAACGCAAATCTATAATCATTGCATGTATCTATATTCCCCCAGGTGACAACACAAATACCTTGGAGGGTATCTTCCAATGGCTGTCTACTAACTGCCCCCAGGAAACTATTATTCTCGGGGATGTTAATATCGACTGGAATACTTGCTCTTCAGACTTCCCCTCCACCCATATAAATTTGCATGGCTTCTCCCAGATGATATCTTCCCCAACCAGAATCAATACGCCTAACAAAAAAGAAAGTATCCTAGACTGGATAATAATAAATAACCTACCCCAGATATATAAAACAGGCACCCTACCTGAGGACTTTAGTGATCACTTCCTGACCTATATAATCAGAAAAAGAAATGACATCCCTCAACAATCTACCTTTAAAACCATTAGAAGTTGTAAGAACTTTATTCAGACTAAATTTCAGAATGAACTTAATACATGTGACTGGTCCAACCTATGGCTACTTCCACTAGATGAAGCGGTCTCATAATTTAACTCTACATTTCTTGTTATTCTGGATAACCATGCTACCCCACACACTATCAGAACCAATAACAAAGTAGCACCATGGCTGCCCAATGATACAAGACAAAAAGTTATTAGCAGAAACAAAGCGTGGACCTCCTGGAGAACCACAAAGTCCCCAAAAGACCACCTTATATATTAACAGCTGAGAAATGATACAAAGAAGTCTATTATGCTAGACAAAAAGAATTACTACTGTAATCTGCAACAAAAGCATCAAAATCAACCACAAAAATTCTGGTCAGGCATAAACAAACTTTTCCACCGAGGCCAATTAACTACCCCTACCCCCTTAACTACCCTCCAACAACCTTCTAAAATTGTTGCAAACACCTTTAGCACTTTCTTTACAGAAACCGTATAATCCCTAGCCAGTAAGCTATCTCCCTATACCCCAAGTACCATCAACCCCACATCTGATAATAAGATCCCCTTTAAGCTTGATCTAGTACCAACATCTTTTATTAAGTTCCTACTTAAAAAACTGAAACCCATCACCCTTTCAGCAGACCTACTACCTGCAGAATATCTCCAAAAAGCCACTAATTAAACAGCATACCCCATATCAATTTTAATCAATAGAACTATCCACGAAGCCTATATCCCCCACATCTGGAAAATCTCCCACATTGTTCCTCTTCATAAAGGGGGAGATTCCACTGAACTTTCAAATTATAGGCATATAGCCATTCTGTCTCCCTTGACTAAAATATTGGAAAAATGTATCCACAAGCAATTTCTTGCCTATCTGAATCAAAATACTTTCCTAGTCCCCTCCCAGCATGAATTTAGACCCTGCCATAGTACAACCTCAGCTCTTTTCTCCTTCTCCCATACAATAAATCAAAACCGTAATGACAACAAGCTCTCCTCAGCCCTCTTCCTTGACCTATCCAAGGCATTTGATATGGTAAATCACCAGCTAATCTTAAACACATTAAAATCACTCTCCATAGATAACCTAGCAATTACCTGGTTTCATTCTTACCTAAGTGACAGACAACAAGCTGTACTATGGAAGAATAACCTATCATCCATTTTACCAGTCACCCTTGGAGTCCCACAGGGATATATATTAGGTCCCCTCCTATTCTCCATATTCATTAATGACCTGTACAAAGTTATCCCTGATGCAACTTGTATTCAGTATGCAGATGACTCAAGCCTAATCTGCTCTGCCACCTCCCCCACAAATTTACAATCCTTGTCCCAAGTCACTTTCAACAAAGTAGAGAACTGGCTCACTGGTTGCCAACTACTATTAAAGCCAAATAAAACCAAACTATTACTCTTCTCCCCCACTCGCTAGGTCCCCTCACCACCTCTCACCATAATATCTAACAATCTTGTTCTTCTTTCGGCTTTTCCCGGTTGGGGGTTGCCACAGTGGAACTCCGGTCTGCTAATGATTGGCAGTAGATTTTTATGGTGCCGAGGTGCCAGCTTGATGCCCAAGCTTCAAAGAAGTCAAGCCCATTCACGCATGTCTTTCGAGTGTCACTCGACCGCAGGGAGGACATATAGACTCCAAACAGAAGGTGCTCCTGCCAAGAATCGAATGGGAGAACCTCTTGCTGTGAGACAACAATGCTACCGCTGCACCGCTAACAATGGTACCATAATTTCCCTAGAACCTAGTACTAAACTACTGGGAGTGATCATCATCAACAACCTCAAGTTTGATGCTCACATAGACAAAACCATTAAAACAGTTAATAAAACATCAGGCTCTTTATACAGGGTTAAACCATTCCTAACCCCATCTGCTAGAACTGTTATTGCCCGTACACATCTGCTATCGACCCTTCTTTATGCCTCATCCATCTTTGTAAACCTAAACAAATCAAACCTCAATAAATTTACTAGGTGCTACAATAACATTGCCAGATTTGCCACAGGATCAGCTTATAGAACCCATCACTGCCTTAACCTTCAATCGTTAGACTGGCTTGAACTACCCTATCAACTGCAATATAACCAACTAATAGTTGTTCACAAAATCCTCTACCAACCAGACAGTACACCCATAGAGAAAAATATTATTACCCCCTACAGTAACCTAAAATCCCTTCGTTCTTCCAAATAATTGCTAGTGCAAACTGTTAAAACCAACAATTCAGCTGGTGAATCACTATTCTCCAACTCTGCTGGTAAAAACTGGAACCTACTTCCTGCTGAACTCACCACTGACCCCTCCTTATCCCAATTCAAAAAATCCCTTAGGAAATACCTAAAAATGTATTTTTATTTTATTTTACATTTGCTGACCGGACTAGTCTAGCTGGATACATGTGCATTTTTAGTAGAGGCCCGGGGAGAAAATCACCAAGAAAGACATACAAAGAAATATAAAAGTCATAACAGATCAAATAAAAAAAAATACAAAAGTCAAAACAGATCAAACTAAAAACTACAATTGTAATAAAAACATAACTTTTTTATGTGTGTATATATATATATATATATATATATATATATATATATATATATATATTCAAGTACAATAATAAGTGAAGATAACATTAGCAGTAAGCATCAATGGGTAATATACAAGAAATGGTCAATATGCAATATGCATAAATTTTATTTGTAATAATATCGTATTTTGCTGCTCTAGGGTAATATTATGAGTTTCAGAGTAATTATTAGTTTAAAAGGAAAGAATTAGAATGCAGTGGCTTTGTCCCTGTACAAACCCTGACTAACCCCCACTCAAACATAATTCATAAATGAGAACCTCATTACAGGAATAAAGCTCTGACTCTAACTGTTTAAAATTCTGTGTATCACCCACCTACTGGAAAGATTTAAAGTTAACATTACACCATGTGTTATAACCACTTTAATATATGTGTTTTCCTTTTTCAGATGAAATATTTAGTTTCTTTCTCAGCTACTTGCTTCCAACCTTTGCTGTGTATGTGAGAAAAACATGTACCTGTTTGTACATATCGTTAAACAAATCTCTGTTTTGTGATAACTCACTGTAATAATTTCACTGTATTTACACTTGTTTTTGTACATTTGGAGCTTTTCTCCCCAGGCCTCCACTGAAAATGGACCTGTATCCAATCGGACTTTCCCGGTTAACAAATGTAAAATAAAAATAAATAAATAAATGAATAAATATAAAGACTAAGGACTTCTACAGCTAGGACAATGGGGAGTGGAGAAAGTGGGCAGCTTTCTTGGGGCTTGTAAACAATTTAAAGGTCAGGGAGCTGGTATTATTTTCGCTACATTGGCCATATAGGATTTACATATAATAATTGGTACCAGGTTATATACGATTCAGGAAATCCCATATTTGCTAGGAGATGCCTGAGATAGTCCCAGCGATGGGAGTCAAAATGCCTTGTTAAATCTATAAAAAGGCTGTTACAGGATATTGGAGTTGATGGCTGATTTGTTGAAGATTCTGGAACATTCTGAGTATTCCTGGTATGCCCTGTAGGCCCGCTGCACACCCATGGTGCATATCATGAATAAATGTAGATATAATTTTCTCAAGCTGATTTGCTAATGCCTTGGCTAGAATGTTAGCTTCTACAGGAAGCAACAATGAAACAGCTCCAGTAAATCCTTGCCTTCCTTGTGAAAAGTAAAATTATTGGCTAGTATTGTCTGCTAGAGTAAGGTGTAATTTGTTTTACTTACCATATAGAAAGTTAGGAGAGGAAAGGAGGTTAGGTCAACATGGAACATTTGAAACATTTTAAATATCTCTATGGAATGCAATCTGGTAAATGAGATTTTCCTTGATTTCAGTGCTTGGATTGCTTGCCTTATTTCCCCTGTTGTCAGCTCCTGATTTAGCATTTGTTTATCTGGGCTTGTTAGCTGGAGCCAAAGGATGGCTGAATTAAATTCCAGCCACATTATTCACAGAGGCTGGGTGAAGGGTTATACAAATTTTGTTAGAAAGTTTTCATAGCCAGGTTGACATTTTGGGCATTGTTTACTTCCTGTCCCTTTGCATCTTTCTTACATGACATAGTGCCAGCGTACTTCCTTTCCCTCTTTCTCTGGGCTGATAATTTAAAGCTCTGAATTTGTTTTGCCCAATGTAACAAATTTTGCTCGATCTCAGCTTTAACAGAGAAATCTATACATTTCTATCTTCTTTTTTTTTATGCTATCAGTGGTGTTCGGGAGCTATGAGTCTCTAGAGCTAATAGGTTCATAGGTAGGTACTAGGCTATCAGCCCAAGGGCCTATGTAAGCCTAGCCAGCAAGGTTCCATAGCTTACGCCACCCAAGAAAGTTATTTTCCTGTGCCACTTTCTAGCAGAGACGCAGAATTGATCCCCGGGGTGTATTTCCTATTTCCCATCTGCTCATCAAGATTTTTCTTGAAGAGTGCTAATGAAGAACTTTGCTTGACATAGATGAGTAGCTTGTTCCAGAGTATAGGAAGTCTCTGGGACAGGAATCTATCCCTCCAGTGTGTCCTGTTTATTGTGGTGACAAGGTTTAGGTCCCTAGAACATATAGCTCAGAGAGAATGGGATTTCTTTAGGTGTAGCGTGTCTAACTTCTCTGGGTTTGACATAGCTTTATAGGTTAGGCAGAGATCACCTCAGAGTAGGCGATATGTTACGGAGTAAAGCTGGAGTTTTTTGAGGCGGTCAGTGTAGGGCATTTGTTTGAGGCCAGTAATCCACTTTGTGAGGTACTTCTGTGGCCTTTCCAGCTGCTGCAGATGTCTTGTGAGGTACATTCCAAAAGGGGCGTTGTACTCTATAATGGGTCTAATGAGTGACGAGTAGAGGGGAACAATGACCTCTTTTTTCCTGGATGAGAACCGTTTTATGATGAGGTGTGCCATGTAGAAGGACTTCCTGACTACTGTGATGATGTGACTATCAAAGGAGAGACTACTGTCCACCTGGGTCCCAAGGTCTCTTATCATGCATTCGGTGTTAAGTAGATTGCTGCCTATGTGGTAGTTCATGGGTACAGAGTTTTTGCCAAAGGGGATAACACTGCACTTTTTGGCACTGAGCTTGAGGCCATGGCTCTGACACCAGGCATCTGTCTTAGTGAGGCCCTTCTGTAGGATGTCCACATCATTTGGCACCTTGACTATGGCTCCTAGTTTGCAGTCATCTGCGAACTTCATTAGCCAGAGGCCTTCTGTGTTAGCTTGTACTTCAGAGAAGTAGATACAAAACAGGAGAGGTCCCAGGATGGAACCCTGTTGTACTCCACTTGTCACTGCTTTGAGGTCAGATTTGGAATCTGCAACTTTTACAGTGTGGGTTCTGTCAGTGCTCCAGTTGGCAACCCATCTTGTGATGTAGGGATTTATACCTAGTTTAGTGAGTTTAGCTATAATTCCAGAATGGGGGATGGTGTTGAAGGCCTTGGCGAGGTTAAGATAGGCTGTGTGAACCACCTTACCCTCATCCACGGCTTTGGTGACTGCCTCAAAGAAGTTGATCAGGTTCAGGAGGCATGATCTGCCTTTCACAAACCCGAACTGGGGTCAATACTTTATGAATTTATACTTCCAACCTTTTTTAGGAGCCCCTGTTTTGCTGCTTGTTTAATTCTTGCATCATACTGGTAAAATATTTTTTTAAATTGTTCCCATTTATTGAATATTAGCCTTTTTCCTTTTCTATTTGTTTGCCAGTAATGCCTGACCTATTCTGAAATCTGCTGTAGGAAGTCCAGTCTGTTCAACAGGAGCAGGCTCACCCTAATCTGTTTTCCCATCTGTACCCCAAAGAAATTACTGCAGTCTAACACCACCCGACTGTCGTCTGAGGAACTCTCTGGGATTATCCCTGCAGTGCTCACCTTATTAATTAAAATGTTACTAATCATCAAATAATCAGTCTGATGGTAGTTCTGGTATGGGGAGCAAAATAAGTGAATTCTCTCACCCACACCTGTTGGTGCAGTACTCACCATGTATCATCGTAATCACTGTACAGTACTCACTGTACATCACAGTACTCATCATGCATCACAGCACACACCATGCCTCACAGCACTCACCATGCATCACAGTACTCACCATGCATCACAGTACTCACTGTGCATCACCGTACTTACTGTGCATCACAGTGCTCACAGTGTATCACAATACTCACCATGCATCACAGTACTCACCATGCATCACAGTAACTCTGGGCAAAAACTGTAATCCAAATTGTAGCTTGCTACAGATCACCCACCATGCCCCAGGATTCCCACTCCTCTTTTCTTGATGTACTGGAAAATATTAGGGTTCAACCAAACACCCTAATAATGGGCGATTTCAACTACCCCACCATTAACTGGGAAAACTACTCATGTACCAACTCCTTCACTCAACGCTTTCTGGAATTCATAAACTCCAATGCCCTGGATCAACTTATCCGCACCCCCACCAGGGGCAACAATATCCTAGATCTAGTCATTACCAATATGAGTGACCGGTGTTCCACACCTGAAGTCAATGCCTCATTGGTCCGATCCGACCATAAGCTAATTACCCTAGATATCCACATCCTGCCTCCACACCCCATTAAGGAAACCATGGTAAAAAAGTTCTCCAAAGCCAACTTCATGCTTCTTAAGACAGAAGTGGTGAACTTCATGACACCCATGCAGATGGACAATACAGTTACAACTACTGAATCCTACACAATTGCACTTTATAAGCACTTACATGAGTGCATGGATCATGCTATCCCAAACAGAACCAAGACTCTATCCTCCAAAAAATGGAAGCCAATCTGGTGGTCCCCTGCCATAAACAAACTGTACAACAGAAGGAAGAAATTCTTGCAAAAGAGAGTAAAATGCCACGAGTGGAGGAGCTCCCTGGTCAGCCTCAGTAAGAAGCTGCGATCCCTGATAAAATCCTCCAAAGCTAGTTACGAAAACAAAATCACCACTGATTCTAAAGACAACCACAAAGCATTATATAGCTATGTCAAGAATCTCAATGGCAACACTCAGATCTGCTCTGAGTTACAGCACAATGGCACTAAATATACAGACCCAACTGATATTGCCAACATCCTGGCAGATAGGTTCAGTGCTAACTTTATCCCCCACTCACCCCCTAAAGAACCCATCTCTATACCGGAAGAATGCAAAGTTCCTGTAATCACAGCTGCACAGGTAAAAACCACTCTCCAAAACCAAGAACACAGCATCCATGGGACCAGACAACATCCCAGGCTGCGTTCTAGATGAACTACAGAATGAACTGGCACCCCACCTAGGTACCATGTTCAATCATAGCCTCACCTCAGGCTTTGTGCCTGCTGAATGGCGCATAGTAATGGTTATCCCACTCCACAAGGGGGGAGCCACCATGGACCCCGGGAACTACTGCCCCATTAGCCTGATGAGCCTGGTCTGCAAGGCCATGGAACGTATCATCATGGTACTTATAAACAAAGACATTGGTAATCTCCATATTCTGGATCCCACCCAGTTCGGGTTTGTAAAAGGCAGATCATGTCTCCTAAACCTGATAGACTTCTTTGAAGCAGTCACCAAAGCCGTAGACAAGGGCAAGGTGGTTCACACAGCCTATCTAGATCTTGCCAAGGCTTTCGACACCATCCCCCACTCTGGAATTATAGATAAACTCACTAAACTAGGTATAAATCCCTATGTCACAAGATGGGTTGTCAACTGGCTCATTGACAGAACCCACACTGTGAAAGTAGCAGACTCCAAATCCGATGTCAGACCAGTGACAAGTGGAGTACCACAGGGTTCAGTCCTGGGTCCTCTCCTGTTTGGTATCTACTTCTCTGAAGTACAGGCTAACACAAAAGGTCTTTGGCTAATGAAGTTCGCAGATGACTGCAAACTAGGAGCCATAATCAAAACTCCTAACGATGTGGACATCCTACAAAAGGGCCTCACTGAGACAGATGCCTGGTGTCAAAGCCATGACCTCAAGCTCAATGCAAAAAAGTGCATTGTCATCCCCTTTGGTAAAAGCTCTGTACCCATGAACTACAACATAGGCAGTAGTATACTTAACACCGAAAGTGTGATAAGAGACCTTGGGACACATTTGGACAGTAGTCTCTCCTTTGATAATCACATCACCACATTAGTCAGGAAATCCTTCTACATGGCACACCTCATCACAAAAAGTTTCTCATCCAGAAAAAAGGGGTCATTGTTCCCCTCTACTCATCACTCATTAGACCCACTATAGAGTACAACGCCCCTCTTGGTATGTACCTCACAAGACATCTAGAACAACTGCAAAGACGGCAGAAATACCTCACAAAGAGGATTACCGGCCTGAAAAAGATGCCCTACGCAGACCATCTCAAAAAACTCCAGCTTTACTCAGTCGCATATCACCTACTCAGATGTGATCTCTGCCTAACATACAAAGCTATGTCAAACCCAGAGCTGTTGGACATGCTCCACTTAAAGAAATCCCAATCCCTCAGAGCTACACGTTCTAGGGACCTAAACCTTGTCACCACAATAAACAGAACATGCCATAGGGATACAGTCCTGTCCCAGAGACTTCCCATACTCTGGAATAAACTACCTATCTATATCAAACAAAGCTCCTCATTAGCACTCTTCAAGAAAAATCTTGATGATTGGATGGGAAATAGGAAATTCACCTCGGGGATCACCTCTGTGGCTCTGCTTGACAGTGGCACAGAAAAATAATTTTCTTGGGTGGCAAAAGCCATGGTACCTTTTTGGCTGGGCTTGTATAGGCCCCAGGGCCGATAGCCTAGTACCTACCTATGAACCTATGAACCTATAAGATGCCACAGATAGTCCCAGTGATGGGAGTCAAATGCCTTGTTGAATCTATAAAAAGGCTGTTACAGGATATTGGAGGTGTTGGCTGATTTGTTGAAGATTCTAGAACATTCTGAGTATTCCTGGTATGCCCTGTAGGCCTCCTACACATCCATGCTGCATATCATGAAACATTGTAGATATCATTTTCTCAAGCTGATTTGCTAATGCTTTGGCTAGAATGTTAGCCTCTACAGGAAGCAACAATGAAACAGCTCCAATAAATCCTTGCCTTCTTTGGGAAAAGTAAAATTATTGGTTAGTATTGTCTGATAGAGTAAGTTGTAATTTGTTATACTTTCCATATAGAAAGTTAGGAGAGAATAGGAACTTAGGTCAATATGAAACATACAAAACATTTTAAATATCTCTGTGGGAATTCCATCTGGTAAATGAGATTTTCCTTGATTTCAGTGCTTGGATTGCTTGCCTTATTTCCCCTGTTGTCAACTCATGATTTAGCATCTGTTTATCTGGGCTTGTCAGCTAGAGCCAAATGATGGCTGAATTAAATTCCAGCCACATTATTCACAAAGGCTGGGTGAAGGCTTATATAAATTTTGTTAGAAAGTTTTCATAGCCAGGTTGACTTTTTGGGCAGAATTTGCTTTCTGTCCCTTTGCATCTTTCTTACATGACATAGTGCCAGCCTACTTCCTTTCCCTCTTTCTCTGGGTGGATAATTTAAAGCTCTGAATTTGTTTTACCCAATGTAACAAATTTTGCCTGATTTCAGCTTTAACAGAGAAATCTATACATGTCTATCTTTTTTTATATACTATCAATGGTGTTTGGGAGCTATGAGTCTCTACAGCTAATATTTACATACTGTTTCATGAAGGATCAGTACTTTATGAATGTATACTGCCAACCTTTTTAGGAGCCCCTGTTTTGCTGCTTGTTTAATTCTTGCATCATACTGGTAAAATCTTCCTTAAATTGTTCCCATTTATTAAATATTAGCCTTTTTCCTTTGCTATTTGTTTGCCAGTAATGCCTGACCTATTCTGAAATCTGCTGTAGGAAGTCCAGTCTGTTCAGCAGGAGCAGGTTCACCCTAAACTGTTTTCCCATCTGTACCCGAAAGAAATTACTGCAGTCTAACACCACCTAAATGTGGTCTGGGAGAGTCTCTGGGATTATCTCTGCAGTGCTCACCTTATTAATTAAAATGTTACTAATCATCAAATAATCAGTCTGATGGTAGTCCTGGTATGGGGAGCAAAATAATGAATTCTCACACCTGTTGGTGCAGTACTTACCATGCCTCACCGTACTCACTGTACAGTACTCACTGTACATCACAGTATTCACCGTGCATCACAGCACTCACCATGCATCACAGCACTCAACATGCATCACAGTACTCACCATGCATCATAGTATTCAATGTGCATCACCGTACTCACTGTGCATCACAGTACTCACAGTGTATCACAACACTCACCATGCATCACAGTACTCACCATGCATCACAGTACTCGATATGCATAACAGTACTCACTGTGCATCACAGTACTCACCATGCACCACCATATTCACCATATATCACCGTACTAATTGTGCATCACAGTACTCACCATACATCACAGTATTCACCAAACATCACAGTACTCGCTGTGCATCACATTACTCACCATGCATCACAGTACTCAACGTGCATCACAATACTCAACATACATCACAGCACCCAGTGTACATCACAGTACTCACTGTGCATCACAGTACTCACAGTGTATCACAGTACTCACCATGCATCACAGTACTCACCATGCATCACTATACTCACTGTACATCACAGTACTCACTGTGCATCACAGTACTCACAGTGTATCACAGTACTCACCATACATCACAGTACTCACCATGCATCACAGTACTCAACATACATCACAGCACTCAGTGTACATCACAGTACTCACCGTGCATCAGAGAACTCACAGTGTATCACAATACTCAATGTGCACCACCATATTCACTGTGCATCACTGTACTCACCATGCATCACCATACTCACTGTGCATCACAGTACTACCCTACATCACAGTACTCACTGTACATCACAGTACTCACCATGCATCACAGTACTCACTGTGCATCACCATACTCACCATACATCGCAGTACTCACCATGCATCACTATACTCACTGTACATCACAGTACTCACTGTGCATCACAGTACTCACAGAGTATCACAGTAGTCACCATACATCACAGTACTCACCATGCATCACAATACTCAACATACATCACAGCACTAAAACTACATCACAGTACTCACTGTGCATCAGATACCTCACAGTGTATCACAATACTCACTGTGCACCATTGTATTCACTGTGCATCACCATACTCACCCTACATCACAGTACTCACTGTACATCACAGTACTCACCATGCATCACAGTACTCACAATGCAGCAACAAGACAAAATTCTGTCAGCCATGACTGCCATATACCTGATGTTTCTAACTGGTCTTGGTCTCCATTTAGGGATGTTATCCATAACAGTGTGTTAAAGTGCCCTGAAACTAGATTGGGGTCAGCACAGTATTCATCTTAAAGTAGTCTAAAACTCTGTAAAGGAAGAGGTAACCTCCTAGTTTGGTCGGTCCATAGGACCGATGTACCTAAAGAGGTCATAACTCACATTAGTATCAACTACTTTTTTTGTTTGTCAGTATGTTTAATATTTGCCATCCCAAAGCACTAAAGCATAATGGACTAATATGACCACTCCCAAGGAAGACTCTGTGTTGCAAGATGCTGCATACCATCCCTTCCAATTTTTAAGAACATGTAATAATGAAACTTTTTTTCAGTTTTGTTCTGTGCAACAAAGCTATATGGCTATGCCTATGATGTAGCTTTGAAATCACTCCTACACTTTATGCCTTGAATTTGTTCCCTTAAATTGCAGGACAAAAGGTTAATGTGGTCTGCCAGGGATCTTTGGTGATTTCTCATCAAACCAAGTACCTTCTTCTTCTTTCGGCTGCTCCCATAATGGGTCACCACAGCAAATCATCTGATTCCATTTCTTCCTCTCCTCAGCATCAGGCTCTGTCACACCAACCACCTGCATGCCCACTCTCACCACATCCATAAACCTTATCTTAGGCCTTCCTCTTTTCCTCTTAGCTGGCAGCTCCATCCTTAGCATCCTTTTTCCAATGTATCCAGCATCTCTCCTCAGCACATATCTAAACCAACACAATCTTGGCTCTATGGCTTTGTCTGCAAACCATCCAACCTGAGCAGACCCTTTAGTATACTCATTAGTATACCCATTCCTAGTCCTGCCCATCCTCGTCACACCCAAAGCAAATCTTAACATCTTTAACTCAGCCACCTCCAGCTCTGACTCCTGTCGTTTCATCAATGCCACCATCTCCAAACCATATAACATATCTGGTCTCGCAATAATGTTGTAGACATTCCCTTTCAATCTTACTGGTACCCATCTGTCACAAATCACTCCTGACACTCTTCTTCACCCATCTCACCCTGCCTGCACTCTCCTCTTAACCAGTCTTCCATACTCTTTACTCTGAACTGTTGATCCCAAGTATTTAAACGCATCCACCTTCGCCACCTCTACTCCCTGCATCCTTACCATTCCTCTATCCTCCCTCTCATTCACACACATATATTCTGTCTTAGTCCTGCTGACCTACATTCCTCTCCACTCTAGAGCATATCTCCACCTCTCCAGGGTCTCCTTAACCTGCTTCCTACTCTCACTACAGATCACAATGTCATCTGCAAACATCATAGTCCACAGGGACTCTTGTCCGATCTCATCTGTCAACCTCTCCATCACCATTGCAAATAAGAAAGAGCTCAGAGCTGATCCTTGATGTAATCCCACCTCCACCTTGAATGCATCTGTCACTGCTCCTGGAGACTACACCACTGTCACACTGTTCTTGTACATATCCTGTACCACCCTTACATACTTATCTGCCATTCCTGACTTCCTCGAACAATACCACAATTCCTCTATAGGCACCATGTCATATGCTTTCTGTAAGTCCACAAAGGCACAATGCAACTCCTTTTCTCCATCAACACTCTCAGAGTAAACATCGCATCTGTAGTGCTCTTTCCTGGCATGAAACTGTACTGCTGCTCACTAATCATCACCTCTCTTCTTAATGTAGCTTCTTTCCCATAACTTAATGCTGTGGCTGATCAATTTAATCCCTCTGTTAGTTACAGCTCTGCACATCACCCTTATTTTTAAAAATCAGTACCAGTACACTTCTCCACTTATCAGACATTCTTTCACTTTCCAAGATTGAGTTAAACAATCTGGTTAAAAACTCCACTGCCATCTCTTATAAATACTTCCATACTTCCACAGATACGTCATCTGCACCAACAGCCTTTCCAGTCTTCATGCTCTTCATAGCTGTCCTTATTTCCTCCTAATTAATTCATTGGACTTCCTGATTCACTATCCCCACATCATCCAATCTTCTCTTTCTCATTCTCTTCATTCGTCAGCCCCTGAAAGTACTCTTTCCATCTGCTCAACACACTCTCTTCGTTTGTGAGTACGTTTCCCTCATTATCCTGTATCACCCTAACCTGCTGCACATCTTTCCCAGCTTGACCCCTCTGCCTAGTCAATCGGTACAGGTCCTTTTCTCCCTCCTTAGTGTCCCACCTTTCATACAACTCTCCATATGCCTTATCCTTTGCCACCCGTCTCTTCACCATATGCCCATTTCTTATACTGTTGTCTGCTTTTTCATCTCTGACAATCCCACTTCTTCTTCACCATCCTCTTCCTCTGTATACTCTCCTGTACTTCCTCATTCCACCACCAAGTCTCCTTGTCCTCCTTCCTCTGTTCGGATGTCACACCAACCACCTTTCTAGCTGTCTCCCTTACCACCTCTGCTGTGGCTGCCCAGCTATCTGGTAACTCTTCACTGTCACCCAGTGCCTGTCTTAACTCTTCCTTGAACTCCACCTTACAGTCTTCCTTTTTCAACTTCCACCATTTGATCCTTGGCACTACCTTCACTCTCTACCTCTTCTTCTTGATCGACAATGTTATCCTACAGACCACCATCCTATGCTACCTAACTACACCTTCCCAGTCACCAATTTGCAGTTGCCAATCTCCTTCAGACTAGCCCTCCTGCATAGGATATAATCCTCCTCTGTGCATCTTCCTCCACTCTTGTACATCACCCTGTCCTTCTCCCTCTTCTTAAAATACATATTTACCACAGTCATGTGCATCTGTTTTGCAAAATTCAGTACCATCTGACGTTCTGCATTCGTCTCCTTGACACCATAGCTGGCCATCACCTCCTCATCTCCTCTCCTCTGTTCCCTTCACCAACATGCCCATTGAAATCCGCTCCACTCACCACTGTATCTCCCATGGGTACATGCTTTAGCACTCCACTCACCACTGTATCACCCACGGGTGCATGCTTTAGCTCTCCACTCACCTCTGTATCACCCATGGGTGCATGCTCTAGCACGCCACTCACCACTGTATCACCCACGGGTACATGCTTTAGCGCTCCACTCACCACTGTATCTCCCATGGGTACATGCTCTAGCACTCCACTCACCACTGTATCACCCACAGGTACTTGCACTAGCACTCCACTCACCACTGCATCTCCCACGGGTACATTCTCTAGCGCTCCACTCAACACTGTATCTCCCAGGGGTACATGCTCTAGTGCTCCACTCACTACTATATCTCCCATGGGTACAAAGGTTCATAGGTTCATAGGTAGGTACTACGCTATCGGCCCAAGGGTCTATGTGAGCCTAGTCAATAAGGTTCCCTGGCTTACGCCACCCAAGAAAGTTATTTTCTTGTGTCACTGTCGAGCAGAGACACAGAAGTGATCCCCGGGGTGTATTTCCTATTTCCCATCCACTCATCAAGATTTTTCTTGAAGAGTGCTAATGAAGAACTTTGCTTGTCATAGATGGGTAGCCTGTTCCAGAGTATGGGAAGTCTCTGGGACATGAATCTATCCCTCCAGCATGTCCTGTTTATTGTGGTGACAAGGTTTAAGTCCCTAGAGTGTGTAGCTCAGAGGGATTGGGATTTCTTTAGGTGTAGCATATCCAACAGCTCTGGATTTGACATAGCTTTATATGTTAGGCAGAGATCACCTTGGAGTAGGCGATATGCTATGGAGTAAAGCTCGAGTTTTTTGAGGCGGTCAGTTTAGGGCATTTGTTTGAGACCAGTAATCCTCTTTGTGAGGTACTTCTGTGGCCTTGCCAGCTGCTGCAGATGTCTTGTGATGTATATTCCAAAAGGGGTGTTGTACTCTATGTAGAGGGGACCAATGACCTCTTTTTTCCTGGATGAGAACCCTTTTATGATGAGGTGTGTCACATAGAAGGACTTCCTGACTACATGCTCTAGCACTCCACTCACTACTGTATCTCCCACGGGTACATGCGCTAGCGCTCCACTCACCACTGTATCACCCACAGGTACATGCTCTAGCACTTCATCCAACTCACTCCATAATTCTTCTTTGTCATCCATCACATGACCAACTTGTGGAGTGTATGTGGTAACGACATTCATCATAACAGTTTAAATTTCCAGCTTCATAATCATCACTTTATCCAACACTCTTTTCACTCCAAAATACTCTTGACATATTGTTCCTTCTGGATAACCTCTACCCCATTCCTCCTCCCATCCACACCATGGTAGAACAATTTGAACCTGCCTCCGATACACCTGACCTTACTCCCCTTCCATCTGGTCTCTTGCTCGTACAATATGTCAACCTTCCTTCTCTCCATTATATCAGCTAGTTCTCTCTATTTATCAGTCACACACCAACATTCAAAGTTCCAGCACTCACTTCCACACTCCTAACCTTCCTCCTCTCCTCCTGCCTCCTGGCATATCTTCCCCCCTTCTACTCCTTCTTCTTCAGCCAACAGTGGCCCAATTTCCACCAGCACCCTGTTTGCTAACAGTACTGGTGTCCGTTGTTGTTAATCTGGACCGCAATTTATCCAGTATGGAAATCTGTAAATCTGTATTGTTGTCCGCGTATTAGATCTGGCAAACATTTTACACCAGATGCAGTTCCTGATGTAACCCTTCCGATTAATCTGGGATTTGGACTGGCATGAAGAAATATACTGGTTTGTACATCCCCAGTGACTGGGTTCTAATTATGCCAAGTATAAGTAACAGGTATTTAAGAGCTCATATGGTGCCTAAAGGACCCGAGGTGATTTGCACCATGTTACTTTGTAGTCCTTTAATATGAAATAAAACTGAGGATTGCCTCCCTAGGAAAAGACATATCTAACAACATTAATATATTTAACATGATAGCCTCTTCTGATATTAAATCTAAGTGCAATTTAGTTAAATTAAAGAAACAGCTATTTAGAAATACCAACTATACAGTTCCAGGAGAAGTCTGTTTGTGTTCAGATTGTACCATTTCTGCGATGGGTGTGCCTAACTTATATACCTTCTCTTGGCACACTGCCAAACAGCAGTGTTCTTACTATATTAATCATATTCACATTTTGACCCCCCCATGTGGCCGGTACCAATTGACATGCAGATCCTGAAAGTAGATGTGCACAGATGCAAAAGCACACACTAATAACCTTGTACTATCACTTAAAAATATAGATATTAAAAGAAAAACAGACACATATGGACTGACATTTCGAACTGCATTTAATAACTTTCACATTCAGAGATTGACCCCTTTATAAGGATCAAGCAATATACACATTTTTAATAAATTGCATTATTCATTAACTAAAAACATGCAGTAAGCAGTCCAAACCAGAAAAGGAAAGTTTTATCTTTAAAGGAGACTAACATCCTTTAGTACGACATTTAGGGAGGCTTATACAGCCATATTTGGTCTGGGAGCTGAGCTGATGAATTATTGCTTGATATGCTTCATTATCCACAGTTCTGCTTTCTGGCAGGAGGAAGCCCTGTGGTAAGTGAAAAAACAGACGATGCAGTGGTGCTGTGGTAGCCTCACAGCAAGGGGTTCCCATAGATTCATGGATTATTACTAGACTAACTGCCCTCATGGACTACTTTAAGCCTAGCCAATTACCCCCTTTGAGAATCAAACCTGGCACCTTGCGTTTCTAAGGTAAGCACCTTAGCCATTATGCCACCCTCCCAAAGCCCCTCCGTTTGATTCTTAGCTGAAGTGCTTTCTGTTTGGAGTCTGCATGTCCTCCCTGTGCTCATGTGGGTTTCCTCTGGGTGCTCTGGTTTCCTCCCATGTTACAAAGGCATGCATCTGGAGTGTTTCTCTCCAGGCCTCCACTGGAAATTGTCTTTGTTCCAAGTCAGACTTGCCCGGTAAACAAATGTTAAATAAATAAACAGACTGTTTCACTCTTTTTGTTCCTTTCTCAACAGCTCAAGTTCATTATGTGATGGATCTGACTTGAAAAACACCAGTGGGGCTTTTTTCTCCTCATTGCAGGTATCAGCCAGGAGAAGGTACCTATTAGCTTGATGAATAGAGAAGAAAAGTTGCTGTCTCCTCACTGAAAGTAAGGATACATCTGCAATTGTGTCTGACTGCAATGCAGTATTTATAAGTTTTTCCTTCCCTGGTGAGCGATTAGTGACCATCAGGGACTGCGGTCATTTCCTTTTGAAGTCAGTTTGCTGGTCCACCTTTGCTCTGTATGTCTTTGATATGTGAGACTGTCATGCTAAGTAAACACCTCTGTTTCTGATGGAAACTCAAAGGACAGTCTCAACACCCCTTTCTGGACTGGTAATAAAACTGGAATTTTAGGTTATATTGAGTAGTCCCTCAGCTCTTTCGTTTGATAAAGACAGCCATGCTATAATCAGGGACTATGCCAACTACATAACCTCCTAATTGACATCTGACTGCCAGTTCTCCAGCTATTCTCAATGTGTCTGTGTGATACTTATAATGTAGCAAACAAAAAATGATGTGTTATAAAGGATTAGCTGATGTTCTCATATAAATTTGATGTGCCTTTACTATCAATGGGTGTTATGTTCTTTTTAGCAGGTTTGTTAGCTCTTTGTTGATGTAAGCCACTGGATATTTTCCCTCTTTCTCGTCCCGTCTGCATGCTGATCACCCAAAGGATTTTGCAATGAAAGTGATTCCTTATATTATCAGTCTTGAGCACCAACTTCTTATTACACAAATATAGTTCCTCCAATTGGTGAGAATAGTCATTAATTAATTTCTGATGTTCTAGGATGCTCCAACTGCGCTGCTCAATTTTTTTTGGTAACTTTGCTGGTATGTCTAAGGTCTTTAATATCTGTTTAATCATCTTACAGTAAAGAGGTGAGGGATGTTAGTAACGCTTGCAAGAGTGAATAATTTATTCTATTCTTTCCTGAGTCTCTTGTTGCTTTAGATTTCCCTTTTGCTGCCACGTCAGTCATGTGATTAGCCATGTCAGTCATGTGATTAGCCATGTCAGTCATGTGATTAGCCATGCCTGAATCAGTACCGTGTCATGGCTTAGTCAGCTACTCCTTACTCCGATAAGGCACTATAGTATATGGACTGGCAGCATATTAGCCATTTTCTGACAGAGTCATGCCTATCTTCCAGACAAGATTTGGTAGAAATGGTGCCAGGCTAATAAGCTACTGACAATTGCATCCACCTTCCCACACATCCCCAAGCCCACTCAGTAACTCACAGTTATGGAACTAAATCCGGTGCAAAAAAACAGAAATCTAGACATCTGGGAGATCATAACTTGTAAACGTACATAAATCTGGGGATAAAATAGTAGCAAATAATGTTACAATACGACTTGGAGGATTCGTATCAGATGAGGTCAAGAAAGGCAAGCACTTCAACAAACCAGTAAAGAAGGCAAGCAGATCATTGAAATACATATTCTTCAGCAGTAGGTATCAAGAAGTTATTGTCTCTCTGTATAGAGAGGTAGTAAGGCCCTACCTGTAGTACTGTGTGATACTCTAGAGACCTAGCACTCAGCAGTAGGTACCAAGAAGTTACTGTCTCTCTGTATAGATAGGTGGTAAGGCCCTACCTGTAGTACTGTGTGATAGTCTAGAGACCTAGCATTCAGCAGTAGGTACCAAGAAGTTATTGTCTGTCTGT
The DNA here is from genome assembly GCF_019279795.1 of Protopterus annectens. Taxonomy (NCBI): domain Eukaryota; kingdom Metazoa; phylum Chordata; order Ceratodontiformes; family Protopteridae; genus Protopterus; species Protopterus annectens. The sequence continues at coordinate 1,795,777,260 of NC_056737.1, forward strand.
ATACACAGGTGGTAAGGCCCTACCTGTAGTACTGTGTGATACTCTGGAGACCTAGCATTCAGCAGTAGGTACCAAGAAGTTACTGTCTCTCTGTATAGATAGGTGGTTAGGCCCTACCTGTAGTACTGTGTGATACCCTGGATTCCCCCAGCATTTAGCAGTAGGTACCAAGAGGTTATTGTCTCTCTGTATAGATAGGAGGTAAGGCCCTACTTGTAGTACTGTGTGATACTCTAGAGACCTAGCATTCAGCAGTAGGTACCAAGAAGTTATTGTCTCTCTGTACAGATAGGTCGTAAGGCCCTACCTGTAATACTGAGTGACACTCTGTAGACCTAGCATTCAGCAGTAGGTACCAAGACGTTATTGTCTCTCTGTAGAGATAGGTGGTAAGGCCCTACCTGTAGTACTGTGTGATAGTCTGGAAACCTAGCATTCAGCAGTAGGTACCAAGAAGTTATTGTCTCTCTGTATAGACAGGTGGTAAGGCCCTACCTGTAGTACTGTGTGATAGTCTGGAGACCTAGCATTCAGCAGTAGGTACCAAGAAGTTATTGTCTCTCTGAATAGACAGGTGGTAAGGTAAGGCCCTACCTGTAGTACTGTGTGATACTCTGGAGACCTAGCGTTCAGCAGTAGATACCAAGAAGTTATTGCCTCTCTGTATAGGTAGGTGGTAAGGCCCTACCTGTAGTACTGTGAGATAGTCTGGAGACCTAGCATTCAGCAGTAGGTACCAAGAAGTTATTGCCTCTCTGTAGAGATAGGTGGTAAGGCCCTACATGTAGTACTGTGCGATAGTCTGGAGACCTAGCGTTCAGCAGTAGGTACCAAGAAGTTACTGTCTCTCTATAAATAGGTGGTAAGGCCCTACCTGTAGTACTGCGTGATACTCTAGAGACCTAGTATTCAGCAGTAGGTACCAAGAAGTTATTGTCTCTTTGTATGGACAGGTGGTAAGGCCCTACATGTAGTACTGTGCGATAGTCTGGAGACCTAGCATTCAGCAGTAGGTACCAAGAAGTTATTGTCTCTCTGTAGAGATAGGTGGTAAGGCCCTACCTGTAGTACTGCGTGATACTCTGTAGACCTAGTATTCAGCAGTAGGTACCAAGAAGTTATTGCCTCTTTGTATGGATAGGTGGTAAGGCCCTACATGTAGTACTGTGCGATAGTCTGGAGACCTAGCATTCAGCAGTAGGTACCAAGAAGTTATTGTCTCTCTGTAGAGATAGGTGGTAAGGCCCTACATGTAGTACTGTGCGATAGTCTGGAGACCTAGCGTTCAGCAGTAGGTACCAAGAAGTTATTGTCTCTCTATAAATAGGTGGTAAGGCCCTACATGTAGTACTGCGTGATACTCTGGAGACCTAGTATTCAGCAGTAGGTACCAAGAAGTTATTGTCTCTCTGTATGGATAGGTGGTAAGGCCCTACAGTAGCCTTTCGTTTGACACTCATGTTGCTAAAGTAGTTAGGAAAACCTTCTACATTGCCCACCTGATCATGAAGGGATTCACATCTAGATCAAGGGAGGTCATCGCCCCCCTGTACTCATCACTCATTAGACCTATGATTGAGTACAATGCCCCATTCGGAATGTATCTGACCAGACACCTGCAGCAGCTGGAAAGGCCCCAAAAATTCCTCAGCAAAAGGATAAAGGGTCTCAAAAATATGTCTTATGCTGCCCGACTGAAAGAACTCCAGCTCTATTCAGTCTCATACCGCTTGCTCAGAGGTGACCTGTGCCTGACATATAAGGCCATGTCAAAATCTGATTTGATGAATATGCTTCACCTCAAAAAATCTAGATCCCTCAGAACCACAAGGGCGGGAGACTTAAACCTTGACACGGTTATTAATAGAACATGCTGGAGGGACAGATTCATCACCCAGAGACTCCCTATGCTGTGGAACAAAATCCCGGTACATGTGAGGCAGAGCACCTCGCTGGCCTTGTTCAAGAGGAATCTTGACCAATGGATGGGGGATCGCAGATATAGCCCAGGGATTACTTCAGTGTCACTGCTTGACAGAGGCACAGCAAAATAATAGGCATAGTTTTATTCAACACAAACAGTCACAGATGGAACGCCAAGGCTTGCAGGCAGTGAATGACTGCCGTATCACAAAAACAGTTGGGCAGATAGCCTAGTATGAACACAACTCAGATGAACCAGTGAAGGCAAAACAGGTAACCATATACTGTGGAGATAACATTCAGCAGTAGGTACCAAGAAGTTATTGTCTCTGTATAGACAGGTGGCGCTTTCACCCCAGGCGGGTTTCTTCAGACTGTATAAAAGTTAATTACAACACAGCCTATAAATACAGCAAGGTGATTAATTAATTAAATCAATTGAAACACTATACAAGGCTAAAAACTAACATTACAAACTATTTGTGTGTCATAAGTAAAACTAGCATATAAAAACATATGTATAAAAATATACATTTAAATGTACTGAAAAGACAGAATAAACTAAAATTATTTAAAACACATAACTCTATGAGCTCCATACTAACATTTCATGCAATTATGTACTTACATCAACTATCCACTAGATGATGCTACATTGCATAGGAAATACCAATGTATAAAAACTAAAACGTGAAAAATGTTACAAATAAATATGTATTTGTAACATTTTTCACGTTTTAGTTTCTATACATTGGTATTTCCTATGCAATGTGTTTTAAATAATTTTAGTTTATTCTGTCTTTTCAGTACATTTAAAATGTATTTTATACATATGTTTTTATATGCTAGTTTTACTTATGACACACAAATAGTTTGTAATGTTAGTTTTTAGCCTTGTATAGTGTTTCAATTGATTTAATTAATTAATCACCTGATTTTACTGAGTATTTATAGGCTGTGTTGTAATTAACTTTTTATACAGTCTGAAGAAACCCGCCTGGGGTGAAAATGGCTATCTGAATAAAGAACGCCTCTCAAATTACCTGAACTCGTGTTATGTATCCTGGATTTGAAGCTTATCTGCACATTTATGGTCTGCTGTTTTGCCTTCACTGGTATTATATCTGAGTTGTGTTCGTGATTTATTTTAGCTTCTTTGAAGCTCACGCTGTCAGTGATTGAACTGCTTTGAACTGAGTTTTTTGTGATACGGCAGTCATTCATCAGCCTGCAAGCCTCTACGTTCCATCTGTGACTGTTTGTGCTGATTACTTTACATTTACGGAACGCTGTCCTTACGTTGGAGCTTCTGCTGATAGTTTTATTCAAACTAAAGGGGTGGCGAAAGCCAAATAACTATGGGCTAGGCTTATAAATGCCCTTGGGCAGATAGCCTAGTATGAACCTATGAACCTATGAACATGTAGTACCATGTGATACTCTGGAGACCTAACATTCAGCAGTAGGTACCAAGAAGTTATTGTCTCTCTGTATAGACAGGTGGTAAAGCCCTACCTGTAGAACCATGTGATACTCTGGAGACCTAGCATTCAGCAGTAGGTACCAAGAAGTTATTGTCTCTCTGTATAGATAGGTGGTAAGGCCCTACCTGTAGTACTATGTGATACTCTGGAGACCTAGCATTCAGCAGTAGGTACCAAGAAGTTATTGTCTCTCTGTATAGATAGGTGGTAAAATTTCTGTAGTACCATGTGATACTCTGGAGACCTATCATTCAGCAGTAGGTACCAAGAAGTTATTGTCTCTCTGTATAGACAGGTGGTAAAGCCCTACCTGTAGTACTGTGTGATAGTCTGGAGACCTAGTATTCAGCAGTAGGTACCAAGAAGTTATTGTCTCTCTGTATAGATAGGTGGTAAGGCCCTACCTGTAGTACTATGTGATACTCTGGAGACCTAGCATTCAGCAGTAGGTACCAAGAAGTTATTGTCTCTCTGTATAGACAGGTGGTAAGGCCCTACCTGTAGTACTGTGTGATACTCTGGAGACCTAGTATTCAGCAGTAGGTACCAAGAAGTTATTGTCTCTCTGTATAGACAGGTGGTAAGGCCCTACCTGTAGTACTGTGTGATACTCTGGAGACCTAGCATTCAGCAGTAGGTACCAAGTA